>NW_028324301.1:13115000-13431875 GCF_058129835.1 Hydra viridissima | reverse complement strand
AAGGTGTTAAGCCTTGTTGTGTAGTGCCCAATAGCCAATGTGGTGTGATCATTCAATAGGATTCTTTTGTCGTCATTAGCGCTGAGTGCGACTGTTAATTTCTTCAGTGTAGACGTCGTGAAGATGAGATCGAAAGACGTTCATGGTTGCAAGCTTTTCTTGTTTATCCTTCAAGCAATGGTAGTAGTCTTGGTGAGTGAGATGATTTTTAACCACGCTCTTTAGACTCCTTTGCATTTTTTATGTTCTTGATCTTCTTTGTAGTGCCTACCTGCCTGACTGCCTGCTTTCATGTTTATCCATTTTTGCCTGAGCGCAGGTGGTTTTTGTTAGTTTGTTGGTTTGTTAGTTTGTTGGTTTGTTAGTTTGTTGGTTTGTTATTCTTAAAAACTTTATTTTTAAGAATGTTACCACAAGGTGTTGATAATGCTTTGAAAGTCAAGACCTTCATTCAATTTTTTCAGGACGTAAAGACACAAGTGACCGCAATAAGAGGTATTACCAAACTGCACTCTTTCGCTGTTGTAATAAACGGGGCTTTTTAAGTAGTCAACCAGTTCGACAAGAGGGGGTTGAGCATAAGAATCAAAACTGTATTTCTTATCGCCGTCTTTGTACCAGCACACCCAATGAAACCCTCCAGTGCTTGAGTCACCAGTGTTTGCAATGCCACATTCTTTACTTCTTGGTTTTTTCGGTAACTCGTCTCTTACAAGAACACCTCTAAAGTTTTTTAATTTTAACTGTTTAGCAGCCTTTATCAGTTGAAAGTTGGTTAAGGCTTCGTTGGGTAAAACAATTCCTTCAACGTTAATCATATTTTAAATTTGTTAAAAAGTTTAAATTAGAGAATGGAGCCTAAAATGGGTATGCTATTAAAAGGTGAATTGGGACCGAGAAGTAAACCAGAACCAGAAATAAGAGTGCTTGCAAGTGTACCGAGCAAGGGGAGTAGAGCACCGATGAATCCGCCTGTTATTTCATGTCCTTTTCCAGTTTTAACAAAGAGTCCTTTTCCAGTTTTAACAAAGAGTCCATCGCCTTGAGTATTTCCAATCCAAGGTTTTAAGAATAAGCCAGAGCCAAATTTGGTTATTTTTATACCTTTTCCATCTTTGCTCAAGTAAAATGTTTTGGGTTTATTATGATTGACGCCTCGTCCAGCGATAGAATCAACCATAGCTGAACTAGCAGATGAAGCAAGTCCGCCTAATAAACCTTTTGCAAGTACTGGAGCTGCACGAGAGGCAAGCGTTCCTAGTAAAGCTAAAAGGGCACCGATGAATCCTCCTTCAACTTTTGCGTTGTGCATGAGTTGTTTTTTGCTGAGTTTGAGCGTGACACCTTTTCCAGCTTCGTAGGCTTTTCTAATTTGGTTGAGTTGTGTGCTAGTGACAGCAAGAACATGTTCGCCGTTCAAGTCTTGATGAGTGAGTTTTATGCTAGCAACAGTCTTGTCTTGAATGGCTTTTTTAATTTTGTCAGCTTGTCCTTTTGAAATGTTGAGTTTGATGTTTTGATACATTTTATAGAGTTAAGAAATTTATTTATTTCACTTCTCGAATTGGATAACGGATCGTAATGTCCTCACCGCGAAAATCGATTAAATCTCCATTTTGATCAATGATGCGAGTAACCATTGTTGAAATTTCAAGAAGCTTAACAAGAAGATAAATTAAATGCATTGGTCTTTCGATGATTTTGTAACCAGGGTTAACATTAGGATAAAAGGAGTAGATGCAATTGAGTTGGGTTCCATTAATGTAGGATGATCCGATAACGTTGTTAACAATTCTGATGGTGTTGCAGCTTAAAATTTTAGCAATATGATCAGACTCGTATTCGGAATTGGAATTTAATTTTCTTTTAGTAAACCCTAAAACTGAGGCGATGCTGTTCTCCACGTCAAAGTCAATCAGATAATTCATACCAAGTTTAATGCTTGATTTTAAAGTATTAATGTTGATTCCAATTTGAAGGTTGTTTGAAGAGTAGTTAATTTTATTTGCAATGATATAGCTTCCACGTTGAGCTGTTTTTATCGTGTTTAAAATTGACTTTTGCAGATAGTCGTTGATGTCTTTAATTTCATAGCTTTCATCAGGAACGATAATGTTTTCCCAATGAGCACCATTGTTCATGCTGTATTTGAGCGAATTGTTTTTATTGTTTATGTTTGGAATGCTATTGTACGTTTCCAAGCCGAGAAAAGCCATTTCATAACTTTTTCCTTTCTCAAAAACGATTTTGTCTAAAAATTCAGTCGTGATAACACTTGATTTACCATCCACATCGATTATAATACCAGGCATTTTTATGTTATGTAAATTTTTTTAGATCATCTCATGATCAGTGTTAGAAAAAGGCAAAATCGTCAAACCCGCTTCGGTATTTTCCATTATCTTTTTCAGAGGAGAGATCAATGACGGCAAATCCACGATGTTTAGACCAGCAATCTCTACAAAACTTTCTAAATTCTTTTATGTCCATATCACATGAGGCGTGTCTTTTATAAATTTCACCAACAGTTCCATCGTCTTGAGGAAAGAGGCAAATAAAATTGGCATTAGTTCTAATCGCATGTCCGTCAAGATCGAAAAAATTTTGAGCAAGGTAAAACATGTCGACGTTGGAGTGCCTTCCTTGGGTGTAATATTTTTCACACATGCTTTGCTTTTCTCCTTTTAAATCGTCAAAGATCGTCAAATTGTTTTTTGTTCGATCAAGTTCGGAAGGGTCAGGCACATCATCTTCACTTTCGAAAAAATGACACTCTATGTTTTCAGAATAATTTTTTGATCCTTGGAAAGAATTTTTTAAAAGTTCATCAATCACATCTTTAGGGTTTAAATTCAATTTTTTCATCTGTTTTTATCAAGCAATTGGAAAATGAGTTCTTTTGGAAGGTTATTTTCAAAGCCTTTTTTGAGTATTTGATATTCAGGTTGAAAAAGGGATTTGCCAAAGACTTGCAAGTGGTTATAATCCAGCCATCCAGGTGTTAATAACAGGTTTAACAACAATGTTGTTTTTCCACAGCCAGATTTTCCAACGATGAGTCCTCGAATGTCTCTTGGAAAGAATTTGTTATGATTTCTTGTGCTTTCTTTATCATATGACAAATCAACAATGTCCATTTTTATGTTAAAAAACTTATTTATATATGTTAAAATGTACTGCGTTAAATGCAAAAGAGAAACTGAAACCATTCACTTAAAAAAGGAGATGACAAAAAACAATAGACCAATGTTAAAAGGGACTTGCGACTCTTGCGGAACGACCAAATGCAAGTTTATTGCTAAAGAAACAAAAGGAGGTGATTTGGTAGAATCAATCAATAAGCTATCGAGCAAAATCAAGCTTCCATGGGCAAAATTTCCAGGAGAAATGCATATTCCTGGGATGAACTTTGCAGGACCCGGCACAAACCTGGACAAAAGGCTCACATCCACCGACATGTATCAAGATTGGAGCAAGCCGGTAGACAGAGTGGACAATGCAGCGTATCACCATGATTTGGCGTATAAATATTTTAACGATGTTAAAAGCAGAAATTTAGCAGATCAGATGATGCTTGAGGAGATGAATTCGATTCCCAATCCCACTCAAAGAGAGATTAACGAGAGAAAGCTCATTGCTCCGGTGATCAAAGCCAAAGCTAAATTTGGATTAGGTGTGAGTGATTTGAAATGGACGGATCAGCTTGCAGAGGAGCTTCACAAACCGGTCATTCATCATTTTAAAAGAAGAAGGGTGATTGTGAACGACATGGATGAGATATGGGCTGCAGATTTGGTGGACATGCAATCGTTTTCAAAATTCAACAACGGTGTAAAATATTTGCTCATGGTTATCGACGTGTTTTCAAAGTATGGATGGATCGTTCCGTTAAAAAGCAAAACAGGCTTTGAAGTAGCTGAAGCGCTGAAAAAGATTTTTGAAGAAAGAAAATGCGTCAAATTGTGGGTGGATAAAGGAAAAGAATTTTACAACAAGCATGTGAAAGCGTTGGGTGTGCAATTGTATTCCACTGAAAACGAGGAAAAAAGCTGTGTCGTCGAGCGATGGAACAGAACGATGAAAGAGAGAATGTTTAAATATTTTTCAGCCAACAATACTAATAAATACATTGACATTTTGGATGAGATGGTGAAAAATTACAACAACACAAAGCACTCTTCCATCAAAATGACTCCAGTGGAAGCCAGTGATGAAAAGAATAAAGGTAGGGTATGGTGGAATCTGTATGGAAAGGATCAAACATTACCAGCAAAACCAAAATTTTCCATGGGTGATCAAGTGCGAATCGTAAAAAAGAAGTCTCATTTTGAAAAAGGGTATACACCGAGATGGACTGAAGAGGTTCTTACCGTGTCAAATGTTCAGTATACGGATCCTCCCACGTATAAAATCGCTGATGCTAACGGTGAAGAAATTCAAGGCACTTTTTACGAGCAGGAGATGCAAAAGACGCAACAGGATATATTCAGGATTGAAAAAATTGTTCGAAAGACGAATAAAAAATCATTAGTCAAATGGTTAGGGTATCCAGATTCGTTTAATTCGTGGGTGAACAACGATGAATTAATCAGTTTGCAAAAATGATCTAAAAATTCGAAGAATTTTCCAAAAATGCATGCTCCTCACAAGTTTTTTAGAAATGTTGCCTCAGCAGAAGTTCACAATTTGGAATTGCAACTAAAATTTTTAGAAGAGAGGATCAGAGAGTTGGAGGAAAGAAAACGAGTAACATTATTTTTTATACGAAAACGTTGGATCATCCACCCTATTACAACACGAACAGACAGTATGAGATTTTTGCTCAGAAAGACATTAAATTTGTTGCTCTCTACATACAACGATATCTTTATCCATTGGACTGAATTTGGAGAAAGGTGTTGCAGTGGTGACATTAATGAATAAAATCACTGAGCAGTTGAATTATAGAAAGAACGAAGTCATTATTTCAGAGTCTGTAGATAACGTTATTATGGACGTGAACAGCAACAGCAAAGAGGATGTGATTGTTAAAAAAGGCGAAAAGTTCTGCACGATTACGCACATTGATTTAAAGTAATCTTTCTTAATGAAAAAATGGAGATATTGAATGAAAAACTTTATCCAGTTCTTCCAACGGCTCCAGTGGATGATGGACATGTTTACCGTCTTCAAAAAATAAGTGAGATTCAGAAAGAAATAGAAACTGAAAAAGCAAAGAGAGTTCATCTCAGCAAAAAGTACCATCGCGTTTTCAGGATTATTTCGAATGTGGACAATACGATGCAAGGATTGTGCATAGCATTGGGTGCGACTGGAATAGGACTTTTGTCTACGATTATTGCAAGTCCAGTAGCGATTGCGTGTGAAGGGGTGGCTATTGGAATGGGTTTTTTATCGATTGTTGGCAGTCAAGTGAACAAAAGAATGGCTTTGAAAGCGGAAAAGCACGAAAAGATAAAAGTGTTAGCAGAGTCAAAGTTGAACACGATCAGCGAACACATTTCAAAAGCGTTGATGGATGGAAGAATAAGCAATTCAGAGTTTCAGTCGATTTTAGAAGAGCTTCAAAAGTTTAAGACCATGACGGAGGAAATACGAACCAAAACCAAAAATGGAATAGATGAATTGGCTAAAGAGAACTTGATCCAAAAAGGCCGAGATGACGCGATTCAAGCGTTCAACAATTTTTATAAAAAGGGATAACATTAATGTAAAAACTGATTTAGGATATTTTGTCTACGTATTTTAAAAAGATGTTTTTCTTTAAAATACAAGACCCTGATAAAAGAGATGAAATTGTGAGAGAAGTGAATGAGAGAAGAAAGAGGATTTACCAAGGTAGCATCAACGACAACATTTCAGATGCTGATTTTCAAGCTAATGCGAGCAAGCTGTTTAAGCCGCTCATCGAAAGCAACGAGAAGATGCTCAACGGATCTAAAAGATCTGAGAATTTCCATGGATCTAAAAAATTTGTATCCAAAATGCCTTTTGAAGTGAATAAAGTTGATGATAAAATGTTCATTGGTAAAATGGAGGTTGAAATGGATGGAGATGACATTATTGTTGGTGATGAAAGGTATGAAAGAACAAAAGGTCTTTGGGATCTCATGACAAAGTTTGAAATACCGAGCGAGTATACAGATGAAGATTTGCAAAATTATGAAAAAATTTTAATGGACAGTGATGCTATACGATCTGATACAAAGCCGAATAAACCGAAAGCTTCAAGAAGACCAAAGTATCAGAAACTTATTGCTCCTATTTGGGAAAAAATGATGCGTATTGAAAAAGGTAAAAAAGGTCGTGGAGTGATTATTCTTCCGAGCGATCCGAATGCGTTGGTGGAAAAGCTTGAATTGAGTATTGCTTCCTGGCATGCTGGAAATACGGGATCAAGAAATGTAGCTGTGAGCATTTGCGATGAGCTGTTGAGACAAAGGGAGATTAATAGAGCGGAATACAAGGCGATAATGAAGGCGATTGATAAAATTTAATGCGCACCACGGATCCAAAGGCATGAGATGATCTAAAAAGAAAATGTTTATTTAAAAATGCTCATTGTAAACAAAAGAAGATATGCGAAAAAGAACGTTGTTGGAGGAGGTGGTATTCTAGACTTGATTAAAAATTTCATCAAAAGAGCAGCTGCTTCAAATATGTCAAAAGCAACAATGACTATGCTTAAAAATGCTGCATCAAGCAAAATTGGACAAGAAGCGATTACAGCTGCAAAATCTGCTGGTACTGAGTTGGCTCTTTCTGCCATTTCTGCTGCTAAAGATGTAGCTGTTGATAAAGGTAAAAAGGTCATTGTGAAATTAAAGACTGGCTCATCCATTCAAACTAGGAAAATGTCGAAACAGAATGCGATTCGAATCCAAGATCTAGTGAAGATGGGAAGAGGACTGAAGATCGCTTGAAGGATGAGTGTGAAATGATCTAAAAAAAAAATTTCTTTCTATAAAATGATAACTACCGATCGATTAAGACTGACTTATAAACCAGAGTATGACACTGGCATTGAAAAATTTGATTTTTTCGAGTACCTTCCAACCAATCTTGATTTAAATTCTTCAGGCACGATCACTTTTGAAATTGATCTGTCAATCCATTAAAACACTACCATCAGAGGCTTACATTCTTATTGAAGGAGTGTTGAAAAAGAGTGATGGAACTTTTTATGAAGCTACAGACAAGATCGCCTTGGTGAATAATGCTTTGGTGTATTTGTTTAACGACGTGACTTATGACTTGTCTGGAGAGCAAGTGGAAAGAGTTATTTATCCAGGTCATGCCACTACCATTCTTGGAATGGTGAAATACCCTCACGGATTTCAGATGACAGATGGTATGAAGCAAATGTGGTTCATGGACACATCAAATCTTGTTGAAAATGAAGGATTTAAAGTTAGACGAGACCATTTGTTTGCAGACACTACATCCGTTGGCGCTTTTTCGTTCAGGATACCTTTGAAGCACATTTTTGGTTTTTGTGAAACCTATGATAAAGTTGTTTATGGGTTCAGACACACCATCACCTTTACAAAGAAAGAATGCGATGATGCGATTTACAGAGCGGAGAGCGCTAGTAAAGGAATGATTGGTCTTAAAAAATTCAGGCTTTATATGCCACGCGCTGAATTGAGTGTTTCTAGAAATGCTGAATTCATGAGTTTAATAGCTCAAAAGATACCTATTGAAGTACCTTATAAATCAAACAAATGCGAAAGACAGCTTATTCCTGCTGGTCAAACGGAATTTACCTGGTCGCTTGGAAGAATCACCGACAAAAGCGTTCCGATGTTTGTTTTTTTTGGACTTCAGACGAACAGACCCTCTAGTCAAACTGTTAATCCGTCACTATTTGACCATTGCGATATCAGCAATTTTTACGTGGCCGTCAATGGAATAAAGTACCCAAATTATAATTACGGTTTGAATTTTAGCGAAAAGAAAGTGACCATGGCTTATGCAGATACGTTTTCTTTTGATGAAAAATATTACGGCACAAACGAACTTGTTTGTCAATCTGGGTTGTCCTTGTTTCAATATATAAAACTGTATCCCTTGTTCTTTGTTAATATCAGCAAGCAAAAAGAAAGAGTGGCTTCAGAAACAGCTGAATTGGTGATCAACCTTAAATTTCGAACTTCAACTGTTGCAAATACCGTTATCTTTGCTGTGGTGATCTCTGACAAGCTGCTTAATTTTGTTTCAAATGGAACTCACATGACTGCTGTTTATTAGATCTTTTAGATCCATGGAAATGATTTTTTAGTTTTTTTTTATCTAAAAAATGGATAACAAAACGTTAAAAGAATTGCAAGAATTAGCTAAAAGTCGTGCGATAAAGGGTTACTCGCAAATGAAAAAAGAGGATCTTATCAAAGCAGTGAAAACAACAAAGCCTGTCATTGGTGAAAAAAAAAATTGAATTGGCTTAAAAAAAAATCATGGCAAAATAAAATGTATTACACAAAAAAGTTTTTAAAAGAGTTGCTGGTTAAAAATGGTGTTACTAAAACAGCTAAAAATATGCCAACGTTGTTGATGCTTGCGATTGAAAATAACTTGATCAGTAAAGATGATATTTTGGAAAGAGCTAAAGAAAAGAGAAAACGTCGTGAACCGAAAGAAAAGAATGATGATCCAAAATGGGACTGGCTTCGTTCAGTTAAGAAAAATCCAATCACTGTGAGATTGACTAACGTTGAGACGGGTGAGGTGACTGAATACAAGTCTCTTTACAAAGCGGAGAAAGCAACTGGTCATGGATGGAGATATTTAAAGCGTCGAGATGGAAAGGTGGAAAATGGATTTAAAATTGAATATTTACATCCTTTGGATTCATGAAAAGCTTAAAAAAAGTTTCTTTTCTTAATAAAATGAGATATACAACATCATATTTAAAAAATTTGCTGAGGGAAAATGGAGTCACCAAAACCTCAAACAATTTATTTGGTCTGATGATGCTTGCGGTTGAAAATAACTTGATCAGTAAAGATGATCTTTTGGAAAGTGTGAAAGAATACAAGCCAGTAGGTCGACCAAGAATACATGAGCCTAGAAAAAAGAATGATGATCCAAAATGGGACTGGCTTCGTTCAGTTAAGAAAAATCCAATCACTGTGAGATTGACTAACGTTGAGACGGGTGAGGTCTTTACAAAGCGATGAAAGGAACTGGCCATAGATGTGAATATTTTGATCGTCGAGAAGGAAAGGTGGTTAATGGAATCAAGATTGAAAAGCTTCATCATTGATTTTTTCAATTCTTCGAAAAGAGTTGAAAAATGAGATAATATTTGAAAAATTTGCTGAGGGAGTCACCAAAACCTCAAACAATTTCTGTCGATGCTTGCGGTTGAAAATAACTTGATCAGAAATTTGCTGAAAAAAAAAAATTGAATTCGAGTAAGATCATTGACAGTGATTAAAAAAGATGGATAATATGCAAAGCACAATTGACAAGCTCAGACAGTCTGGAAAAATGCTTGAAAAAATTTACAAGCTTGAAATTAAAGTTTATTTGAAACTGAAAAGACCGTTGATGAAAGATACGTTTGAAAAGAACTACATGCCAATTCACAAAATGATTCAAGACCTCATCCCTCTCAGAAATCAGCTGCTTATGGAAATCGCGAGGAGTCATTTGAGTAAAAAAGACATATGCAAAATTAAAAGGCTTTTTGAACACGATATTTATCAACTAAAATATATCTTAGGTAAACACAGTGAAATGTTTAATGATGAGGTTTATGAAGGAGATATAGTCCATGCTCTTGATGGAAGTCATTACCTAATGATCCAATTCTTTGGTGAAGAGGAATTGCTGATGAGTGACTTTGAGCGTCTAAAAGAGATGAAAAATCAAATCGACTTCACCATTTTATTATTCGAAATGGATGAACTAAGACCTTAAAATCACCCTTTTTGAGATCCTTTTTTTTTGATTCTTTTTTAAGAATCTAAAAATTGAACTTGCTTTAAAAAAATCGCGGCATTAAAAAAGATGGAGAGGAAGTATGTGATTGAATTTGATGAAATGGGTCGTGCGCACTTGTTTGATGAAGACAAAGAAATTCATGCGGCTGGATGCGAATTTACTGCACATGACGAGTGGGGAAGAAAGTATACGATTAGATTTGATGAAACGAGTCAAGCGCATGTATACGATTCAATAAGCGAAATTTTTGCCAATTATCTTGTTTCATAAGATCCTGGAAAATTCTCTGAATTTTTTAATTCTTAAAAAAGAATTGAAAAAAATCTTTACGGTTGTCATGGTTACCATCATAATTTTTTGCGGAAGACTTTTCGAAGAAGAAAACATGCAGACAGCGTGCCAAGATATTAAAAAAAATTGAATTGACTTAAGGAAAATCACGGCGGAAATAAAATGAGTCGTCAATCTTCAGAAAAACTTATCGCGAAAGAGCGAAAAGATGAAAGTGTCGAAAATTTTTTTATTCCGTTAATAAAAATGGAAGATAAATCATTGAAAAAAGTCTCAATGGCATCATTACGAAGTGATGACAAGGGAACAGCTCGTTGTGACAAGGGAACAGCTCGTTGAAGCTATAAGAACAACAAAACCTGTCATTGCTGTCAAAGAGCCTGTTAATGATCGAAAAGATCGAAATAAAATGACTGTGAAAGAATTAAGAGAGATGGCTAAAGACCAAGGAGTCAAAGGCATCTCAAGACTAAGAAAAGCTGATCTCATTGAAGCTATAGGACCCATCATTGGGTATGGTCCTCAACATGTTGCTCGTAGACGCACGACTGAGGCGAGACCTTTGCCTGCTCCGCGTCCTGCACCTGTTTCTGCTCCAAGTCGTCAAAAGCCTGTCATCGCTCCGAAACCATCAACAATTCCACCGAGACCTGTTGTGCAGAAACCGACTATTGCTCCTAAACCGGCTCATTTGCAAAATCCACTAAAAGCTGGCTGGTTTTCAAGATTGACAGCAGCCGTCTCCAATGGTTTTAACCGAGTAAATAATATTATTGGTTCATACGTTCCAACCACGGTGAAAAATGCAGTAAGCAGCGTAAAAAGCGGAGTGGAAAAAACGATCAAGTCGTTCAAAGACGCTGCATTTGCTGTTACAACACCGTCTGATACAAGTCCTGCTGAAAAGCTGCCTATTGCTCCTAAACCGCGTGAAAAACCTTACACCATAAAGTTTGATATGACTAAGCATTCAGCAGAGCGCTCCACCAGACTGTTTTCTTATGAACCATCTTCTCGACATGAAGATATTGTTCCTTTTTTAAACTTGGTGAGAGAATCTGTTATTCAAACCATGGCAGGAGAAAGAAACACAAAGGTAAAAATTACTCTTGTCTGTGAAATGATTCGCGTGAGCATCTTAACAGGTGAGGAAACTACTCAGACGGCAAACTTTTCATCCTACATGGAAAGATTACTCGAGGGTACAGATGTAAGAACGCTCATGAGTCAAATGGAAGAAAAAATCTTGGAAAGTAGTGCTAATTACAACAAGATGGGATCCAATTGCGTCTTGTCCAAGATTATAAGAATGGACATCAGCTTTTCTGATTATGAGCCTTTTAATGGCTCTTCTTACATGGAGCTACCTCTCAAGTTGAAAAACAAGAAGGCCATCATCAACATGGAAAACACCAATAATGAATGCTTCAAGTGGTGCGTCACCAGAGCTCTTAACATGAAAAATACGCATAATGAAAGAATTGATAATGAGTTGATTGAAAAATCGAAAGAGCTCCATTGGGAAGGAATGGAATTTCCTTTAAAGGTGACTCAAGTCGAAAAGTTTGAGAAAAATAATCTTAACATCAGCGTGAACGTCTTTGAGTATGAAAAGAATAAACCGCAACCTTTGCAAATATCGAAATTTCATGATCGAAAGCATAATGTTGATTTGCTGCTCATTTCAAACAAAGACAACAGCCATTACTGTCTCATTAACAATTTCAGCCGGTTTGCTCGTTCTTCAGCATCAAAACATCAACATAAAAGATATTTTTGCAGAAATTGCATGCATGGTTACGACCTTGAAGAAAAGCTTAAAATCCACAAAGAATACTGCTATGAAATTGCACCAATTAGAATCGATCTTCCAAAAGAAGGGTCGACTGTTCAGTTTAAAAACTACAACAATACCATGAGAGTTCCGTACTGTGTCCTTGCCGACTTTGAAAGTTTCATCAAACCTATCTATGACAACACTGAATATAATAATAAAGAATCGTACACCCAAAAATATCAAAAGCATGTTCCAAGCTCCTTCTGTTATTACATCGTAGGACCTGATGGTTTTAAACCTATAATAAATGAATACACAGCAAAAAGCGAATACGATGACGTAGGTAAAAAGTTTGTTACCAGGCTTGAAGCAGACCTTAAAAAGATTTGGAACGACAGCGATTTACTACAACAACAATGGGAAAAAAATAGAATAGAGACTGATGAGGACAAGAAGAAGTTTGAAGCTGCAACTGAATGTCACATTTGCAAAAAGGATCTTAACGGTGACAAAGTGTGGGATCACTGTCATTTGACTGGAAAGTACCGTGGAGCTGCTCATAACAAATGCAACTTTAATTATAAAATTCCAAAATTTATTCCTGTTGTCTTTCATAACTTGTCTGGCTACGACAGCCATTTGTTCATCAAGAGATTAGGTGGAAAAAAAGAAAAGCTTAATTGCATACCCAATAGCGAAGAAAAATACATCAGCTTCTCAAAAAGCATCAAAGTAAAAGATTCGATTAATAAGAAAGGAAAACCAACAAAAGTGTATAGAGATTTGAGGCTCATTGACAGCTACAGGTTCATGTCAAGCCCTTTAGAAGATTTGACTGACAACCTTGTTAAAGATTTGTGTGATGAATGCTCCAAATTAGACCCTAAGACATGCAAAAAGATCTGCGTGGACCAAAAAGGTAAAAAATGCAAATGCAAAGCCAATTGTGAAGACTGCACTACTAGAAGATATAAAAAAGGAGACATCATGTGCAAAAACTTAAACTCATTTTACAGCGGAAAAAAACGAGATTTGCTACTAAGAAAAGGCGTTTACCCTTACGAATGGGTAGACTCGATTGAAAAGTTTTCCGAAACGCAATTACCACCCAAAAAAGACTTTTATTCCAGACTAAACAATAAACACATCAGCGATGAAGACTATGCGCATGCGCAAAACGTTTGGAAAGTATTTGGATGCAAAACCTTTAGAGATTACCACGAGCTGTACAACAAGTCCGACGTGCTGAATCTTGCTGATGTCTTTGAAAATTTTAGAGACACTTGCATAGAATATTACGGTCTTGACCCTCTTTGGTATTACACCTCTCCTGGTTTGGCTTGGGACGCTATGTTAAAGGAAACTAAAATTGAGCTGGACTTGATAACCGATATCGATATGCTCAACATGATCCAAAGAGGAATACGTGGTGGTATCAGCATGATCTCCAACCGACTTGGAACAGCCAACAACAAATATATGAAAGACTATAACCCTTCAATACCCTCAACATTCATTCAATACTTGGACGCTAACAATCTTTATGGATGGGCCATGTGTAAACCTCTTCCCGTTAGAGGATTCAAATGGATGACTGAACTCAACAATTGGCACAGCATGCCTTGCTTTCTCAAAGTTGATTTGAACTATCCTGATGAGCTTCACGATTTACACAACGATTACCCTTTGGCTCCTGAAAGATTAAAAATTGGAAAAGTCAACAAGCTGGTTCCTAATTTAAACCATAAAAAAAATTACGTCATTCATCATGAAAACCTAAAACTTTATGAACGATTTGGTCTTGTCATCACCAAAATTCATCGTGGAATCACCTTTGAGGAAGAACCTTTCATGAAATCATACATTGATGACAACACCCAAAAGAGAAAAGACGCTAAAAACGAATTTGAGAAGGATTTTTTCAAACTCATGAACAACTCCGTCTTTGGAAAAACAATGGAAAACATTCTAAAGCACGTTGATATTAAACTTGTCACCACAAGAAAAGAAGTCTTAAAATTATCCAAAAAACCAAGCTATAATCGATGCACCATTTTTGATGAAAACCTTACTGCGATTCACATGAAGAAAACACAAGTCACTTACGATAAACCCGTTTACTTAGGAATGAGCATCCTTGACATTAGCAAGACTCTCATGTTTGAACACCATTACGACTACATGAAACCTAAATACGGTGATCGAGCAAAACTTCTCATGACTGACACCGACTCGCTCATTTATGAAATCGAAACAGAAGATTTTTACAAAGACATTTCAAACGATCTTAAAAACATGTTTGACACGAGCAACTTTTCTAATAACCATCCCGCCATTCAAAACGTTGGCTTCAAAGTAGGCAAAAATAAAAAGATTATTGGAATGTTCAAAGACGAAACCGGTGGTAAACAAATCACACAATTTGTTGGGCTTCGACCTAAGCTCTACTCTTACTACATCCCTGAAGAAGTTGAAAAAGAAGATCAAGAACATAAAAAATGCAAAGAAGTCAAAAAGAGCGTGGTTAAAAATCATCTCACTCACCAAGACAACTACCATTGCTTGAAGGATAAACAAGAAAAGCTTGCAACCATGAACGTCTTTCGATCTCATCTTCACGACGTCTACACTGAAGAAATTAACAAAGTCGCACTCAGCGCTAATGACGACAAAAGAATCCTATTGAATGATCACACCACATTGGCTATTGGGCACTACACAACAAGGCTTAACACCTTGTGATAACACTCAGATCAAAAGATTTTTAAAAGGATACACGCTTTTTAAAAGTGAAAAACAATCAATATCATCCTTAAATACTGAAAAATCGGCGTTTAAGACATTATTTACATGAAAATTTGAAGCGTTTATTTTGCGTTTTGCATCGGTGTTCATGCTCATGTCCCAGAACCGCCTTTTGCCTATATATATATATATATATATATATATATATATATATATATATATATATATATATATATATATATATATATATATATATATATATATATATATATATATATTTACATATATATAAAATTGATATATACTACACATTACATCATGTTATCATTGTTAATTTTATATACTGTAATATAACTCTGCTGCTTTTGAATAGAATGATTAAATTACCATTATTATTACCCTTGTTATATATCATTAGCACTGTTAGTAGTTTACTTTACATTAGTTAATAACTATTTGTATATAAACTTGAATGTAAAATCTTTATTTAGAAATATGATTGATTGATTACATACTTATATTATGTTAATATATACTATATATTACATATTTATTAGGGTGGCCCTTATATGATGATAAAAAATTAAATAAGAGCAATGTTAAGTCTGACCATTTTAAATGGTTCCATTTCATACAAAAAAATTATGTGTAAAGTTTCATAAAAAAATATTAATATTTAGAGGTGGCTCAACGCCGTCAAAGTTTTCTCATATACGAATTTTTGATATCTGTGACAGAATTCAGCACATTTTGCCATCAGTTTCATACAGAAAATTAATTCTAACTACTAAAAACAGTTCTTAATTACAGAGACAAACACAGAAACAATAGAATACACAAAGTTACACATCTTCACTTAGTTGAACTAGTTAATTGTGAAGTAAGGTGGATTTTTTCACATTCGGAAAGTTTGCCCGGTTCTGTTCGATAACCTGCAGAGCATATTGCAGCTGTTCTTCGCTCTTAAATCGGCCAGACTTTGTTGCATCTTGGATCAAGGCAACTCCTCGTTCTGCATGGTCGTTTGTTACTGCCTGGGATTTCACGATTGCCTCTGCAACCTTGAAGTCATCTCTCCTGTTCCATGATTCAGGATCTTCGGCCAGGAATCCATCTGGCATGCCCAGAATAGAAAACAGGTTTCTGCTTCTTTTTGAGACAAAATCAGGAAGCGTCTTTTGTTGTACTGTCGCCAAGTCCACCACGACACGTTTCAAAGGTACTTCTTCTCCTTCCTGTTCTAATGATCTTTTAACAATTTCGCGTTTCGTAGTGAAATCCACTTCTGGATCGAAGAGGCTGAAAAGGATCAAATCTTCTGACAGGTACCAAAGATGGCCCGCAAGCTTGCGTGATGTTGCGGCACCAATATCTTGATCAGGGTAAGCCTGGAGTTGTTGAATAAGTTGTAGATCATTCCTAGCGGCTTTGTAAGCCAGAGGCGCCAAAAACCAGAACGTGATATAAACCTTTGCAAGAAATATGTTCACACGTAGGAGGCCACGAGACTCTCGCAAGGTCAGCTTAAACTGTGATCGAAACAGCAAAACCTTTATACTGTAAATGGCTTTCGCCATCCATCGAGCTTGATGCATTGACCCAGGCGCTCGAAAATTCTTCCAATCTGTAGGCTTTCTTCCTAAAAAGATGAGCATCAGTTTGAGCAGCTCGCGATAGTCATCTCGTGGCTGATGATCTTGCAGCTGCTGTTCACAGAAAACAATGATTACATGTTTGACTTCGGAGAGTTCAGCTGAGGCAACATCATCCGAAAAGGCATCTTCATAACTTTCCTGGTCAAAGGATGACCACTGTGCTTGAAATCGTTTGAAAACGAGTATTTCCGGAGCTTTACTGGGTCCCATACAGACACAAAAAGCAGCAGCCAATACCAGTTCCATGATGTGATGTCGACAACCAAAGTGCAGTAGAGGCCGCCCTAGTAGCTGTTCGAGAAGAACGCAAGCGCCAGACAGCCGACCGGTGTTGGAAGAGGTTGTATCGAAACACATACCATGGACAAAGTTTTCCAGCTCCCATTTTCGGATAGCATCATAGACTGCTTTGGCCTCGTCTTGTCCAGTGCCTAAAAAGTAATTTATAGTAGTCTTTATTAAAGTTTGTCTGACATGATTTCACATTCACATTTCATAATAATAAATGATTTCGAAATTTATAAAAACATTTAACTAAAATAAAAGTAGGCATATATATTATACCATTATATATTATACCATTATGTATTACCTGCAGGAATCTTTGGAATATCCAAAAGCTTTGTCTTCCCCATTGTTGTGACAAGAATGGGCAACCTATCCACCTTCTCTGTTCCAGTCAGATCTTGCATCAGCTTGCCATCCCAGTGTACTGTAAGAGCAGTATTTGGCTTGAAATGTTGAATGATTCCGGAGGCAATTTGCTGTCGGTGTTTCCGACGGAGTCGTTGGATGGTTGATCTATTCAAAGCGAGTGATTCAGCGTCTTGTCCAAGAGCCCTCGAAGCCTCAACGATGACCATCATAGCAGCCCTGTCGCTCATTTTATTTCTATCAAGCATAGATGCCAGCTGTGGTGAAACAACACTTTGGCGTCCTCGCTTTCGTGATGAAGAAGAAGGAGTAACAGTACTTGTGCTTAGAACTGGATCCTCATCTTCAGGTTCAGACTGACTTTCTTCTGAATCAGCGCTGCTGCTCTCCAACACAGCTTTATCTAGCAAGGTGTTTTTATCAAGTTGAGATCGATGTACTCTCTTTTGCAATATCTGCTTTCTCTCATTCTGCTTTTTTTGTTGTTGAAGCAGAACCTTATCGATTCCGCCCATGCAGCCAGGTCGTCCCTTTTTTCTTTGAGATTCCGGAAAGACCTTATCTTCTTGATTCTCAATTAGCTCCATGGCGTCAGCATGTGCAATGTCGAACAGTTCTTCTATTGCGGCTGAAAATGCGGTTTCATTTGTTTGTTGAGTCTCGGTCTTGCGGCTCTTGTTTTTCTTTAGACTTTTCCACTCGAAGAATAATTGCTCAAGCTTTTTGATGGAATCTTAATGATGCCTGGTTGGAATTTTAGCTCGAAACCAGAAATCTTCAACTTTCTCAATAGCGTGGGTTGCAGCCTTTCGAATATCCTCTTTCAAAACATTGTGGAGATGTAGAAAGTGACCAAGAACCTGCTTCCCTGATGGCAATTTACTACCTTCAATTCTTTCAGCAGGGCTAACAAGATAAATTTGTGAACGCAATGCCATCTGAAAATGCCAAACAGATTTATACTAATCATCATAATATTATAACATAATATTAAACTATGCAATTTTTGGCATAAACAAATTACAAAATTACACATGCCATTGACATGCCATGCAATAATACAAAACGAAATCTACAGTCATACAGACTCCCTCATATAATTATATATATAACATAATATATTTTATAATTAAATTGACATACTAACCTTTGCTGATTGCTAATATCTGTGATTATTGATAACTATTAAATAGAAATTTTATTTTGATTAATTAACAAACAACAGTAGAAGAAGAAATTTATATTACAAGATGGCTACAAAGAACTAGCACAAGATTTATTTAAATATTATATAAGATGCCCAATAGGTGCTAATATTAAATTATATTACATGTTTAGTTTTGTTTACTGAAAAAAATGACTGAAGAAAATTATGAATTAATAAAATTACTGAGGAAAATTATAAATTATTTATTTAGATATATTGAAGAACATTTTTTTATGCGTTATTACCTTTATATTTATTATAATTTTATATTTAATTATTTTTTAGATTAGTACATTATTGAAACATGATATCTAGTTCAAATTATTGATTGAAATATATTTATTCATTTAATATTCAAAATCATTTATTGAAAAGAACCTGAAATTTTTTTTCGCCGATTTTGGTATTCTCACAAAACTAAAGCTTAGTTGAGCCACCTCTAAATATTGTTCAATCCTGCTCATATTTGGCCTGAATTATTTTTTTATATATTGGAACTCATCTGAGGGGTCAGACAATGATATTTTAAAACTTCAAAAATAAGGGCCACCCTAATATATATATATATATATATATATATATATATATATATATATATATATATATATATATATATATATATATATACATATAAATAAAATATAATGTAACAATACATATTTTTATTTAAATAGTTTGCTAATTAAAACATACTAAGCTTCCCAAGAAGAATCTCTTTGTTTTCTCTGATCTTTATTGCTAGTAACATTTTAAGTTCTTTAGACAGCATTTTATTTTGTTGTGTATTTGTGTATTATTTTGTTGTGTATTTGTGTATTATATGGCATATTTATCGACTATTTATACTTTTCTTTAGTCAAACACTATGAAAAATTTGTTTAACCAAAATTACTATCGAAAACCTTCATAAATAAGTATGGAATTTTAAATTCACGCATGCATTGTTAACGAAGCACAACAAGGAACTGAATAATCGATTAAATGCAGATTTTAAGTAATTAGTTTGTTATGGAGTTACCAAAATCCTTTTAAGTTTTATCTATAAAATATCTACATAAAAACACAAACAAAGAATGTTCAATGATTTTGAAGCGCTAACGTTGTTCCAACAATGGCCGCCAAAAATCACGAAGAAAATATCTAAAATCGAGATCAAAAATCTTTCTGAAGTTTTTTTTCGAAAAAACGCATTTTTTATCTGAAAAGGCGATTCCCTTGTTCGTTTATAGCATTGGATTTAATAGCGAAGTTTTTATCTTAAAAACGGAGTTTTTTGAATGTTTATAGCAATGGACTTTTTTTTTCTTCGCGTTTTACGGTAAAAACTTCGTTTTTTATGTTTATAGCATTGGCCCCTGATTCGATACTTTCGGATCGGATTGCAATTCGAAAAATTTTTTTCGAATTGGAATCCGAACCTATGTTATTTTTACGGATTTATACGAATTCAGAATAAAAAATGCTTTTGAAATAAGACTCATGTTTTGAATTTTACTGAGTTGCTTAGTGTTTTCTTTCATATATACCAACATCTCAACCTTTGAGATTGAAAGATTGGTTCTTCTAGAGCTGTATATATTCCCTGCTGTTGAGAAAACTCTTTCGGATGTTGATGATGCAGCAGGTATACAGAGGTTTTTTCTGGCCAGCCTTGACATTATTGGGTAAATATACTGGTTTTGTTTCCAGAATTCCAGTACATTTGTATTTGCTGGAACTGGTTTTGAATTCAAATACCCCTCAATTTCAGCAGAAATGGCTTTCTTGGTGCTTGTTTCACCTCCAGGATTAATGTAACCTGTACCAAACACTTTCTTCCTCAGTTGTTCAGTGAAATCAAAGTCGTCGTCATCTTCATCATCCAACATTTAAGGGAAAGGAATGCTTTGGCTAGCCAAAACTTCTTTTTTTGACAGTTCTTCCATAGCTTTCTTTACTGCAGTTTTGACTACTTCAAATTTTTCCCCCTCATCCACAAAGCACATGCCCTTGCTGTTAGGATCTAAAAAATGAGCTATAGAGAATTCAATATTCATCAACTCCCCTTCGAATCTTTTGTTTAGATCTTCGTTAAAGTAGTGAGCAAGCTCTGATGACACCTCGGTTTTTGGCTTGATCATCTCCCTTGCTAATCTTCCTCTGATGTTGTATAGGCAATTAATAACGGAACAGATGCTGACATTCTTTTTGCTGCTGCATTTCTCAGAGAATTCTGAGAAGCCTCTCAGAAGCCGGATGACAGATTGAATGGATTCCACTTCATCATCTGTTGGTAAAAGATCTGTCAACTTACAACCTCCAGAAACAGCAGGGTTCGGATTCTTTAAAGAATGCATCGCCGGAAGAAGATCCACCACAGACTCCATTTGATGGAGATAAGAGTTCCATCTTGTTGGGCATCTCTGTACTAACTTCGTTCTAGAGTTATTTAAGGCTTTGGCAGCATTAAGTAAAGTCATTGCTTTTTGAGAGGACTGGTTAAAGTGACCTACTAATTTTGTTATTTTGTGGTTGAGAGTTGACCATTTTGGACATCTTTTTCAGCACCACTGACAACTAGTTTTAGACGGTGGTCGACGCACCAAATTGCACTTTGAACTCTAATTGATTTCCTAACACCTGCTTGTACATTAGCTGCACCGTCAACTTTTATCCAGGTTTTGACTCCAAAATCAAGTTCAAGTTTGTTGATAGATTCATTGAGCTTCTTGGCAATATTGTCGCCAGTATGTTGTTCGGGGAAGTAGGAAATTTCCACCAAAAAGCGCTTTAATTGGAACTTTGAATCTATATAGTGGAGTGTAAGGCTCATGAAAGACAAATTGGTGTGATCAGTGGTCCACACGTCGGATGTAAAGGCCACTCCATCAAGATTTGACTTGTCTGTATTGAAAATGTTTTTTACTTGTTCCTTGATGAATTTAAAAAGGAGACCCAGCGTGCACAATGACGTCCTAAGGACGTCTATAAGACGTCTGATTTCTCGTCTGTAAGACGTCCTTATTCGGTCTCAGGTGAAAGTCTTGAGGACGTCTTTTTCAGACGTCTTGAAAACGTCTTTTTCAGACGTCCTTAAGACGTCTGAAAAAGACGTCCTATAAACGTCTTTTTACGTCTGTACATCTAATTAGATGTACATCTACAAGTAGAGTCTGTACATCTATTAATAGATGTACAGACTCTAAGATTACTTATCAGCTTTACATAGATTCTAAGAATCTATGTAAAGATGTACAGACGTAAAGACTTTCTCAAGAGAAAGTCTTTAGAAAGTCTTTGATATTTTTCCAAGCCCTTTATTTAACAAATTGCATATAGCAATCGAATTTGATATGATTCTATCTAGTCATAGAGAGACATAGAGAGACATAAAGAATTACAAATTTATAAAGGATTATAAATTAAAAAAATACAACATTTAATTATATTAGAATATAATCATTGTCAATTAATATTGGAGGATTTTCTCTTCAATCGTTCGGAAGAATGTTTTATTATTGTCCCAATAAGTTGCATTGCTTCTGCTTTTGTCACGTTTTTATAAGACTTTAAAACAGCATCTATTAAATAGAATAAAAAAAAATCAACAAAATCAGTGCATCAAAAAAAAAAAAAAAAAACAACTTTTAAACATGAGTTAATTGAATACAATAATAAGCTAAGATACCGGTGATTGCATTACATAGATTTACAAGCTCTTTAAATATTTTCTTTTTCTTCAAACCATTCATGCTGTATTCTGACAAAACATTGTCTGTTGTCAGTCTAAATATGCAAAAATATATTTCACTAGCAGTGCTTAGAAATTTTATATCTTAGATATTTATTAGAAAAATTCAAAATAGGATAAATATTTATCCTATTTTGAACTTTTCGTATATAAATTTTTTTTTTACAAAAACAAAAGATAACGAAGATCTTTCTTCTGAAAAATATGTATTAGAATTAGCGTCAAAAAAAACTTATGCTGGTAACTTACGTGAGTAGAATATTTTTTATTGCATTAGCTGGATTTTTACCGCCAACTGATGATAAATGTTTTACCTAAAACAAATAGATAAATATGATAAACAATTTAAGAAAATTAAAAAAAAAAACTAAGACAATAATATAAACGAGTAAATAATTATATTCAAGCATACAAAAGTGCTGTATTGAATATCCCCGTCAGCAATTGTTTTTTCTAAAATAATAAGTTCGTCTGAACTTCTACACTGTTTAAAAATTTCTTCTGCATCATTAGAGAAATGTGCAGTTCTATCTATCAACAAGTTCTTTATTTCAGCAAGTTGAAACATTATTTTTCTCTGAAACTCTAAAAAGTAAAAAAACAATAATTTAAATAAAATTTTACTGATATTACAAACCAACAAAAGAAAACATGAATTGGAAACAAGCAACTTTACCTGCATCTGGTAAAGGATACATCCTTTTGCAACTACCTGCTAAATCTTTTACAGTTTCGGGCTGCAATGGTCTGCTTGAAGAAGAGGAACCCATAACATTCGGTATGATATTTAATTCTTTAAAAAACAATATAAAAAGTAAACTTAAAAAAAAACTAGGGACATCAGGTCCCCAAAAGCTACACTTTCCTTGATAGTACACAAAAGCATTTAGTACTAACCAGCAGTATGACTTAGTTTTCTTTTTAATGAGTTTATCGAAGGAATTGGTAGATCGACTATTTCATGCACTAATATATATATATATATATATATATATATATATATATATATATATATATATATATAAATATGAATTTTTATCTTTTTACTACTACTAAAAAAAAAAAAAAAAAAGTTGAATTTTGGAAATTTTTAACCAATTGGGAATTCTGCGTTATGTGTGTATGTGTATATATATATCTATATATCTATATATCTATATATATCTATATATCTATATATATCTATATATCTATATATATATCTATATATCTATATATCTATATATCTATATATCTTTATATCTTTATATCTATATATATATATATATATATATATATATATATATATATATATATATATATATATATATATACATACATATATATGCATACATACATACATACATACATACATACATACATACATATATATATATATGTATATATATATATATATGTATATATGTATATATATATATATGTATATATATATAAGAGCAGTTTACGTCTACACGAAATGTGAAAGTTTGCTATATTAGGTCTACATATAACTAAGGGCGACATATTTCGTGTAGACCTTAATTCAAGCATAATTTTTCTGACTAATTTTTTTTAGCTGATACTTTTTTCACAATCTGCGTGGTTTTCTTTGATCATTTATAGAGTTTCCATTTAATATTTTTGTTTTTTATTTAAAATTTCGCTAAAAACCAGCGTTTTATTATTAAGCATGTATATCGTACAAATCCTTAAAAGTGAAGATTAGGCCTACACGAATATTTATAACAATTATTTATGTTATTTAAGTCTATATCAAAAAAGTAAAAACTGTTTAATAAAGACTTTTAGAATACTTATTTAAAAAATATTTTGTTTTGTCTTGAAAACGAGTGTGTATCGAAATAAACAAGATATACATTTTCTTACGCCAAAAAAAATTCAATTTGGCACGGAATCAAAGTTACGTCATTTCATAATTTAAAAGTAGGGATTGCAATCCCGCACACTTTTCAATCCCGCGGGATCCGCGCGGATTTTTTTAATTTTTGTGCGGATCCCGCGTGATCCCGCGCGGGATTTGTAGGTTTCTTATGCACATTATAAAAGGCAAAATGACAATTGTATTTTTCTTTCAAGTATTTTAGAAAAAATATACTCAACTTATTAGATTGATAAGATAAGGTAAATAAAGCCAAAAAACGCAATTCATTTGTAAATCAATATAATTCTTAACATTTAATGAACAAAAAGATAAGCCAAAGTACATAGAACATCTTTTAGCTTTACGTAGAACTATTAGCTTTATTTGTTTTTTTAAATATCAAATTGAGAAAATGATTGTAAGAAATGGGCTCTTAAGAAACAGACCCTACTTAAAGTATCATCACTTAATCTACTCCTCAAAGGACTGCATATGTAACCAGCAGCTGAAAAAGCTTGCTCGGCCTCTACGCTTATTGGTGGTATGGTCATCAAGTAACTATGCGCTATATCTAGAAACGTGCCTCTTACTCCATTACTTTTATAGGCAGACATTTCCGGCTTCAATAATTTATCAAAGTCTAAAGAATCTAAATTTGGTCTCTCCTTTACATTTTCTGTCCAGCTGTTCTTGTCTTTCTGTGCTTGATTTTCCAATTCTTTTTTCAGCGATAGAATTGTAGGAATAAGTATTTGGGAATTGTTAATAAAATCTACAGCTTCTTTTTCTTCGAGTTCATTTTCTTCGTCGGATTTTTTAAGTAAACTAGTAGTCCATTTAAATTCTTATTACGAAGTTGTGTAAACCTCTCACGAAGTGCCGCGGCTAAATCTTTGCTCAAAAGTGATGATTGCTTTCGCAATTTATTTAGCATAAATTGAAAAGTTGTTTCCACCGTGACAAGGTTCGATTCTCTTCTGCATTAAAGTTCGAGACCAAGTTTTAGTGGTGCCAGGCAAATAATTAAGTCATTGATTTGGGACCACTCTTCTTGGGTGAAACGAATCTCTGACCCAACATTAATTAAGGCTTTTTCAATACACACTTTTAGTCTATGAAATCTTTCTAACATATCGAACATAACTGTCCCACCTAGTGTTACAATCAAGAATCAACTGAAGCTTTTTCCCGTGTTCTTGTAGGATATCTTTCTGTAAATATTTCCTTTTTGACAGGAGAGTTTTTAAATATTTTTACAACCTTTCTCACTTTTTTCATGAGATCTTTGTAATTGCTAACCAATTCAGCTGATGCTCGGTCTAAAATCATCCTCAGTTTTACCACATTCATCTTCTTCTTCACAATTTTCATACGTAGTAAACGATTCTTCGACTTCTTCGCTGTTTTTCTTGTATAAGATATCAATAACTTCAAGTTGTATTCCATGAGCATAACATAGCTGTTGATAGCAAGACATCATTTTACCGACTTTTACCATCACACTTGCTCTATCAGTGGTCATGGCAATAATGTCTTCTTGGAGGTCAATATCGAAGCTATTTAGCCTTTCTGAAACTAACTTGACGCAATATTCTGCATTACACGATCCATGGATTCGAATCAATCCAAGATTAAAGTGTTTCGCCTCTATATGTACATTTAAGTTTAAGTATCTCTGACTATTTTGTGATGCCCATTCGTCAAACGTTATCTAAAACTTTTGATTTTGCTTTTTTAGTGATGTGAGTTTTTGCATTATATCGGTTTTTACAGAATCTGAGAATTTAACTACCATCAATCTTATAGTATTAGGTGAAGTAGGGAGCCGGAAACCACTCTTTGAAAATAAGTACCGTAAATCTGAAGATGTGCAAAAACTATTAAATGTAAAGCCATCTTTTGCAACCATGCGCGATACCATTTTTTTCCATAGAAATTTCCTTTACGAAAAACGTGTCAATTGTTCTGACTTTTTTCGATGGAATTACTTCTTCGTCTTCGCAGTCGATGTATATTTTAGGCTCTAGTTCAACTGATTCATGCTGTTTTGAAGTTGAAGCTCCGTCTTGTTGTAAAACGTTTGATTTTAAATCGGTGCCACGTTTAGTTTTTAAATGGATTAATAACCCTTTAGTTGATCTTTGATTAATTTTTAAAATAGCCGAACATAACATGCACTTCGCATTTTCTTCATTATCACTTTTTTTAAAATAACTCCATATAGTTTTAATTTGCGACATGCTTAGTACTTTTGTTTTAAAATCTTGATGTAAATAATTTTTAAAGACTTTTTAAAAAGTAGTTTTTAAAAGTATATTTTTTACAATTATACACGCACGTTTTCAATTTCACGTTTTCAACATACTCATTAACAAAAATTTGAACATACTCATTAGCGAAAATTTCAACATAATCATTAATTAAACAAAAAAAAATTTGAACGAGTTCGACTAATGTTTTGCTAAATAATTGCTTATTTTTGAATGATTTTTTTATATTTATAGCTAAGAAAAATATTTTAATAGCTGAAGATAAATTTTTAAATTGATTTGTTTCACAAATACAATAAACACTTTTAATTTGATATCTTTTTTGTCTTTTTTGTTTAAAAGAATTGACCTTTTTTGTTTAAAAGCAATTGTTTCAAAATCCCGCAAATCCCGCGGATCCCGCAGTAGTTTTTGCGGGATCTTGCATGCGCTAAATTAATGCGGGATCCCGCGGGATTGCGGGATCCCGCAATGCGGGATTGCAATCCCTATTTAAAAGTAATGCGTAGATTTTTAAGTAATGAAAATCTTTTTTAAATTAGTTTTTTTAAACAATATTATGCTATATCAATGTAAACAATATTAGTTATACCAATTCAATAACTATCAAGGTTTCTATATAAATCTATCCACATCATCATAGTTTCTTTACATTTTTACCGCGCTTAACAAGAAATGATGCTTGCAATGGACACTTCCTTGTATACTTAAAAACTGTGTTTAACTTAACACCAACCTGTTATTTCTCAACAAAATAATGCAATAACTTCATCCAATGCTACATATTTGTTCTATTGTACTTCAATAAGAATATAATGCTGCGATATCGATATTATTTTGCAATGATGTCGCCTTAAACTGCATATAATTTCGAATACTTCAAATTTGAGATTAGGCTACTAATATACATTCGATTAGATAGTCGAAATTTTTGATGAATGAAAAGTAATATATATAAATAAAACATGATGAATAATAGATAAATTACAATAGGAATAAATAATAAATATAGAATAAATATATTGAATATACTATGTAAAAATATATGCACAATATGCAAAATGGTAAGAAGTATAAATTTATAAAATACGATATATGTATGCAAATCATAATGAATACATGATGTATATCATCAATACAAATCAAATAAATATATATATTACGAATATAAAACAATTAAAAAAAAAATGTTAAAAATTGGAGATTAGGTCTACACGGAACTAACAATATTTTACAGCGTGTCGCCTTAAACTGCATATATACTTTCGAGTATCTAATATTGCAGATTAGGTCTACACGAAATCATTTGAACAACTTACATACTTTCAAGTAATTATTTGAAAGAAATAAAAGAAAAAGTATAAATAAAATACAATAAACAATAAATAAAGTATAATAAATAAAGTATAATGAATACATATAACAAATGATAAATATAGTAAATGATAAAAAAATATGATGAAAACTCAAAGAAAAATAATATAATATAGAAATATATAATAAATATGCCATATAAAAACAAATTATTTTGTGAATTAAATTAGATGCAAATAATTATACTATATGCTATATATTATAGACACAAATCAAATAAAAATGTATATTACGAACATAAAACAATTTAAAAAAAAAAGTTTAAAATTGAAGATTAGGTCTACACGGAACTAACAAGTTATTTACAGCTTGTCGCCTTAAACTGCATACATACTTTCGAGTACTTAAAAATGGAGATAAGGTCTACACGAATTTTATACATTTTACAGCGTGTCGCCTTAAACTGCATATATACTTTCGAGTATCTAATATTGCAGATTAGGTCTACACGAAATCAATTGAACAACTTATATATTTTCAAGTAATTATTCGAAAGAAATAAAAGATAAAGTATAAATAAAATACAATAAACAATATATAAAGTTAGGGTGGCCTTCGATTTTTTTCAAAAAAAAACGGGAAAATTGGCAAAAAATACGGGATTTTTGCTAAAAATACGGGACATTAGCTAAAAAAATTTTATTGTAAATATATTGAAGCAAAAAGTAGTTTTTAATTTGTTTTTCAAAATATTTTAAATTTTGTAGTTATTTTTAAAAAGTTCCTCAACATTTTCAGATATAATTTATTTCTTAATGAATGACAAAAGTGCGTTTAAGTAAAAAAAATTGAGAATGCAATCTCAAGTACAACGTTATTGTGCTGCAAAAAAAATTTTTTTTTGTCTAATTTAAAATTTAATTTAATGGCTGAGAAATTCAATAATAACTGTGAGATATTTTTTCAAATAAATTAAGTTTTAAAAATAAATTTACTTTTACTTTATATATTTTTCTTTTGAAATAACATTATTAAGGAAGGAAACATTTCCCTTAATTAGATTATGAAAATGTAAGCATTTTAATTTAGATTTGTAATTAATTGTTGTCAATGAATCAACTGTCTAATATCAAGTCGATTTTTACATTTGCTACTTTGATACAACATCAAAACTGTTCCTTGACTAATTTATTTGATGAAAACATTATTTTAGTGAGACAAAAGAAGTTTAATTTATAAAACAATATTTTGATTTAATAAAATGACAAATTTAGTTTTTCAAATAGAAATGTTTGACAACATCATTATTTGCAAATTGATTTTAAAAAAAAACGTTAAAATTTTCATTAAAAATTCAAAAGTGAAATTTGTACTAATTAATTTAAAAATACGGGACAAATGTGGTCAAATAAAGGACACGGGACATTTTGTAAAAATACGAGACTGTCCTGGCTAAATACTGTGAGGAAGCTAATTCTAAGTAAAACAAGATGTCGTTAATAAAAATAAAACCACCTAAAGCCATTAATTAATAATTTACACAATAACGAATAAAAAATGAAAAGACGCCAACGCCCGAAGCATTGGAACCAATACAAAAAGGGAGATACAAAACAGAAGAATGAGTTGGAGTAGGAATCAGAGAAGAATTAGTTGGGTTTAGTCGGTAAATGAGAGTCAGTCAGTGGTCAGTCAGGAGTTAGTTAAGAGATACGTAAGGAGGGGATACAAGACTCAACTTCAAGAATTACGAAGAGAAGAGTTGGTACAAAGTTTTAGGTTCTTCGGAATATAAGTAGACCGGAGGTTTGATTTTATAAAAGGAGTTTAGAAGAATAAGTATTTATATAATTTTCAAGTGTAGAGATTTCAATAACGATTACGGTATATTAAAGAAAAAGGACTGTTATTATTAGAGTTAAAATAAAAGTTTGCACGTAAAGAAAAGTACGCGTGTTAACAAGAATAAGTCAGAGTGCTACACAGAACCAAGAGGCTTCCCCATATCCCCACACATTTTTAACCCGAACCTCCTAACCTATGCGAAATACCAAAACCCCATCCCCATTCCCTAAAATATACCCATAAGTAAATTATAAAAAGCCCCACCTCACAATACTCGCAGATGGCCACCCTAAATAATGTATAATAAATAAAGTATAATAAATACAAATATAATAAATGATAAATAAATATAAGGAAAACTCAATGAAAAATCTAATATAGAAATATATAATAAATATACTATATATATAAACAAGCATATTTTATGGATTAAATTAGATGTAAGTAAATATACCATATATTATACATTATAATTACTAATGAAATAAAGATATACAATCCGAATATAATACAATAAAAAAAATGTTTAAAATTGGAGATTAGATCTACACGGAACTAACAATATTTTACAGCTTGTCGCCTTAAACTGCATATATATACTTTCGAGTACTTAAAAATATAAGGTCTACACGAATTTTGTAAATTTTTACACGGTGTTGTCTTCAAAAGCATATACACTTTTGAGCAATTGAAATTGGAGATTAACGTCACACAATATAAATAAAATTTTAAAGCGACTCGTCCTTAAATTGCATATATATTTTGAGCGTTTCAAGTTGCAGATAAGGGCTACACGAAATGAGTTTGTAATATCCTACAGCGATATTCGAAATAATTTCTTAGCTGACTTTAAATAAGAAATGATAAAATCAATCTAAATTTAAAGAATCACGCATATTAACAAACGAAACAAAACCACATGAAAAACTCATCGAAAACAAAGACATTTTTATATGCTAGGTTTTATGTGGAAAACTGAATCAGAGCTAAGGCTAATCTCATTAGATAAATGGTGGATCCGAAATGTATTCATACTCAGTATTAGAAATATGCTCACAATTTAAATTTTTGAAAATTTTTTACTATTAATTATATTTATAATGATGATGGGATTTATTTAACTGTTCTATTTTTTAATGGTGTTCTAAAAATTTTCAAACTGCGAAACATTTTATAAAATTCCACTCTAAAGTAGCTAGCTACTTAAAAAAATAATAAAAAAAATATCGTTGTTATTGTAAAGGAAGGAAACTTAATCATAATGAGATTTCGAAAAAAAAACTTCGAATGAACTAAGAATGAAATTACCTTTTGAAGTTTTATTGAAACACTTTTGTAATCATTTGTTCCGATAAGATATTTATGTTCTAATTTTCATTATTAATCTGTATTTTTTTAGAAGAGTATAGTTTATTTTTTTAGTAGTAATCTGCGCACTGATGTACAATGATGCAATTACAGAAGATACTGAATTTCAGTAATGCAATTACAGATGACAAAGAAAAGGCAATTTCGTTAATTTATTATTATATACAAAATATAGTGTAATTTCGGTGAACTATATAGAGAATGTCAAGTTATAAATGGCGTCTTTTTTTATAAATAATATCCGTTTGTAAATATTATTTAATTTAAATTAGTACAAATACGTGCAGAAAGTGTTTTTAGACTCCAAATGTAGAAAGTCTATAACGAAACAAAATCACGACAAATTTCAAACGAAAACTTTTCTTATAAATCAAGTTAAAAAATCTATAATTTCCAATAAGAAAGGACAATTTATAATTTTCAAAAACAAGTGACGGGAATTACACTAAAATATTCTTTAATGCGAAAAAATAATTTTAAACTTAATCATGAAGATGTTATCAAACCTGTTTCAGAAATTTGCAATACTTAAGGCGCAACTGTTGCACTTAGTATTCAATACATAAATGTTACTAAATATAATTATACCTCGGTAAAAAATATTCTAGAGAAAGAAAGAGTTTTAGACAATTTAGTGAAACATGGAAAACTTATTTTCAGAAACTATTTCATAAGGGATAGTATTTCAGTTTTTTAGTTGAATACATTTTGAATAGATTTGAATTATAATGTAGTAGCAGCTGCATTATAAAAAAAATCTATTCTAATAAAGAAAAAACAATAAAGCTATCATTTTATTTTTATCAAGAAAAATTTAAAAAGTAAAGCAGAATGTCAAGCTTGAAATTATGCTGTGGATAAAAATGTAATATCAAATGTGAAAACAAGGCGTTCAGTTGAACATAACAACTTTAACCCTCTCTCTCTCTCTCTCTCTCTCTCTCTCTCTCTCTCTCTCTCTCTCTCTCTCTCTCTCTCTCTCTCTCTCTCTCTCTCTCTCTCTCATGAGTTCTTAAATAGATTTAGATAAATTGCGCGTTCAAATGAACAAACCCAAAAACGTAGCATTTTTATGATGAGTTTTTTATATTTAAGTTTTACTTTTCACAATAAAAAAAAACTAAGTTTTATTTTGTTTAAAGCCGTAATAGTTTAAATGAATACTTTTATACATTTAGCTATGCTAAATTTTTATCAATATTCCATCAGAATTGATTAGAGCGGCTTCCACACATAGAGATTTCCAGGTTTATTAAATTTTTATTTTTACGGGAAGCTAATTTCCTCTTACAGTAGTTTTTACTTATGTATAGAAAAAGCTAACTATCAATTCCAGGATTTTATTTGCTTCTGTATAAGCAACTATGCTTTTTCGTGTCGCGCTTCAACTTCTATGAGTATTATTATTTAATTAATGTTTTCATTCTCTCCCTACCTGCCCCCGTGTTTTAAGACAATCAAAAAAATGAGAGTGTAAATGATAAGCTGAATGGCGAAACATAGAGTTCACACGAAAATAGAGTTCACGCGAAATATAGAGTTCACACGAAAAATAATAATTATGAATATATGGAAAATCACGTAGTTATTAAACATCTCCGTAATAGAGAAGTTTAAAATCCATAGTTACAATGTCAAGTTCAAGGTAAAAAGAATTGGGAAACAGCTACCTGGAATATGTTACTTATGAATGCTAACATGGGCGCCAGCAGGATTTTTTACAAGGGGGGGGGGGGGGGGCAAAACAAAATTTAACAGTGATATTTCAAAAACTACATAAATGTATCAATTTATCAAGTCATTTTATAAGACCAGTGACAACAAAAAATTAAAGAAAATATAAAAATAAAAACACAAGAATTAAATCATTGTTATTCAGTAAATAGAAATTGTAGTCGTCTGCGTTCACTTCCAAACTTATTTACAATTTGTTCCATAAATTCAGATTTTCTGGAGCGTATTTTTTCACAATGCACGCTCATCATGCAAAGGCCAGACAAACGCTCAGATTGCTAATAAAGCTAAATTATACCTAATAATGCTAAATTTTATAATAATATAATGATTAGTTAAAAAACATTAAATGATTTATTACATACAAATTAGACATTCCAAAAAACAAAACAAAAATTAAAATACGCAGGTTAATGCAAGTTAATCAAATTAAATATATATAATTATAATAATCAACATTTAGCAAGCAAAAAACACAAGGTAATAGTATTATTAAAATGAATATAGCACAATAAATTGGAAAAAATAAATAAATAGAAATACAATACAAACAAGAAACATTTTGCCAACAAACAAAAAAACAACAGCATAAAAAAGTAAATGAAACTGACACATTGACATCTTTCTTCGTTAGTTCGAAGTTTATTTGTTTGTGTAAGAACTTTGTTATTGTAATTCGATTTCTTTTTATTATTATTATTATTTCCTATATTTTCCTTTATTTTTCTTCCTCTCTTTTTTTTGTTTTCTATACTTCTCCTTTATCTATTGTTTTTTCTATTTATTCCTTTTTTATTTTTCTATGATCTTTTTCTATCATATATTTTTTTAAACTTTCATTCAAATATCTTTTTTTTAAAACATAAAATATGCCTTTATAAAAAAGCTTCCGCCATCGTGGAAGTCATTGCATTTGATAGTAATATTTGATTTTAAACGGTAGTAGTTTACATTAAAATGTGTAAACTATAAATGAGTTAAATTGATGAGATATCGAAATAAAATCTTCTAACAGTTAAAAGAAATTTTATGAATATTAAGTTTGTTATTTTGTTTTTTCAGGAGGGGGCAACTGCCCCCTCTTGCCCTTGCCTGCCGGCGCCCATGAATGCTAACTTCAATATATTCTATTATCTTTCGAAAAGACATTAAGAGAAAAAAATAACGGTATCTGTAATATACTCCCTAAAATGGACTCAAAATCATGCTAAGCTTCAAAAAAAGAAGGAAAAAAATTTAATTTAATGTTTCCATATTTCTTATAGCTAAAAAATTTAAGTTTTCCAGAGTTTACAATACACTTAACAAAACTCTTAGATAAATTAAATCACTAAAACGTCATTAACAAATTAATGTTGTTTTGTTATGAGTAGTGTGTTTTGTCATGAGTATTATGCTATGTTATAACGCTGATAATTAATGTAATAATAATAATAATAATAATAATAATAATAATAATAATAATAATAATAATAATAATAATAATAATAATAATAATAATAATAATAATAATAATAATAATAATAATAATAATAATAATAACAATAATAATAATAATAATAATAACAATAATAATAATAATAATAATAATAATAATAACAATAATAACAATAATAATAATAATAACAATAATAATAATAATAATAATAATAATGATAATAATAATAATAATAATAATAATAATAATAATAATAATAATAATAATAATAATAATAATAATAATAATAATAATAATAATAATAATAATAATAGTAATAATAACAATTATAGTAACAATAATAACAAAAATAATAGTAATAATAGTAATGATAAAAGAAATAATAATAATAATAACAATAATAATAATAATAATAATAACAATAATAATAACAATAATAACAATAATAATAGTAATAATAGTAATGATAATAATAATAATAATAATAATAATAATAATAATAATAATAATAATAATAATAATAATAATAATAATAATAATAATAATAATAAGAAGAAGAAGAAGAAGAAGAAGAAGAAGAAGAAGAAGAAGAAGAAGAAGAAGAAGAAGAAGAATAAGAATGATAATAAAAATAATAATAATTACAATAATAATAATAATAATAATAATAATAATAATAATAATAATAATAATAATAATAATAATAAAAACAATAAAAATAATAATAACAAAATAATATTATGTTATGTTAATAATAATAATAATAATGTTAATAATATAATGTTAACATGTTACCAGATAAAGTAATTAGTTCTCCAACTGTCAACAGTTTTAAAGCGAACCTCGATAAGCTTTAATGTTACTACAGCTCGCAGCTTTCCTTAGAGAAAGTTGCAATATGAGCTTCACAAAAACTAACTGTAATCTGATAATCTATAATTTGTATTTTGTCAATTATTATTATTTTTGTTGTAACAAATATATACTACTACTACTACTACTACTAATAATAATAATAATAATAATAGTAATAATAATAATAATAATAATAATAATAATAATAATAATAATAATAATAATAATAATAATAATAATAATAATAATAATAATAATAATAATAATAATAATAATAATAATAATAATAATAATAATAATAATAATAATAATAATAATAATAATAATAATAATAATAATGATAATAATAATAATAGTAATAATAATAATAATAATAATAATAATAATAATAATAATAATAATAATAATAAGAATAAGAATAATAATAATAATAATAATAATAATAATAATATTAATAATAATAAAAATAATAATAATAACAAAATAATATTAATAAATTTTAGAAACAGTAAAACTAACAATAGGAACAACTTAAACAAAAATAGGTACAACAATACTAATAAGGTGCTTGTGTCAACTTTTTTAGCGCTGTCATAAAAAAAACATCTAAGTCGAGTTAACATAACTTTTTTAAAACTAAAAATATAAAATGGAAAACATCCCAAGAACTTTTATATTCCTAATTCATATTAAAAAATTAAATTACAAATAAATTTAATTACTAAAATGAAACATTTTACAGCTTTTATAATGAACTAAAAACCTTTGCAAAAATAGTTTGTTCTCAGTGTTCGTGTACTCAACGTGAATTTGAATTTGCTAATTTGCCAAACTTAAAACAGTGAATGTAACCTTCAGTATTTTCCATAGGTCACATTTTTATGATAAATGAGTTTTTTATATTTAAGTTTTACTTTTCACAACAAAAAACTTAAGTTTTGTTTTGTTTGTAGCCGTAATAGTTTAAGTGAATGCTTTTATACATTTAACTATGCTAAATTTTTATTAATATTCTATCAGAATTGATTACAGCGGCTTCCGCACATAGAGATTTCCAGATTTATTAAATTTTTATTTTTACGGGAAGCTAATTTCCTCTTACGGATTTTTTAAATTTATGTATAGAAAAAGCTAACTATCAATTCCAGGATTTTATTTGCTTCTGTATAAGCAGCTATGCCTTTTCGTGTCGCGCTCCTACAGTAGAATATCAATACCTTCTATAGAATATCAATACCTTCAATCTTTTTTTAAAACTAAAAATATAAAATGGAAAACATCCCAAGAACTTTTATATTTCTAGTTCATATTAAAAAATTAAATTAAAGATAAATTTAATTACTAAAATGAAACATTTTACAGCTTTTGTAATGAACTAAAAATCTTTGCAAAAATAGTTTGTTCTCAGTGTTTGTGTGCTCAACGTGAACTCGAATTTGCAAATTTGCCAAACTTAAAACAGTGAATATAACCTTCAGTATTTTCCATGGGTTTCCAAACTTCCTCGTGCTATTTGATTCTTATTTGCATTTGTTTAAAAATATAGTTTCAAAGTGTGACCCAATATCAGTGCCGAGTTCAACTTTAGCAGCAGTTTTTTTACAAGGAGAGAAACGCCAAAAAATTTCATTCGTCATCTGTAATTCTTGTGATTAATAAGAAACATTTCTCGAAAGAACGAGTTACTATTGATGAAACCTAGTAACTTGTTACAAATTATGGAAAAAAACCTATTTCGATTTTCGGTAGAATTAACGAAGACCAATCAATTCGACGAATATATAAGGGTTTAAAGAAGAATAGTTTTTTGACAATAATTTATGAGTTTTAGTAGTCGGCGTTCACTCGTAAACATGCGCAGCGAGATAAATTGTTACACTCCTGTAACCAACGATTAGATTACAAGTTGCAAAGTGTTACGATTATGTATAAACCAACTGTTAAACAATTGAAATATTGTGTGCGTTTTTCTATTTGTTCTTACATAATTGTGACTAGATAAATTACAACGAACTAAAAAAGATGCAATTATTCGTAATTTAAAAATATAAAACGCTTTTATTTCAGAAACTGAAGTAAAGGTCTGCCTCATAATTATGAATGACAAGAAGAGTTAATTTATGGCTGTTCCGCAATTTTACTAAAAGGTAAAGAACTTCGCAGACTTAAAGTCATCTATAAGAAATGAATGCAGTATTATATATTTTTGAGTAGTGAAAATGTTGTGGGTAAATTATCATCTTTTAGTACTTGCTTCAAGATTTTCTAAACTGTTGATTCTTGTAACAGTTAACTAACTAGTAAAGTTCAAGAAAGAATTTTAAATTGAGATATCAAATGACTTCTCAAAGATACTATTGAAGATTAACAACACTTTTAAAAAAGCTCACAAAGGAATAATATTTGCGATATTAAAAATGAGGCAGTTGTTAGTAACACTTAGTTTCCGAACCAGAAAACTTAAATTTAACTAGTGATATTTTGCATAATAGTTTGAGGAAGTGAAATCAGATTTTTAACCTAATTAAGAGTGAAAGTGGAAATTGAATTTAAGAACAATTAAGTAGAAGTAAATAAATTAAGAACGGGTTGACAAAAGAAAAGCAGTCAATGACTCTAATACCTTTCGAGTAACCTTTTACTGTTAAAAAGTTGTTATGAAGTTTAAAAGTCGTTAATTTAATAATTCATCTGCTTAATAAGTCGGTAAACATAGAAGTTGGTTTCTATCCATCACTGGAATTTGACTTCATTCTTTTCAAAATGTTTCCGATTTACTTTAATTCTCATTTTAAAAACGTGAAATTGACTCCTTGAAAACGTTTAAATAGCCTTTAGGACATATCATGAGGCATATGTGACCGAAGAAGACTGTGAAGAGTAAGTGATAGAAAGGTATTTCTTATTTTTTAAAAGTTTTGTGTTAGACAATTCGCGAGGTTAGAATAATTTTGTTCTATCTCCATGTTTAAACGTTGGGAGAAAGTTTTTGATTTTTTCTTAAAGTAAAAATTGTTTAAAGTTTTAGCTGTAATTTAAAAAAAAAAAACAACAACTTATGCTTTAAATAATTTGTTTAAGCAAATTATTTAGAAAAAAATGTGTAAAATAAAGCGTGTTTTAAAAGTTATTATTGCTAACTAAAATTAACAACTCATTTTCTCCCAACTTTTAAAACGGGAGATAAAACAAAATAATTCTAACCTCGCGAATTGTTTCTTGATTTTTTATAGAGTATTTCAAAATTACTGTAACTTAATATCAAGAATCTTAGAACAGTAATAAAGGTAACCCAAGTTGAGATTACCTGGTTATAAATGAAACCCATTTTTAAGTTGTTTATGTTTATTCTATATTTACTATCATCTTTCAAATAATTGGAAATGTTTTCAAAAACAAGTGTTTATAATAAAAAATAGACGTGGATTTCAGTTAAACATTGAAGCTTGAGCGTTAAAAAAAACACTTGTTGAGTTTTTAAAAAATGTTTATGGATCTTATTATAAATTTTGCCTAATTTCTACATTAGCTACTGTAATGTGCAACTTTGGAAACCGAATTTCATGGCATATAATTTGAATTTCTTATAAGTTTCAAACTTTGGAAAATTTTTTAAAGAGATGTAAAATCTTTTATTCACCTGTAATTTAACGTAGTTGACTGGATTACTTACAAAAATAAATAAAACTAACAAAAAAATTTATTTATCATTACTGTCATAAACACGCTCTCTTGGTTTATTAGTACAGTGAACAAAATTAAAATAAAGTATAATAAACAACTAAACATCTGCTTAACATGGTTTTACATTAAGAAGTAGAGAAATTAATGTTTTTTCTACTTTAAAATTATATCACATCAAAAGCCACATCAAAAGCAACATTAACTTAAAACTTTATATTTAGAAATATTTTTAACTGTTTTCCGAAGTTCTGAGGACTATTGAAAATGAGTTCTACGGTAAGCAAATTTACTTTTTAATATAGTATTATTATATAGATAAAATTTCTTGGATAATCAGATATTATTAAATTTCATTACTTACTTATCAAATTTTTAACATTACTTAACTCATTAATAATCAACTGAGTAATTATAAATCTGGTAATACCTGACAAGAAAATCTAAGATAATAAAGGTTTTGGATCACTAATATTTTCAAAAATTCAGTGCAGCATTTACTATTATCTCATCATAAGTTGTTACGTTACTAATTTATAAATTTAGCATAATTAAACTTAAAACGTTATTATTACTGATTTATATTACAGCTTGTAAAAGATGTTGCTGAAACGGACTGCATAAAAAACTATGAAGTATTTGATATGCCTATAAACTTGGTTTCCAAAATAGGTGAAGGAACATCGGCTTCAGTCTTCAAGTATAGCTTAGGAAACAAACAAACGGCCGTGAAGTTGATTAAAACCCAATTTTCTCAAAGAAAAACAATGCTAATTGCAACAAAATTAAAAAAACTACAACATAAAAACGTTGTAAACTTTCTAGGTTATTCTGTAAGGCCAACCGCTTTGTTTTTTGAATTATGCGCCACTAATATTGAACAAATGGAAGTCAATAATCTGTCTCAGCTCATTGATCTCCTAAATGAAGAGAAAATTTTTTTATTTCAACAAAGATTAGATTTTCTTTTACAAATGTCAGAAGGAATTGAATATTTGCACGAACACAATATAGTTCATAGAGATATCAAGCTTTCAAACATTTTAGTGACAGGGCATCAGTACAATGTAACTTTAAAAGTCAGCGACTTTGATGACTTTGTTGATATAAAAGCAACAGTTACATGTAATATGACGAAGCCCAACAATCAAGGAATGACCCTTGCCTACACAAGTCCTGAACTGTGTAATTGTGAGGTGGAATCTCCAAACAAAAAATCCGATATGTACGCTCTTGCAATAACTGCATTCGAGCTTTTTAGCAGTTTTTCCACAGCATGGCATGGTGTTATACCATTGTTTAAAGATATACTTTTGCTTGATGCAATCAAATCTGGAAAACGACCAAACATAAGCCACATTACCGGTTTATATACGGAAAATACAATTAATGTGGTTAAAGTTACTAACCTGATCGAGACTACATGGCAAGACAATCCAACGGCTAGACCAACCATATCTGAGGTAATAAAAAAAGAAAAGCTTTAATTTCACTTTCACTTTGAAATTTAGATATAAAAATATACTAAAGATATATATAACAAGCTCATTAAAAACATTTTTTTAGTGGAGAGAAACAGTGTCAAGTATAATAACATCTGTCATGGTAGGTGACCTTTCATGTTTTAGCTATAGCATTAACAAACATTTTTATTGCAAACTTGTAATTTATTTAATTCAAAAGTTGTTTTTTTAATATGCATCCTCACATACCTATTCATTAAAAATTGACTACCACGCCCACCTTTATACTAGGCTAAAAATAAAACTTCTGAAAATTTATTTCATGCAATGTGAGAGTAACAAGAGTAGTACAATATTCCAAATGTTATTTAACACAGTTCATTATAAATACTTATATTAAATTAGGGTGCACCAATTCAAGCATGTGACATAAATACATCAACATTGCAGGTTTGTTTTTTTTTAAATAGAACATGCAAGCAAGAAAACTTGCAACTTCTACAGACTTTTGAGTAATTCACTTTTAAAGAAGTAGTTCTGAAAATAACCCTTCAATAGCACACAAATTTCTTCCTAACTATTTCAAAAATACAATTATAGGTATCAAGTAGCATTCAGCCATATCATGAAGAGAAGATAGTAAATAAATGTCAGGTAACAAACCCATTAGGTTACTAGCTCAACAATGATAACAACAAAGAGCATTTATATAACTTAGACTTTAGTAATTATCATTATAATATTTATAATAATTAAAATATATATTACAATAATTATAATAAACTTTATATTAAAATTTACTTTTGCTGCAGAATTTTATTCATATAAATCCAGAGGGAAAAAAAAACAACATTTTGACTGTCCTATGTTTTTATATTGTAAATAGCAAGCCAATTTTTTAGGAGAAACTCAGTGATTAAAAATTATAATTTTAGAGAAAACGACTTTCTCCAATTGAGGCAGCAAAGCACTATATTTCATTAAAGGAAGATCCAAGTTATTTAAAAAGAGAATTTATTAACCAAACAAAAGGTCAGAAAACTTGTCAGAAAATATATTTCTACAAACTTTCTAATGTAAAAAAAAGAATATCAGAATGAAATATTACATAACAGATATCAAATATGGTTTTACTTGTATAGGTTTTGGAGTGTTTGCATGCAAAAGCTTAAAAAAAGGAGAATTCATAGTAGAATATAGGGGGGATTTCGTTGCAAAAAGCACACTGGAAAATAAAGAAAAGTTATACGAAGAAACAAATGCTGGCAGTTATGTTTATGACTTTTTACACAAAAATATTGAATACTGGTACTAAACTAAATTTTATTCTAAAATTCATCTAAATTTTATAATGTTTTCTTTATTTATATTGATATTCTTTTAAAACAAAAATTTTTATTTAGCATTGATGCAACTCCATACAATGAATACTTAGGACGCTATGTTAATGACTCAAAATACTTTGCAAATGCATACATGAAAAAGATTTTGCATTGTGATGTTCCTCATTTATGTTTATTTGCTTTGAAAGACATTTGTGTTGGTGATGAAATTCTCTACTTTTATGGAGTTGATAATCTAAAGTGGCATGCTGAGGTTTTTTTTTATTTTCTTCTCAAGTTTTAACTACTTATTTTTATATTTTGCCAATTATTTGCATTCCCTGGTGATTTACTTAAAATGTTACTAAAAAACCTTTTTTTAACTCAGGAATTTCAAATGAAGACAGAGCAAAAAAGAATATCAAAGGTAAAAAAACCTTTTAAAAATTTTATCCACACTTTATAAGATAATAACTGTGTGCACAACGATTTAATAATACCCAAATAAATTGTTTTGTAATAAACAAAGTTTGCTGCACCCTACCTCTAAAATCATTTTCACATTGTTAGAGCTGTTCTGTTTTTAGGGCTATCATAAATTACACTTTTTTTTTTCTTCACAAGGATGAATAATAATTTAAGTGAGAAAGATTTATTTTTGAGAACAATTTACTGATTTTTTTAGTTCTAAAGTTAATTTTTGATTTTGAAGCATTATTTTCTTGTTATCTCAAAGTCAATTTTAAAAAACAAGACATTTTTGAAATTTTTTTTATATTCATGTTATATTCACTCCTGTTACTAAAAAAGTATAATCAAAAAGTGTTTATTTTATATGAGAAAATTGATCATTTTCTTTTTATTGAAAAAAAAACAACAAACATTTAGATTGAAAAATTACAAAGACCGAAAAATGGCATAGAACCAGTTGAGAAAAGTGCACAGTTAGATAAAGACAAAGAAGTCAGAAGTGATGTACAGTTTAATAAAGTCACAAAATTGGCAGCTACAGATTGTGATGAAAAAGACAATATTCAAGTAAATATTTCTAAAAAAAGACTAAATGAATATATAACAAACATACATGATATTATTATTTAAAAGCAAAATTTTTTTGGCAAAAAAAGCAAACTTCCTTCATATGTTTTGCAACATACTTATAACAGATTCATTATTTTAATTATATTACTTCTTGTATTTAATCTTAAAGGTTCATCTGATGTACTCTAACCCTAAAAATATTCTTAATAAAGTAAGGATATTTTAAATATAGGGAGTAATATTTTTTTAAAACCTAGTATTTATAAGCCAAATCAAACTCATAATGAAAATTCAAAAGATATTTGATTTCTACTTTGATTATGTTAATTCTATTTCTTTTTCAATTGTTATTATACTTTTTTCATCATTGGTTTTGGCTAGTGACTTTATCAATTATCAAAAAAAAAAAAAGAAAAAGAAAAAAGAAACATCTTTTTATTTTATTTATAATAGATTTTTTCATCAATCACCCAAGAACATCAAAGTGAAAAAGAGTCTTTACCCCAAACTCCACAGGTATACTGCTTTTGTAAACAAATTCATGCTTTTTAATATTTGAAGATTGATTAAAACTAATTGATCATTTGAGAGCAAAAATATTCAGCATTTCAAACTTTAATGGAAATATTTTATGTGCAACAAATGATATAGATTTTTAAAAATTTAATTTAAAGTCCTGTGATGAAGAAAGAATTGATACTCTAGAAAATGAAAGCACATCAAGATCAGATTCCAGTGAGGTATGTGAAGTTTTAACTTTAATTTACTACCACTTTGCATTTATGATATGATTTGATTTAAACAAAATGCTAATGATTTTTTAGGATGACATTGATTTTGAAGCTCTTAACTACAACTTAGTTTTAGAGGTAAATTTATTATTTTATTTGTTAAGCTGAAAACAATTTTAAATACACAAAATGTTTTTTTAAATACACAAAATGTGTTATTTAATTTAATTTTTTAAATGTTATTTGATTATGAATAACTTTTCCATGTTTAAAGTGATCAAAATCAAGTTAAGTTTATTGCTGTTTGATTTATTTTTGATTAATGTAGCAAATATCTTAATCACATTTCTTTGCAGATATCCGATATTAAAAATGCCAAAATAGCTTCAAGCACTTTTATGATAGATGATGTGACAGACAAATCTCAGGTAAAAATTAAGTTGACTTTTTAATAAAAAATATTTTAAATACTTAACATTTTAAAAACTAAGAAAAACACTGATTTTATACTAAACATATTAAATCTTTCTTAGCATTATATGAAATAAAATCAAGAAAAACTATTAAAAAAGAAAACATCTCTTACTTCATACTATTGTTAAATATTCTAGGTAGGTCAAAACAGCCAACCAAAATTGCCTGATGAAGAAATGCCTAAAAAAGTTAAGGTACCTTTGAAAAATACATTTTTTTTACACAATTTATAAATCAATCTGAATAAAGTTAAATCCCAAAATTTTCAGAAATTGAAATTTAAAATTCTAAACTTTAGAATGTAAGAAAAAAGAAGCCACATCGATTTTGCATTTTTTGTAAAAAGTTTACATCATATTTAACAAGACACATAAAGCTTATGCACAAAAGTCATCCAGAAGTTGAAGTTGCATCATCAATTAAATCAAAAAAAGAAAGAGATGAAGCTTTTGGAATGTTTAAAAGAAAAGGGATTTTGGAAGTCAATGTAGCTGAAGCTGGAAAAGCGGAACCAAAATATGAAAGAGAACGAGAGGCTCAAAAATATAAGGAAATTAGTTATTGCAGTCAATGCCTTGTGTTTGTTTCAAAACGATTCTGGCACAATCATGTGAAGTCGTGTCAAAAACACTCATGTCAAAAAGTTCTTCCTGTTCCAGTGGGGCTTCTAAGATTACCTGAAGAAGCAAGATTAAGTGATGAATTTAAAAAAAACATTTTATCACATTTTCGAACAGATAAAATTGGTCAGATTTGCCTAAAAGACATAACAATTCTTAAAATTGGTTCAGTCTTTTATGATAAAGAAAAGAGGAAACTTGATAAAGTTATGGAAGCAAGAAGCTCTGTCAGAAACGCCATGAGACAATTGGCACATCTTTACAACCTATTTTTACACTGCAAAAACTTACCAACACAAAGTAATGATTCTAGTAGTATGTTTTTGCGCTCTAACTTCTTTGCCTTAAGAGAAGCAATAGATATTTTTACAAAAAAGGCAGATTCAGGCATCAAAGCTGGTTTAAAACAAAATTTATTTTATTTAATAAAACGTGCTGCAAAAGTTCTTAAAGCATTATATTTATCAGAAGCAAATGACAATGATGCTAGTGAAACTGACAAGTTTGTTAGTGTTTTAGAAATGTGGGAGGACTTTATCTTTGGAGATGCCACTTACCAACTAAATAAAAACAAAAACGTAAAATCTCGTAAACCATCTGAACTTCCAGTTGAAGAAGATGTGATTGCTTTTCGCAATTTTGTAATTACAAAAATGGCAGATTTAGCAAAAGATTCCTACCAATGGTTTGACTCTGAATGTTTTGTTGAGCTTCGGGATTGCGCATGTGCAAGACTTACATTGCTAAATGCTAGAAGAGGTATGGAATTACAACTATTGTTTTTATACTATTTAACAAATTCTAAAATAATATCAGCTATTAACATCATATCATTTCAGGATGAACTACTTCCATATAACTTGCATAATCTTAGTTTGTTATAATTACAAATACAATTTTATCTAAGCTTAAGAAAAAAAAAATTAGAGCTTGTAACTGATGTTAATGTAATTTTAAATAGTGTTAATTTAGCAACATAACCTTGTGGTTTTTTACTATAAAAGATATTTTGTAAAACATAAAGGTTTTCAACTAATATTTGTGAGATTGACATAAAAGCTTGTTGTTCTCACAAACTTTGTGGCTTTAAAATCTGTTTACTTCATTTTTTATGTTATTTGTATACAAGATCTTTTTTTAAAATCTATGCCTACTTTTTAAGTGATATAACAAGGTCAAGAATTATAACACATGATTAATAAATCAATAGTTTCTGCTAAAAAATAAAAAATAAAAAAAAAAAAAAACAAGAATCCTCATAAAACAGTATTTGAGATTTTTCTTTGATTAAAGTAAAATTGTTCTTTGAATAGAATATTAACAGATTTAAATAATACAAATAATTAATTATATTGGTAAACTAAACAAACCTAGTATATTAAACATATGAAATGGTAGATCATTATTATAAATATATGGCAAAAATATAAAGGCTAAGTGTCAATAAATATCTTCTTTTTTTTTTTACTTTTATAATAATAATAACAGTAGTAGTAATAATTATTATTATTATTATTATTTTACTTTTAATGTATTTTATTTAATAATATCATTATAACTTTATATATTTTATTTAATAATATTATTTTTAATATTACTATTTATTATTATTACTATTATTATTATCTTTATTATTACTATTATTACTATTATTATTATTAGTATTATTTTTGTTATTATTATTATTATTATTATTATTATTATTATTATTATTATTATTATTATTATTATTATTATTATTATTATTATTATTATTATTATTATTATTTTTATCGATACTATTATTACTACTATTATTGTTATTATTGTTATTATTATTATTAATATTATTTTATTATTATTGTTATTATTGTTATTATTATTATTTTATTATTATTGTTATTATTATTATTATTATTATTATTATTATTATTATTATTATTATTATTATTATTATTATTATTATTATTATTATTATTATTATTATTATTATTATTATTATTATTATTATTATCATTATCATTATTATTATTATTATTATTATTATTATTGTTATTGTTATTGTTATTATTATTATTATTATTATTGTTATTATTATTATTATTATTGTTATTCTTATTATTATTATCATTACTATTATTATTATCATCATTATTACTACTAAGGACAATAATGATAACTATTATTATCATTATTGTCCTTATTCAAATGTCTTAATATTATATTTAGTGTTTATATATACAAAATGTGATATATATTAGAAAAACAAATAAAAGGATAATCTAATTAAAAAAAATTAAAATTTTGAAGCTTTTTTTTTTTTATAAAAGTAGTTATATAAAACAAACTTTAAATTTTATATTTGCATTTTACATATAAGGTGGTGAACCAGCCAGGCTTCATCTTGATGAATACCAACAAGCTATTGAAAACACATGGATAGACAAACAACGCTTGCTTGATCTAGATGAGATTGATCAAAAGCTAGTTGAAACTTTAAAAATAACTTTTATGTCTGGAAAAGGAAACAATCATCTAGTTCCTGTTCTTATTCCTCCAGATACCCTTCCAGCATTAAAAATTATAGCTAATAGCGATATAAGAAGAGAGGTAAATATACCAGAAGGAAATAAGTTTTTATTTGCATGTACAAGAAATTCTGAAGGACATACATCTGGTTGGAATGCTGTTCATAGTGTCATTCAAAAATTAAATCTAAAAAAACCAGAAAACTTGAAAGCCACTACAAATCGACATAGAGTGAGTACATTATTTTCTGCCCTTGATTTACCTGAAAAGGATAGAGCAGTATTTTTTAAGCATATGGGCCATTCAAAAGAAATAAATGAAAACACCTACCAAGTACCACTTGCCTTGATGGAGATAACTAAAGTTGGAAGACATCTTCTTAATTTTGATTCAAGTAGGTTTAACTTTTTATTATAATTTGAGAATTTATCATACAGATGTTTGATGTAGGAAAAAGAGCACTTAAGCTCAGCTCTTAGAAAAAACTAGAAAAAAAAAAAATTTTAAAAACTTATATCTTTTTGATTTTATTTTCTTAAAAAGATGGAAGTTGTTCCAAGACACTTAATGAGAGCTCAAGTTTCCCTCAAACTATTAATCTTGTATCTAACAAAGCTGATGTTGAACCTAAAAATGACATAGATAAAGCTTATGCAGATTCATCAGCTGAAAGTCAAAAAGGTAGTTACAGTTTTTGTTAAATTTGTGGTAAAGTATTTTATGTTTTCTTAATAATATAAGAAAAAGTCTTTTTGCATAAATTTGCACAAAAAGTCCAAACTTATGCAGAAATTTAAGCATTTAAGAGCTGTTCTAATGTTTCTAAATTTACTGTTTTTACTTTAGTTTCCATAATATCCCATAAATTTTATCTTATATTTTGGCTAAAACTTTTTCATTTAGTTCAGCTTTTAATAAATAAAAGTACTTTGTTTCAAAAGTTTCGCATTCTTATTTAAATTTAAGCTACCTTTTGAAATCAAGTAAAAGGTCAAAAATTACCTCAGTGTAACTGAATGATCTACATTCAAAATTCTAAACACTGTTCTTAATTTGACTGTCAGATTTTAGTATTGTTTATTATTTATTTTTTGTAACTTGTATCATTTGTTCTCTTAGAAATTGTGAAAAGAAACAAAAAGAGACAAAAAGTGGAAGAACCACAAAAAGATTTGGCAGGTATCTAATTATTTAGTAACAAATATAATTTTTAATTAGTTTTTTTGAAATGGTTAACTGTTTGAATGTTTCTGAGATATAAATAAAACTATCTGTAAACTAGAGAATCATATTTATAATAAATAATGTTTCTATAAAATTTGGCAGCCAACAATTATTGGCTTAGAAAAAAAAAAAAAATTTTAAAGCTTTTTAAAACATTTTAAAGCTTTTTAAAGATTAAACAAACAAAACAAAACAAAACAAAAAAACAAATGACTGAAATAAAAGAGAAATACCTCAAGACACATGGCGCTCCAGTGTTATTCATCACATTTTTATTTGCTAAAATAAAAAAAACAAAAACAAAACATACAGAATAAATGAAAAAATTAAAATATATTAAACATTTAAAAAAAGTCATAACAAATAAACCAGATTTAACATGACTAAACTTCTCCTAATAGTTATATATATACTCTACACAAGTATCATGTAAACATGATAGTGGTGTAGAGTATAAATACATATATATATGTGTGTGTATCTTTTTTTTGAAAAATATTTCTTTTTTATTTTGCACAAATATGCTCTAATTATTATTATCATTTTTTTCTTTTTATTTTTTAGAAAGAGAGTATCATGTTTGGGTGCAAAGAGATGAAAAAATACTGCTGGACAAATTTCAAAGTTGCATTGATGACAACAAAATGCCAAGTAATCTCCATTTTTAAAAACTATGAAATCTTTTACGCTAAGAACTATGCTTTTGATTATGTTTTACAATCTGAAACATAATCATGAGCATAAAAAATAACAAATAAATATTTTAAAACCATAGTTCTATATAAATTATAGATATACATTTATAAATAATTATTGATAATCTTAATTTCTGCTTAACTAATAAAAAATATAAAACAAACAAATAAGAGATATAAAAAGGCAATATTTCAAACTACATCATGAAAAAAAAAAGATTTAGAACACTAACTGTTTTTTTATTTGGATGTGCTAGCAAAGAAGATCTCTAACTTATTTTTTTTTTTAGGTAAACAAGAGTTGCTTGAGTTTTTGGAAGAGTTTTTGAAGGAAATTCCATATAAAACAGCTCGAACCAAACTTACAAATGAACGAATGAAAAGTTTAAATAAAAAGAAAGAACGTTTAAAAGATATTAACATTTTATAATCATAGTTATTTTTCCTTTCTTGCGATTTTTGATTCTATTAGGGATCCTAAAAATGAATTACTTGCTTGTATTTGAGTTTAGTCACCTAGATTTGCTTTAACACTTTGCCTTTGTCTAACAGATGCTTTAATTAATGCTACAGCAGCAAATAATCAGAATTGGAAAATATGTGTATTAACTTGAACTGCTAACAAACAAAAGCGCGTCAAAGATTATCGCATCGTGCTAATTTCTTTCCTTGTAATGCTGTTGAATTTATTATAAAAGTTCTCAAAGAACTTTGTTTTTTATTTCACGGCAACCGAAATTTTTTAAACATTTGAACGGAGAGGTCGTTTTCTTGTAATAGGGAAAGATGTTTTTGAAGCATAAAAGTTGTTACAAAAAGCCTACAAATCTGGTGGCGGATTTTAAAATTCGTTAGATATTAAAAGTCGGGCTCATAAAAAACTTAATTTTCATATTCAAGTTTTTTTTTTCGTGCCACGTACCTTTTTCCTCAAATAAAAACTTGTTCTTCTAATTTTTAATTTCTAAGTCAAACGATTTCAAATTTATGTAGGCTTATGCAAACAAAGTGTTTTGCTAATTGGCTTAAATTTTTTTCAAAATGACAAAATAAAAATTTTTGATCAAGATTCAAAAAAGAAAGCTGACATGCTATTGTTTTTTTACATGGTCGCTTTAAACTTTTTCTATTAATCTTTTGATAATGGCTCCTTTTCCATTACTTGGTAATCTTTCATGACTTGTGACACAAAGTAAAATTCAAATGTAATATCATAATAATTCATTAATTGACCTAAGTTATAAAACTTAGTGCAACTTTTTTAACTTTACACATCTATCCGTAAAATAATTTTCTAATTAGGAAATCGTCCTTTGAGTGAAAATATTTCTTTATTAAATTTAAATTTAAGATTAGAAGCGAACTTTATCTATTTAAAAGTAAAATTTTGCATGTTGGTGATAATTTTTACATTTTTTCAAACATGCCAGAATTTGAACAACATTTAAAAGAAAACTAAAACTGACTGCAACATAAGCTATTTGCTCATTTTTAAAAACATCCCAAATTGTGTTTAAACATTTTTTAATTATTGCAGTAAACTGTTTTCTTTCTCTTTTACCTCTTATCGTCATTATCCTATGATTTTCTTAAACATCATTTCATAATATCAGAAATTCTATTTCCTTTGTATTTGCACATACTAGTTGAGACCGAGGAGTAGCTGCCTCTCGGAAGAAATAAAATAAGTTTTAAGATTAGAAATAGTAAAAATGTTTTTGGGGAGATGTCTAGACTCACGGAGATGAATAAGTTTAACTGCTATGCATAGTTGACAAACATACACAACAAAACACCGGATTGTTTTATATATGCTTGTCTTTTTACAATGTTAACACGTACTAAAGTTTAATGAGCGCGGTTAAAAGAATTTAAAATTTATATAACCCAAAAGAAACATTTTTGTATAACACAGGTTTAATTCGAACCTTAAACGCGGTTTGATCAGAATTAGAACCATCCACTATGCCACGCGAACTTTAGGATAAGTTGTTGTTATTTTAAATATGTACGCATTTTCCAAACAAAAACTTCCTTCACTGTATTACTGCTAACAAAGAAGATTTACGAAATCATATACACAAAAATTTTTTTTACACTAAATTTTATGCTAATAATAAATTGTAGGGGATGAGATGGGGAAAAAGAAAAACATCTGTGCTTTGTAATACATATATGTCCTCAGGCCCATAATTGTGTCACAGAGGGGTTTCGAAGAGACTACAGCACTAACAGCCATAATCTACACCACCGTTTAATTCCACAACTAGGGTAAAATGAGCACGTATTCAAATTTTGAAAGCTATTATCTATTTATTGTTTTAATTTTTTTCTTTCTCTTCTTCTTTTCATCATCATATATTTCAATGATCATCTTAAATGCTATCCTTTCCTAACATCAAAAATTTTTTTTTTTACTTTTTACTTTTTACATGTTGCCTAAATAAATAAATAAATAAAACTGATTAAGATATTATAAAGATATTCAATTTTAATCGAGTAAAGATATAACTTTCAGAAATACTTTCGAGACAATTTTTTTCTCGTACGATGAACATTCAAGCAATTTAAGAAAAAAATAACCTACTTACGGCTTCGTGTTTATTGACGTCCATTTACTGTTTGCAGAACTGTTTTCAAACTTTAAAAAAAAATTAATTTATTCCAAACAGTATAAACAAAGTGTATAAAAGTTATGAAGGTTTATAAATAATGAGTCGTATAACATTTTTTTACTTTTTTTTTTTTGCAAAAAATATCGACCAAGAGACAACATTAACATAATCAGACAATTCCGTGTATTTATTTATCTATTTTTTTTTATTTAGTAATTCTTTTGATAATAACCAAACAAACAAAAAAAATCAAAAAAATGCGGTTTCATTAATTCTTATTAATTAATTTTATAAAGGAAGATGTTTTGCAGTCGGAAACATGCGACGCATTAAAACAAACTTTTATATACGTGTAGTCCTAGTATAGCTTTTAAAGATATTTTTTATTGAGGTCTACATAAAAAAATCAGAAAAATTAAGGGCTACACGAAGTTTTTAGAAAATATTATTAAAACTTTTTTTTTATATCAAGTTTACATAAAAGCTATAAACAAAGACGTTAATAGGCCAAAATTAAAATTTAATGAATATTTTAGCTAAAACACAGTGTCGCCCTTAACGCGGTTTCTTTACCATGAAGACCTAATAGCGCTCTTAGAAGTATATATATATATATATGTATATATATATATGTATATATGTATATATATGTATATATATATATATATATATATATATATATATATATATATATATATATATATATATATATATATATATATATATATTGTTGCACTTTAATTAAAGTATCATGAAAATATTCTTGCACTTAAGTGCAAGAATACTTTCATGAATCCTAATGTACTTTAATAAATCTCAAATGAATAATTCTCACCAGATTTGCTTCTTTTAGTTTTTGACTTTGTTTTGTTTTCCATTGACTTTGTAAAAGGTCTAGGTAGGTCAATTTTTTGTTTTATCTTATTTGCTAAATAAAATAAAACAAAATCAGTGAAAAATAGGATAAAGAATATATATCTTTTATTTCAATAATAAATATATAAAAAATAGTTTTGCTGTTAAATGAAAACTGTGACATAAGCAGCATTAAACTGTTTTAAGCTTTATGTTACCTGTTGCTTGACTTATTACAGGCTCAGCATCACTGTCATGTTCAGTAGTAGACATTTCTACATCTTTGCACCATTCATAGTCATCTAATGATAATGATAAAACTACAATTGATTTACTATTTTTGAAATTAGCTACATTTATGTTAAACTGTGAAATACCTACAAAGCAATGGCTTTAATTATTCAAAATAATTAGGAAGTCTTATTTACTAGTAAACTATCCTACCTGCAGTGAATTTAACTTTGACTAACTTATATGAAGGCCAGGTTTCATCTAACTCATCCAAGTTCTTAGCACTTCGTTCTACATACGCACCTTCAGGCCAAAATACTCTGTCATCTTTTATCCAATGACTAGGTACAACAGCATCTACCACTTTTTTGTTTTTCTCCACAAGAGAAACCAGAGAATAAGACATTTTGATTAGAAATCTAAAATATAATGACAATCATATTTCAATATGATAAATTATGAAATAAAAATAAAATAACTCAAAAAGCAATAATTTATTTATATAAATAAAATTAAGAATTACAATTGATTAAAATGAAAAGATAAATGACTTTTTAAATTTATTATTAAATTAAAATGAAGCTTACTTTTCCTAAAAGAACCAATATCTTCAAAACTGAGTGAAAAGATTATTTAAAAATGCATTTTTATACCAGTAAAAAATCAGACAGATAAATTTTAACTATTTGTCAATTACTTTATTATTGTAATTAAAAAATAGATGTTAGATGTAACAGGAAATGATTGTTATACTTAAAAGAAAAATTATACAAAATTTATACAGAAAATGATGCTTGTAGACTTAATTAAAAGTTAAATTAAACAAATTAGTATTTATTGAAAAGCTCTCCATTATTCATTAAAAGCTCACCATTAATCATTAAAAAAATTCAAAATTCTAAAAAAGAAATATGAATTTAAAAAAATTAGCAATTAACATTCTTTCATAAAAACAGCATTAAAGTAATTTGAAAATCATCATGCACTTACTATCAACTATTATTTATTTATACAACATAATATTATATAACAAAAAAAAAAAAATTGCAATGAAATTATTTTTTAAACTATGTTGTTAAAAATTATAGAAATATTACATATAACTATTATAAAAGTTATAATAAAACATAATGATAATAAAAATAATAAAAATTAAAAAAATATATATATATTTTTAAAATTACCCATTTTTAACGCAATAATTTATTTAATAAATGTGCACATTTTTTATTTTATACAAGAAAGCAAAGTTAACTTAGATTCTTTAAAATCATATACATAGTTGGCTTACCACATCACATCATTAAGTAAAGTACATAGAACAACCCCATCATTGACTGGTAGACATGCAACCTTTCTTTTAATATCTACCTTATTTACAGTTTTTCTTTTGCCAATGTTAGACTTGCATAAAAAATAAATTCCAACCATCTTTGAATCAAATGGATCAGGAAAGTAATTTCTTAATAGACTCTTGTGGAACATTTTACAAATAAAAGTAGTCATATCTAAAATACTTATAATAAAAACAATTTTTCCGGAATGGAGAAGAAAACAATTGTCTTTTTCATTTGTAGAAATTTTGGTCTTGATATCCTTTGAAAAGTTTATTGAATTATTTATTTCAAACTCATGAATACGTTTCACAACTTGAGATATAGGATTATTTGGTTGACGAATAAACCTTTTTAACGAATTTAAATAATTTTCAAAAGGAAAGCAAGAAATTTGATCTAAATTACATCCAAAGTTTGAAACATCATTATGCAAGTGAATAAGACAGTGTACATTATATGAACAAAAAGAATCACTATACAACTCCCTACTACTTGCAACAAAATAGACCAGTAATTTATGAGCATATTCCAAATGGTCATTTCTGTAATCTTGATTTTCCTCAAGCATAATTCTTATTGCAACAGATAAAGATAAAAAATTTATATAAATTGGTGAACTAACAGTTCCTTTAAGGGCTATCATTCCAGTATATGTCAAGAACTGTCTGAACTCAGTTGCCTTCCATCTTCGTAGATCGCTTAGCCCACGTGGCTGGCGTGCAAATTCTGAAGGCATTTTTCCATAATGCAATAAAATAGTGTCAGAGACTACATTTAACTGATTAGATGATATGCGACAACAACGAGGGCCTTCTTTTAAGTATAGAAGCAATCTTTTAACAACTCCTAAGCAAACTAAATGCATATAGTCCAAACAAAAATCTTTGATGCATTGAACACTGGAGTGGATTAAAGGACTAACAAGTAACTGATGTCCTGTATAAGCTATCTGCTTAAAATCCTGGTCTATCCTTGGTTCGCAGTCAAGATCATGAGAAACTATTCGATTTTCTATATTTACTCCATGAACTTTACATCTTTCACATGCATCATAACCAGTATGACCCTTAATTCCCTTTAAAAACTGACGTGCTGGAGCATCACAAATAAATCCTTTAATATTTACATTAAATTTTTTGCCATTATAGTGTAAACCAAAAACCTCCAAATTACGATACTCGTCTAAAAAATCTTTTAAAAATTCCTCACAACTGTCAGGTTTGGAGCTACCACAGTAAAGAGCTACAACAAATGGACTGGCAAGTTGAAAAGATGCAAGAATAGGCCAAAGTTGTGTGTTTGATGATTTGAACAATGGTATACCATCTACGTTAATCAATAGATTAATTGTCTTCAAAGAATTAATATTATGAGATGAAAACTCTTTTAACTTACTTTTTGTTGAACTTTTTAAACCTATGTAAAAATAATCACCACCACATTTTTGTTTTAGAGGAACTTTTCTTGGTGTCCTTAATAAGGTTCTTGAATCTTTAGGCAATTCTTTGTGACCATGATTTCTTAATATTAGCAAGATATGATTTGTTGCTGCCATTGTAAGGTGATGTTCACATGCCCAAGATGAAATTTCAGAAGCCAAGTTATCTTTATTATGTACATCATCGTTTTCTGAGATATAAATGCTATTTACATCGCTAAAAATGGAAGATGAGGGTGAAACCTCGCCATTTAAATCCAGTCTTCCTTTAACTATTTCAACTTCTTCTTCAACTATTTCAACTTCTTCTTTATCGGATGGTGAATCCAATAAAATGGTCTCTTCACAAGAGTCGTGACAATAATTAAGAACTTCCAACTGGGTTTCATAGTTTCTTCGCCAGAGTCTTAAATAATTTGCGTTAGACATTTCAGATATAAATTTTGATTATCTAAATAGATCATTATTAAAATAAACACTAAACTTATATAAGAATTATTTAACTGAATTAAGTTAATTAACAATAACTAGGTTAGTCCAATGATATATTATATATACTAGATGTCTAACTTGCGGGATTTTATTGGACGAAAAGTGAGGCCGCTTTTTTTGTTTACAAATTGAATCCGCCATTTGTAATAAGGGCAAAAACTATATCCGCCATTTGTAATAAGGGCAAAAACTATATCCGACGTGCGAAATAAAAGTTAAAAATGCACGTTTTTGCCCGAATTAGAAATGGCTCCCACGGCTTTACATTTCGGATCGAAGTTAGACATCTAGTATATATAATATATCATTGGGTTAATCAAGTTTTAAAATACTCCGAAAAACGTAAAAAATTAGAAAATGACTTAAAACGATAAATAACCCCCCAAAAAACGAAAATTAAATAACGACCAGCTCGAGTATAGGGACCCGAGACCCGAACTCGGATCCGGGTAGTTGTTTAGGGTATTACCCGAATTTAAATATTCGGGTAATTACCCGAAGTTATAAATTACCCGTTTCTTTTTAAATCGGGTAATACCCGATTGTTTTTAATACCCGATACTTGATACCCGTAGAATTACCCGAAGAAGTAAAAATACACAAAAGAGTTCAACTCCATTCGCTTATTACATTGAATTACAAATAACAAAAAAAATTTGAAATATGAATATTTGTACTGAAGGAGTTCAAATGTTTTTAAAAATATAAAAACATATTTATACATTATGGCTGAAAATAGGCATAAAGAAAATGGAAATATGAAAATAAAATTTATATACATTCATTACATACATACCATACATACATACATACATACATACATACATACATACATACATACATACATACATACATACATACATACATACATACATACATACATACATACATACATACATACATACATACATACATACATACATACATACATACATACATACACACACACACATACATACATACATACATACATACATACATACATACATACATACATACATACATACATACATACATACATACATACATACATACATACATACATACATACATACATACATACATACATACATACATACACACACATACATACATACATACATACATACATACATACATACATACATACATACATACATACATACATACATACATACATACATACATACATACATACATACACACATACATACATACATACATACATACACACATACATACATAATTGCACAAACAGCTGGACGTGTATTCAAACAGCAAAAAAATTTATTTAATTATCACTATTTTAAATCCTTCATAAAAATTATATATATATATATATATATATATATATATATATATATATATATATATATATATATATATATATATATATATATAATTTTATGGGAAGGATTTAAAATATTCATAATTAAGTTAATAAAAAGAATGCCTTAAAGTAGTCATAAAAAAGTTTTAAAAAAAATATAAAGCTATTTTACATATTTTGTTTTGAAAAAAAGAACGAGATATCCGATTTTATTACCCGACTAATGCGTTGTTCCGAAATACGGGTAGTTCCGATGACCGGGTAACAAAAGCGGGTAGCGTATTAAATAAAAATAATAAATTTTTACTTACTTTTTATATTTAAAAGGTGATAGCACAATGTTTAAAAAAAAGCTGTGAAGAATTGAGTATTAATTCCACCTATTCCATATAAGTATCAATTTTTAGCTAATTAAAAATTATTACTTACATGGAGTAGGTGGAATTAATACTTACATGAAGTATTAGTTCCACCCACTCCATGTAAGTATTAACTTTAAATTAGTTAAAAATTAATACTTACACGGACTGGTTGGAACTAACAAATAGAAATAAATGTGATATTAAAAGAATTGAAATAAAGTTAAATTTAAAAAAGCACAGTAAAAAAAAAAATGATAAAATAAAAAATGAACGAAAATACCCGATCGCGCGAAAAATTCGGTTCGAGGATCGGGTAAGTTTATTACCTGATTTCGGGTAATTTTATTACCCGAATTATCGGGTAATTTTATTACCCGATTTTCGGGTACTTCTACGGGTAATTTTATCACCCGATTTTCGGGTAAAGAAATCGAGTAATAAAATTACCCGTTAATCGGGTACTTCTACGGGTAATAGTCGGGTAGCTTATATCGGGTAATACCCGACCCGAAGACTTGGATATCGGGTAACTAAAGTTATTAAAATTACCCGTCTACGGGTACTCGCGGGTATTCGGGTCGGGTATTCGCTCCCTACTCGAGCGGACATCTTTAATTAACTGAGTTAGCGCATTAATACGCATTAATGCGCTAACCCAGTTACGTGTAAATTTACACGTTTTTAAAAACGTCTCAAAGACGTCACTAGGACGTCTTAACAAAGACGTCGTGTGAGGACGTCTTTGAGACGTCATAAATTGGTCGGAGACGTCGCGACCTAATTAAGACGTCCATAGGACGTCTCTTTGACGTCTGTGCACGCTGGGAGAGGAATGTATTTTGTAGATATATTCTTTGCTGTAATGGCTCTGAATTGACCGTTGGTTGCAGTTTTTATCATCCGGGTGAATGCGTCAGTTTCTACAATAGAAAATGATTGAGTGTCCTCAATCACCCATTTAGTAATGTCAACAACAGTTCTTATTTGATTGATGTCAGTAACTTCCCATTCAGGTTTGGTAGCCTGTTTTCTGCCTTGCCGTGTCTGTGTGTTGGAAGTCCCACAAGTTCCACTTGGTCCAGGCTGTGGCAATGCTGGTGTATCTTTTTGTGCCTGTGGACATCTCTTCTTTTTTCCTCTTTCTTGTGTTTGTTCAAAATCTGAGTCTTTAAAGGCAAGCTCATCAAAAATGTATGGTATTGTTGATTTTTGCTTTCTAATTGTTTATATAAATTCAAGTGGACTCTTTTCAAATGGTTCCTTAAAGGACTTGTGGTGCTTTTATTGATTAAGTATATTTTGCCACAGGCCTTGCATTTCGCCTCGTTTTCCTCCACATTGTTAAAGAATTCCCAAATATTTGATAGCTTAGGCATCTGAAAAGGAAAATAAAGTGAAATAAAAAAAAAAAAAGAAACGAATCGGATTAAGTTTGCCATAGCGGATCGGACGAATATTTCAGATTATTTATTGACTTTAAAATCCACAAAAATGGATCAGATTATTAATAAGGAATAATTTTCGGATTAAAAATTCGAAAACACGGATCAAATCACATTTTCGGTTTACGGACTTTTGAAATATTGAAATATTTGTCTCAATATTTCCTTAATAAAACGTGATTGTTTTTGATGCATACAAACAGTTTCCGAAAAAGAACTAATTATTTATTAAGTTATTTGAAAATTTTCCTTAATATTCGTCTTAACAATAAATGATATTTTAGAGGCATGCATAAAGTTTTCAATAAAAGAGCTAATTATTTGCCTTAATTATTGAATGAACGTAACAATTTTTCAAACTAGTTTTTATCTCTATTTCTACTTTTATTTCTGTTAATATTTAAGTAGAAGAAATATAACAATATAAATTTTATCGGACCAATCCACTAATTGAAGCAATCCGCAATGCGAAATAATTCGCAAAGGAATTCGATCCGCAAAAAAAAAAAAAAAAAAAACCCGCAAAAATTCAGTTTGAAATATTCTTAACTTTTAAATCAAAATAACATAACAATGGCTTACCGTAATAAATGTAGGTAAAAAATAGTAGACATGATCTGTTGAACGAATTGTTGTAGGTTAATATTTGCAAATAGGACTGATTGAAAATAAAAAATAAATCCACTATTTATAGGACGCGCACATTATAAAAATGTTATTTTTTTGAACCACACCATTTAATGGTGACGCGAACGGAACGCGATTCGTATAATTCGCGAATTAAAGTTAAATTGGTTCGTAAAAATTTTTCGGATTAATAATCCGAACAGCGAAGTGAATCCGCAAAAAAAAAAATTCGCTAGTTGTTCGCAAATTAGTTTTCGGATTATTAATCCGAAAAATTTTTACGAACTGACTGTTTAATCCGCAAAGTAAGTCGGATTGGCTTTTTGCGGATTTTACGAACCGAATCGGCGGTGCCTACTTTTAATTGTTGTTAAAGACAATTTTATTTAGTCTTTCATAATTACACAAATTAGAAACTATAACGTCATTATACGTTCATCAACAGGGTACTTCTCATGTCATGTAAATTGAAGCGCGTTTTTTAATAATGCTTATTTGCTTGCCTCGTTTTGTAAACTTTAAATTCAATTTTAAAAAAACTTCAGAATGAAATATTTGCAAATAAAACAAACTGTGTTTTTCCTTTCTATTACATACCTTTACTAAACGATTTTTAGACCGTGACTAACAGCATCTTGAACAGTTGATTATGAAATTACGCCTGTTAATTTCCTAAGGAACTGTTTTCAGTTATTTAGGAAAAACACATTAGCAAACGTCATAGTAATTAAAAGGATTAGCGTAAATTAATTTGAATAGCAGAAAAAAATTTATAAGATGAAATTTGTTAACAAGTTAAGAAGTTGGTATTATGGATAATTCAATGAGAAACTTATGTAAAACTTACACTTGCTTTCAAAGTTTCCGACGGAAGTGTAAATAGACTTTTTAAACAAAGTTGCGGTTTTAACTCACGTGTATAGTTTTCTTATATCTAAGCGTAAAAAAACATGTTAGTTTTTAATGTAGGGTTTTAATTTGATCATATCCAATTTCAATTTACTTAAGCAACTTTCTGAAACGTTTTAAATTCTTACTCCCTCAACACACCTCCATCGTTAAAACAAAAAAAAGCCGTTAAGAAATGAGCTGAAAGTTAATTTTTGAAGAAATGTATATCTATGTAAATGTATATCACTCAGTAATATATCTGTTTTAGATCATAAAATGAATAATTCTGAAAAAAGTGAACTAGAGACAGCAGAGCATAACGCTTACCTGGTAATAAAGTTATTCTTAATTATAAGATATATGCAAACATTTTATATATACATCATTGCAATTTACTTTGTATTTTGTTTTAGAAAAGACAACTTCAGTCAGATCAGGTGCAAGGAAAATCAATTGTCTTTTCATTACAAGAAGGTTGTGGTGTTTTAGCAGATGACCTGATTATTTTTAAGGTTTGCTTTTTTTAACATGTTCGTGCATGTTAAATAAATACATATGTTTGAATAATAAAACTATTACTAAAATTTTAATCTTTAGAATCGTCATGTAAATTTAAAGCATATAGAATCACGTCCTACAAAAAACCAAAAAGGCTACGAATTTTATGTGGAAATTGATGAGGAAAACTCAAACAGTGATGATATCAGTCTTGTTATTAATGATTTAAAGTTTAATGCTGAAAATGTTGTTTTGCATCACGATGAAGAAAGTAAGAATTATTTTTGTTTTTGATAAATTAACTTTTTAGCTATATTAAACTTATTAGAGGAAGAGGGTTGCAACCAAAATATTTTTTAAAAATTTTATCCAATATTTCATAACAGTGAAGAGATGGTTGATGGAAGCAGGGCTTGGTGGTAAAATAGCTGTGAGAAACCACTTTTGTCGCTACTCGATTTTCGCCCCCGCAACAAATTGCTTATATTCGTCTTCTTGAATGTTTTTTTTGTTTTAAAAGTTATCTTTTAAAAGTACGAACAAGCTGGTTTTTATTTTTTAAAATAAAGATTTTGAATAGAACGTTATGGGAATTCATGACGTTTTAATATAACGTCAGTTTGTTTAACCTGAATTGTTCCTTAGTCTAAAATATCTTATAAGTTTTTATGGAATAAGTTGAAAAGTTCTTTTATTGATTATAAACTTCAATGAACTTTAAAACAACTAAAACTGTTTATATAAAAAAGTATATACATTTTAAACTACTAACTTTCTTTTAATACGTCAAGTAAACTGCCTCTGAAAGTTGTTTTTATCTGTCATATGAAAAACATTTTTTTTTTGCAAAGAACAATAAAAATATTAGCGATTTTTGCAAATTTTTGTACTTTCAACTTCAGATCAGAGCACTTTCATTGACTTTGAGACCTATGTTTTTATACGATTCTTAATTAGCATAAAATTCTCTATCAGAATCAATCATAAAAATAGGTGGTGGGGAGGAGGGGAGGGAGAAAGTCGAGGAGCGCCACTTTTTTGGCCCCAAAATAAGAAAAGAAGACAACAATGGGCTAAACAACATGAAAAATTGACTGTTGATGACTGAAAATGTGTTCTTTGGTCTGATAAATCAAATTTTCAAAGTTTTTGTTATTTCGAAGAAAATTTGGTGAACGATGATGAAACAGTGCATAGTACCAACTGAAAAACAGTGGAGATGGTTGGGGTTATCTTGGCAGTAATTATAACGACGATATTGTTAAAATAGACAGGTGAAAGGTGAAACTTTGATCAAGTTATTATTCTTAGCACAATATAATAATCTAATTATACATATAATATAGCACTCTCTTTATATATATATATATATATATATTGGGTTGGGGAATATATTCGTAGCGTTTTTGTATTTTATTTTATTTTACAACGATTTGTTTCTGTTTGACAAAGTGTAAATATTCATTCGATAGAGCTCTTTCTGCTCTACAAAACTGTCCTAATCGTCTTTTGGAATAATTTAATTTTTTGTTACTTTTAAGGCTTAAAAATGGAATATCCAGGAGGTAAAAAAACAACAATTTTGACACCTAATTCTCTTCGCTTTTCATTGAGGCTAAAAGGCTGCTGAAGCAACCCGAGACATTTGCAATGTATACGGAGACGGTGTCATAGGTGAGTCCACTGCACGAAAATGGTTTGCAAAGTTTAAAAATGGCGATTTTGACGTCGACGACACACCTCGCAGCGGGAGACCTTCTGATTTCGACGAAGAGCACTTTTAAAGGAGGACGGTCACCAAACAAGTCGTGAATTGGCCGAAAAAATGAACTGTGATCATAAAACGATTCTCAACCATCTTTATTCAATGGGATTTGCTGAAAAATTGGGAGCCTGGGTACCTCACGAGTTGAGCGAAGTAAACAAAGAAAATCGCCTTCAAATTGCTTCTCAACATCTCGCCCGCCATCGAGCAACACGTGGTCATAAACAGCGCTTTTTGTATCGAATCGTCACGAGAAATGGTGTCTATACATTAACATGAAGCGAAGGAAGGAATGGGTGGCACCAGGAGATACGCCAAAGCCCAGAGTCAAGCGTGACCTTCATCCAAAGAAGATCATGATATGTGTTTAGTGGGACTGGGAGGGCATGGTACACTGGAAAATGCTCGATAGGAATGTCACGATCACCAAGGAGCTCTACATAGCCCAGCTACGCCGCGTAAATGAAGCTATTGAACTGAAAAGACCTCATCGACAAGGCCAAACCATACTCCTTCACGACAACGCCAGACCCCATGTTGCACAAGTCGTCAAAGCCACACTCCAAGAGCTCGAATGGGAGGTCCTTCAGCATCCGCCGTATTCTCCGGATCTTGCACCCACAGATTACCATCTTTTCCGATCTCTGTCGAACCATATGAGGGGCGTTACCTTCGATAATGAAGAGGACCTTAAAAACTGGGTCAATAACTTCTTCGATACTAGACCGGGCGATTTTAGGCGGAAAGGCATCGACACATTGGTCGAGAGGTGGGAGGAGGTCGTAAACAGCGATGGCGAATACATAATCGATTAATTTATTATTATAAGTAAAGATTTCCCTTAAATAAAAGTCTTTGATAAAAACGCTACGAATATATTCCCCAACCCAATATATATATATATATATATATATATATATATATATATATATATATATATATATATATATATATATATATATATATATATATATATGTATATATATATATATATATATATATATATATATATATATATATATATATATATATGTATAAATAAATAAAATTAGAGTACTATATTGTATTAAGAACATTTTTTTGATCCAATTTTCACCTACAATAAAAAACAAAAAATTATTATTTAATGTAGGATTATCTTTTATTGTCTAAGCATTCACCTTAACTTTCTGTTTGTTTTTTCAGTTACATTTACCTAAGCTTTTTTTTTAAACTAGAAAAATATAATGTTTTATTTTTTTTTTAATTTTTAATTTACTGAAAGTTTAACTATTTTTAGAACCATGGTTTCCACGAAAAATTGTTGATTTGGATAAGTTTGCATCACGTGTTTTGAGCTATGGTTCAGAATTAGATTCAGATCATCCTGTAAGTTTCAAAAGTCAAGTTCCTTAACTAAAAAGAGTGAATTTTTTAAAAGCAATTTTTTAGGGAAATACAAAAAGCATTCATGTCTAAGTATTATGATTTTTTTTAAAAAAAAAAATTTAGATATTACATAAAAAGTAACCTCTATTTACTTATTTTCTTTAAAAAATATATATTTTTTTCACATTCAAGGGTTTTACTGATCCAGTATACAGAGCTAGAAGAAAAGAGTTTGCTGATATTGCTATCAACTATCGGCAGTAAGTTACTCACTAATTAAGTTAATAATATAAGTATTTCAGTTTAGAATTATGATCTATATATACAGCTGTGTTACTAAAAATTTTTACTAGAATTTATGAAGAAACTGTTAAAAGTATTATTAACTAAAAAAGAAAAAAATTAGTTATGTAGTAACAACTAAACAATTTATTTCTAAGAACTATTTGACAAACTTCCAGTATACTTTAAAAATTCCGAAACACATAGTAAAAATCAATGTTTAGGGCTATTTTTTGTTCTATTGACTAGGACCTATATTTGGGATTAAAGGTATTATAGGTGAATATCTCTTTAGAGATATTCATCAAAATACCAAGCTATTTTATGCTGAGTACAAAATGCCTTTAAAAGGTATGTGTAAATGTATAAATTTGGTTTAAATCAAATAAGCTTCAGTTAATGGACCAGCCTGGCCAGTAATCAGAATCATATAGAAAGATTATGGACTGATATTAAACAAACAGTTTTTAAAAAGACACCCACAAAAATAACTGAATTATGGTTATGTAATCTGCCTAATATGTTATACCATTGAAAAGTGTGTACAACTTACAGATTCAATGCAGAGTTGTTCAGCTGTTATTGAAAATAAATTATATTTTACTAAATATATTTTTTGATAGCATCCTTTGCATATTTTTAATAATATTTTTAAAATGTTTAAAGGCTATTTATTTGAATAAACTATTTAATAAAACTGTTTGAAAAATTATATAAATTATTGTTTGAACAATTATCTAAGTTATTATAAATTGTATATTTATTTGAACAATAATATATTAGTTTGAGAATTTTATATCTAGAAGATGAAAATGTTTTGTTAAATCTGAAATTTTAAACTATTTTTTGTTTAAAGTTTGATTAATATTTCTTAAGATAATAATGAAAAAAATAAAAACTATTTCTGAATACTTTTAAACTACAATTATTTTGAATAAGCGGCTAGTTAAAAATGTTTTCCATTGTATAAGTTATATTTTTAAAATGTTAGTGGTCAACCACTGCCTAGAGTTACATACACTTCTCAGGAAATTGAAACTTGGTATGTTCACTTTTAACACTGATCTTTATTCATTTATTTTTGTATTTTTATATTAATTTAAATTAAAAATATTTCCTATTGTTATCCTAAATATATAATAAAAGTAGTACATTATAAATAAAATCTTTCAATTTAAAGAGATTTCTTATTTTTTGTTATGTTTTTGAATTCTGATGCTTTCTGATATGATATAGATATTTTGTTAAAATCAGTTAATGTTACTACAATCATGATAATTTAAAAAACATTTTACTATTTTTCTCCAGGAATGCTGTGTTTCAAGAGCTTACAAAACTTTATCCTACACATGCTTGTGCTGAGGTTAACTACATGTTTCCACTTTTAGTTGAAAATTGTGGATACAGGCAAGTTTCTAACATTAAGGTTATAATTTTTGTTAAGATTTTGAATACTCAAAATATAATTTGTTAACATTCTAAATGAGATTACTTATACTTGAAGCATATGTTGTTAGGTTGGGCAGCTTACCACAACTTGATGATGTTTCAAGGTTTTTAAAAGGTAAAACATAGTTTAGATTTTTCTGTAGACTTCTACTAAAGATACAAAATGATATAATTTATTTGAAAATGAAAATATTCTTTACTTTTAAGCAAATTTACATGGAAAAGTAGTTAATAATTCTTAATTGTAATTTATTTGTTGATTGTTAAGTTTTTGATTGAAATTAAAAACACTTTGTAAAATTGTAAACTTGCAACTTTTAAAAGTTTCTCATATATATTTTAAAAGAATGCACCGGTTTTACTCTTCGACCAGTGGCTGGTCTCTTGTCATCTCGTGATTTTTTGGCTGGTTTAGCATTTAGAGTTTTTCATGCAACCCAATATATAAGACACAGTTCAACTCCTATGTATACACCTGAACCGTAAGTTTAAAGAAATTTTTTTAGTCTAGATTTAAGGCTCAATTCCAAGATTATGCTTTAAACCAGCTCTCAGTCAAAAAAGTTAGTAAAAAGTGATTTCAGGATAGGCTTCAAGTTATACATTTGTAGTTGTAAATTGATAAGACCAACAAAATTTCAATAATTTTTTTAAAAGTATATTAAAAGTTGTTGCAAAATAATGCAAAATATGTTTTTACAAATATTTCTTGCATTTAGCGATGTTGTGCATGAGTTGATAGGTCATGTTCCTTTGTTTGCTGATCCGAGTTTTGCTCAATTCTCTCAGGTAAAAAAATACCTTTTATATTATAGAAAAGATAACAGAAGCTTAAACAAATTAATTTGATAAACATTTTATAGGAAATTGGGTTAGCTTCTCTTGGTGCTCCAGATGAGTGGATTGAAAAATTGGCTACGGTAAAATTTTTTAACTAAATTTCTTACCATGGAATGTTCTTGGCTCTTGATTTTAAGTTTCTCTTCTTACTCAGCTCTATTGGTTTACTGTTGAGTTTGGTGTTTGTCGACAAAACAATGAGCTAAAAGCATACGGTGCTGGTCTCTTGTCTTCATTCGGAGAACTCCAGGTAAGTAATCATTTTCTTTATGTTTCTATACTTTTACAAATCTCTTTTTATTTTAATAATTTTTGCATAAATTTAGTACTGCCTTTCTGACAAGCCTGAACATCTTCCATTTGATCCTGAAAAAATATCAAAAACCAAATATCCTATTACTGAGTTTCAGCCAAGGTATTTTGTAGCAGAATCTTTTGAAGATGCTAAATACAAAGTTAGGTAACTATAAATTTTGCTATATCATTCATCATTAGTCTGTGTAATAAAATGTCTTTTTAATAAATTATCTTTTTAGAATCTTATTTTAAATATTGATAGTTAAGTTTATGAACAGAATGTCAAAAGGGTCATCTATCTACAAAAGTATGTGATGTGGTGACTTCGCTTTTAATATTAAAAAAGGACATTTCTTATTCCATTTAAAAGAATAAAAGAATTCAGAATCACTCTGCCTTCATGTCTCCTTCGTGCACTTTATGCACCTGATCATTAAATTTCTTACTTCAGTAAAACCTTTTTCTCGCCATTTCTCTGTTGTTGTTTTTTTACTTCTAAGTATAAAAAAAAAATTTTAATGTTAAAGTATTAACTCTAGTCCATAGCTAACTCAAAATTTGACTATAATTATTTTTTTATTATTACTGAAACTGTAGAGTGATGGAGATCATTTTTTGATATATTGTTAGTTGATATTTTATGAATAGAGATTGGTCTCAGAGGATACCCCGAGAATTCAACCTGCACTATAATCCTTATACTCAATGTGTCGAAAGTTTGAGCTCCAAGGAACACATAATTAAATCAATCAAAAGTATTACTTTTGAAATGGAGAAAGTACAAGATGCTATCTCCAGATCTCCATAAAAAGACTTGCTGATTAAAGAACTTTTTTTTTGTTTGTTTGTTTTTTTTAAAGCCATTAAAAGTTTGTTATACTCTACTACTACCAATTATTTGAGATAAAAAGGAAGATTTTCAAATTTTTTTTTTCTTGTTATTGTGTGAACTGACCGGTTTCATTGCAAGCTGATGACCATTTTATTTCTAGCGGATATAATACGATTTTAAACACTTATGGTTTTTCTTATATAAGATTATTTTCTTTTTAGTTGATAAATTGTATTTGCAGTTGTCTTTTTTTGTGTTAAAAAAAAATTTTCTTATAATTGATTAAAAACTAGAGGGGTTTTGAGTTTTTATTTTATTTTAATAAAGTCGGAAAGTGTTTTTTTTATTCTTGTTTTGCTTTAAAAAGGTTCATTCGGTGAAGACGTAAAAAAACAAGTAAGTGCTTGTGTATTTTTAGAGAGTGGAGTTTAAAGATACCTCGTACATTTATCCTACATTACAATCCCTACACTGAATGTATCGAAGTTTTAAGCAGTCATGAAAAAATTGCTAATGTTTTATCCAACGTTCAAGCGGAAATGAATGTTTTGACGCGAGCTATGACGAAAAGTAAGTAAACAAGAGTTGCTCTCAGAAAAGATTCAATGATGAATTGAACGGCGAAAAATGTCTTACTGATCATATAAATTAATTCTAAAAAAACGCGGTGTTGGGTTTTTTTGCTTGTTAAACATTCTTTATTTATGATAATGTATTAATTTATGATATGTACTAATTTATCGATTTATGTAAAAAAATATTTGAAGGTTAACTTTTTATTATCGAATAAAAATTTTTCATAACAGTTTCAAAAAATTAATTTAAAAAAATGTAACAGTTTCAAGTTTTTGAAAAGTTCTTTTCAAATACTTATTTAGTATTAACAAAATTTATTGTAAATATATTTTAGAGGCTATATTTTTTTTATGTTATTTATAATGCTAAATCAAATATATTCAAAGATGCTTTTCTTTTCTCTCAAAATCCTTATTTGGCTTGTTAAATAGGATCCTTGGAAGTTTTTCCTGGAGAAATCACGCGTTCTTTAAAATCTATGACGCGTTCTTTAAATCTTTAGACGCTTTTCTTTATTTGATTCTAATAAACATAAAAATATCTCGTTACAATTAAATGGTTATTAAAGATATTGTCTACTTAAGAATGAATGTTAATGTTTAACAAATTTTTATATGTATTTTTTACCCCCTTAAAGCAGCTCGGAAATACACGTACCCAATGTTTATTTCATAGCTGCTTATAGTGGTGAATCTATGCAACTGTTGTCCAAAATGTGTTTCTTAAAAATCTCTCTGATTTAAAGTTGATGGTTTATATGCTTAGCTTCCTTTTCACTGAGAAAGGATCATTGACATTTCCATTGTCACTGATAAATCATCAGGTGTTTTATGCCTGAAACTCCTAATTCATAATTGTAATATCGAATGTCATTGCACTGGGAAAGGGATTTCGAAGTTATTTACATGAACATCTTGCACTATGCTTCTAGTGGCGATGTGCAGTTTTTCCTGTTGCTGAAGAGATTTTTTGTGAAAGGTCAATACTTCATCTGCTTTTATATTTATGGATTCCCCATATAGTTAGGGTCAGAATGTAATTTGAGTTTAAAGGTCTAAAGTAATATTTTTGAACATAAATATCATTATAAAGTGTTAAATAAAACGATTACCACTCAAGCTAAAAAGCTGTTTTTATCTTTCTGTTGTTAGATACGATACAGCTTGCCAACAGAACAGCATATTCTGGGGAGATATAAATCTTGGCTGTAAATGTGAAAACCAGGCTGAAGTGTGTTGCGAAGGTGGTTAAAGAAGTAAAAATCTATTTGAAAAAGCTAAATCTCTTAATTCAACAAGGTAAAGTTAAAGTGGAAAGAAGAATTTTTAATTTTATAAAAAATATGGTCTTCAGATGGTAGATCTAGCTATAGCACTACAATTGATAATACACAAGGAGCTCATCCTAGAAAATTTTAGTGGATCAAGCAGAAAGTTAGTCATGATAAATTTATGCATAAATTTAGCTTAGTCTGCATAGTGCAAAATGTGGAACTTTTTTCTAATTTCAAGTGAAAGTTGTGTTTACAGAAAAATCAAATGAGAAAAATCAAAAGAACATTTAATGAAACTCTAGTAAACGAACACTGAAGATTGGACTTTGACAGGAAGCACATAAAGAATCAGGTTGTTATTTTTAAAAATTGAAGGTAGGAAACAAAAAAATAATCTGGCAAAAGTTTGCAAAAACCAGATAATAAAGACTTTAAGAAACTTTGTGTTAGTTGAAAATATCCAGAAATTTTATATTAATTTATTCAATGTAAATCATTAAAATTAGTTTTGAAAAATTAATAACCCAAGTTTGAAAAAAAATGTTCTGGAAAATTAACAAAAGTTTGTGTATTATTCTTTACTTTAATACCATTAGATTTTATTAGTAAGATAAACTGGGTTTGATTAGCCCCAAAGCTACTGTATCTTTTATTATTGACAATAACAATTATTGTTATTATTGTTATTATTATTTTTATTATTATTATTATTATTATTATTATTATTATTATTATTATTATTATTATTATTATTATTATTATTATTATTATTATTATTTTTATTATTATTATTGTTATTACTATTATTTTATTGTAATTATTATTCACTTAAACTGAATGAGGTTAAAGGTCTAAAAATGGCTAAAATAAATTTAAAAAGACCTTGGTTTGGTCTGTAAATTGTAAATTATTCAATGTGTTTGCAAGCCGGTCCGTTAAACGGTATAAATATTTGAAAATGATGGTTTGTCATTACCACTAATTCATCTTGTTATTATGATCATTAGATCATCTCATGTGCAACTAATTCAACGTTTATGTTTTGATAGATGTTCACATATATAGAATTCTTCTACTTCTAGGTTTTGCTGCTGTAAGAAAAAGTTTAAAATAATTTTTCAATTTAAAAGCTTTCTTTATAAAAAGTAATAAACAAAAGCATGAAAGGGACTATCAAGAAATAAGTTAGTAGAAAAAGTAATGGACCAAAAACAATTTCTGGATTAGGTAGATTTGGAAATCAATTTACCACTTGATACAAACTGGCTGCTATGATGATTATTTCCAAATTCCAACTATTACTGAGTGAACTGTTCATGCTAAACTCTAGTTTATTTAATGCTCTTATAAATTTCTCCACAACTTAGGTCATAAGGAAAATTATGATAAGATTTTTACTAAGACCAAAAGTTGCTGTTAAGAAAATGTAATGCAGTTGAAGAGCTAAGAGATTTATCAATAACTAATGCACCTGTGTTCTTTCTGTCTTATGTGTTGGGAATACAGAAGCTTTTTTTTTTTTTTTTTTTTTTTGGTTATTAATTTGATCTCTGAGGATAATTTCATTTATAAATTGCTGTATGAGGCAAAAAAAAAAAGTCATTGTTGATCAAATCTTTATTTGGAAAATATCAAAATCAGAATCAATCATTTGATATGATTTTCGAACTCTTGCAAATATCAACATCTTGGATTAAAGCAACTCTGTTTAATAGAACATATTAAAAGACAAAAAAAAAAAAAGACAAAAGACAAAAAGTATGTAAATAGAAGGAAAATCTTATCTGGATTGTTCTAAAAGTTATATTTTGTTTTTTAATGACTTTTATCTTATTGAATTTTTCAGTTAGTGTTTTTTTATATGTCAACTAAATTTGAAAAACCCATAATACTAGTTATAATCTTTATGTAAATTTTTTTTTTTTACTTAAATTTTTTTTTTAGATTTTTACTTTTATTTTTGAAATGTCCAGTGTAAGTTGTTTTGTGCAATAAAAAGTTAAAAATGGCCTTTATTGAAAATTTAAAACATTGGAAAAAATTAACTTTTATTTGAAAAGTAGACAAACTTTAAAGAGCAGTTTTGATGGCATATTTTAGTTTTTTGCATGCATTAATCTATATTGACTAAAAGCTTTTGGCATTTTGAAGTAGAAACCATGGGAACAATTTTTCTTTCTGAGAATTAGTATTTTGCATTATATTAGGATATAAGTTGCATTTATCATTTAAAAGCAATAAATCCTAGGAACACTTTCAAAACTAGTTTAACAAAAGTATTTGAGCAGTTATTCTGCCTTAATGAACCCAAAAAATCAAACAACTTAAAATAAATATAGAATAGGTTTCTTATATAGGTACATAAAAATATTTGTTATGTTCCATACATAAGTATCATAAAAACATATATTTTCCTAAATCAATTAAAAATTTTGTAAACATTTTAATCTTAATTTAAAATTAATTATACCAAATAAACTTAACAAACAAAAGGAGTCAGTACACCCATACAAAAGTGACATCAGAAAAGCAGATAATAAATTATAATAACAATGTGTTTTTTTTTTGTTTTTTTTTAAATAACATAAATAAACAAATCATTTAAATAAATAAGTTAAACTAAAGCATATCAATAAACAGAATATCTTTTACGAGTTTTTGTTAAAACACTTATGTAGGGTCTTGATGTGGTATCATTGCTATACTTTCTTTTATTCTTTATGGCAATTGGTAAAGCAAGCCTCCTTAGCAGCATAGCATACTCGAAACTGTTGGGCCGATTCTTTGAAAGTCGATCTAAAGTTACGCGATGTATTTACGCAAAGGTCGAAATCAGTAGTGCAATCCTCGCACTTCAAGGCACTAGCTTTTAAGTCAATAGTGATGCCGAAAATCATTATAAAATATATTAAATTGATGTTGGAAAACATTTTGGAATCTAAAAGAAAAGATTTCTTTTTTTTACTCAAAATTAAATAAGTTATAATAAAGTTTAACTAATAAAGTGCCATAGAACAAACACTAAATCGCAGAAGAAGCAAACACTAAAGAAAAAACTTATAGCATTTTAATTCCCATGTCAGCGAAAAACAATTTCTTTCAAAATTTTCTTACAAATTAGGAAAGTACATGTTTAAATATACTTGTCGCAAAGTCTGTTTTACCCTCGAATAATGATTTTCTTTTTTATCATCTTCCTATTTATAGTTTTGCTTACCTTTGTGTATTTTGATATTTTCGTGCCCACTGTTTATTTGTTTGTTGTTGAGCGGTGAAATACAAAGAATCGACTAACCGACTTAACTGCTAATCTTCCATCGTCCGCTCGAACTTTGTCTAAACAATTAAATTTATTTTACATTTTCGCAATTTGTACCGCGCTTTTGTTTTAATCTCGCTGCGAAACTTTTGGAATTTTCTTTTTCTGGCGCATTTTAAATAATCCACCCAAAACAAAAATTTAGTTTAGTTGCGTTTGGACTGTTCACTTGTAAAATAAAGCAAGATGAGAAAATTCCGAAATTTTCGTTTTCCTTTAATTTTCTTTTCAACTTTCATTTAAACATAAGTCAAGTAAAGTATTACGTAATGGTGTTAATTGTCGTTTTTAAACCGAACTTGCGGTTTCGGTTGAGACAAAGTTAACTCAATATTGTTTTAACTAATGCTCATTTTAACAGTTCATTTAGATTGCTACGAAAACAAAATGAAACACAGGAAAGAGAATAATGCATTTCTGGATTTTATGAGTAATTCAAATTTTATTAATGTTTTCGTGTATAAAAACACCTGTTTGTGAAATAGTAGTGTCACTAGTAGTTGTGTAACACCGAGAGAAAACCATACAGAGAGCGATTAATCAATGCACAAAAGTTTCTCAATTACAAAGAAACCTTTGTACATTAATTTACTAGGGGGCTGTAAATCCGATGGTAAAATTATTTAGAAAGAAGTTATTTAGAAAGAGATTTGTAGTTCTGACCAAGACAATACCTATAGGTTTCGCATTCGTAAGATTTGACTAAAAGCGGATAAATGTTTCAACTAAAAGCTTTTGAAAGTCTTTTAAATTTTCCTTAGCGTTGTGTTAAATTATTGACAATTTTTCAAAACATGCCTCTTCCTAAACCAAAACCCACTAAAAATGAGAAATGAAAAGTGCGGTCAATTATCATAACATTTACTAGATATTAACTTGCAAAGTTTAATGTGCGAATACTAAAAATCGTCAAATAGTTTTTCCTGTATCTCTGATTAAATTCATTTTTCGCTAAAAATGACCAATGGGGAATATCGACTTAAAAATTGGCAATTAATTTCAGTTACAATTAGTCTCATATTGTTCAAACTATCCAGCGAAAGAATGATTTTGCGTGATTTTCGTTAAAAAGGAAGATAATCCTGCTATCGCACCAGAACTTTGTTCAGTTACAATTTTTTGATCTAACTAAATTAGGTCACTTAATTCTTTTTTTTTTTTTTTTTTGAGAAACATAGAGCCAAAATTTTACTGAGCGCAAACTTTTTGCAACATATAGCATAATATACACATAGTCCAATCGATACCTTGTAATGGAATCGATTGGACTATGAAACTTGTGATTGGACAGTGAAGCTTGTAATTAGGCTGTGAAACTTGGATTGTCTTATAAAAGAGCAAGTTTTACAAGTCACCTTGCTATCCTATTTTTTGCTTTAAGCAAAATATATAGCTGGTGTTTTAAATGTAATTAACGTGTATGATTCATTTTTGTTGATGAAGTTTTTATAGTCCCAGATATTGCAACATTCTGTTTGAAAACGATTTTTACTGCATATTTTAATGTCCCTGGGACTCAAAACCACCACAATTTCAAATCAATGTCAATTATCTCTTAAAATTGAACAGAATTTTGATTTTATCTAAAATGTGTATACAACTTAAGTAATTCATAATTTAGTTTTTAAGTTTGCAAGGAAAATTTTAAGTTTAGTCGTTGTTTATTTCTACTTTTAAGATAAGACTAGCAATAATGTTATAAACAACAACTGAACTTGAAAGGTTCCAGTGATGGTTCATTTCGTAATAAGCCTGGTAAAAATGCTGTCAGATAAAAATTTTAGCTGCTCTCAAACTTTCAATACAGTGACGGAAAGAATAATAAATCTACCATAGAAACCATAGAAACATTTCTAATATTAAAATTTTTTAAATGCTGTTGCTGTAGTTTTAATTTAGGTATAAAAATTATCTAATTAAGCTTGTAAAATGGAAAGGCTGAGTTGTTTATCTAGCAACACCCATAGCAATCATTTATTTAGGAATGTTGTAAAATTTGGCACCTCTAGATTCAATACACTTTAACTCATTAAAAAAATAAATAAAGACGTTAATTGCCTCCCATTAGCCATTCACAACATTCTTATGTTATTTGAAAAAGACTTCTAAAGAATTTGTATGTGGATAAAAAGTCCTTGAGCTATCTTTAAACTGTTAAGCTATATAAGGCATTGTTTATTTAGTAATGAATTTAAACAACTCATTACAGTTTTTAAATTTTAATGTAAATAATGGACGGTTTATGACCGGAACTAGTAATACATGATGCATCATCCATGTTAAAATCAGAAATCCCCAAACAATAGCAAAATAAGGTGGAAACTGAAAGGATTTAAAAAAAAGCTTCTCGGATAAAAGAAGTAAAAGAAGAACCTGGCCCTTTTTATGAATCTGGACTCCAGATTCATAAAGTGTCTTTAGAATACTCCAGATTGTAGAATATTCTAAATAGCATTTTATTTTTGCTTTCCGTTAATCTCTATTTAGTTTTTCCCAGTTTGTTTTAAATACATAGGAAGAGGTCTTTTTACAAATTTATATTTTTGACTAGTAAAGGTACTTTTTACAAATTTATATTTTTGACCAGTAAAACTAAAAATTATTATGGTGATCCTTTGAACTTTTGAAGCAAACTATTAATTTAATGAATTTGCTGGAGTACTTAAGTTATCAAGTCATTAGCTTAAATACTAAAAGGTATTTAAAAAGTTGTATTATTTCCAGAGATTTTTTCTCTTAAAATAACGTTCTATAACGAGACAAATATTAAATATGGAGGCACATTTTGGTTTTCTTTTCCTATTTTTTTAAGCATTAATTTTAAATAAGTTTCAACGTAATCAGACTAATTTTAGTGGTATGAATGCTTTATTGAAAAAATTATAAGGAGGTTACAATATAGTCAGAGTCATACACGGGCAGGAATGCAGTGGTTAGAAGATTTCTAGTTAGATACGTCAAGGAAAGAATCATTAAAGAAAATGAAAGAGCAAGAAATAGTTTTCTTGTAATTTTAATTTTAGAATTTGTTTTTGATGATAAAAAGTTTTTCTATAAGAAAAGATTATTATTATTAGAAGTAATGAAGAAAAATTTTGCCCGAAGAAAAGTTGACACGTAGTTTAATTAAGTCAGTGTGCTGCAATTACACATAAACCAAGGCATTCCCACACCCTTAAATAACCAATCCTCTTAATTATATGAATCGGACCCTATTCCATAATTCTCATCTATATAACTAAATCCATGAAACCGTTTAAAAGCGACAAAGACTCGCCTCGCAGTATGTGATGAAATTAATTTAAACTCCAACGCACGGTGAGACTAAATGGACTAAAAATTAGCAAAATCTCTTAAAAGTTAAGTTTGTAACTTTCATAGGTAAATATATCATTTACCCTTAGATTAAATTCGTAATCTTAAAATATACATATTTATACTTTTGGCCTTTAAAACTGGGCAAGTGCCCAAATTAATTTTTTTGTTCGAGATAAATAACTTTCAAAAATAATGCAAAGCCAAAATTTTTATATTTTTATAATAACTAAAATAAGGATCTTTTTCCAAAAATCTTTACACTTGACCGTATTACCCTAACCCTGTTTGTACGCCCCATCTTTCTAAGGTTATGGCCCTAAATGTCAATCGTGCAAGTACTGGCGGGAAAGACTAAAATACCAATTTAAGACCTGAATGCAAAATTTAAAAGTTATTAACCAGAAAATTTAAAGTGTATAATGAAATTATTAACTCCTTAAACAGAAGGTTGTGTGAGCTAAGATAATTCTACCGATGAAGTTGCCGATGATGTTCTGGACTTCCCAAGGCTAAGTTTATAACAGACGGTATCTATTTATTGATAGATAGATGAGGAACAAGAAATTGGCATCATATGTTGCTTTTTCATGCATTCTTTGGTTTCTCAGGGCTTAAATTACAATACAGGCAACATCTGATGATTTTGGGGTTATTAAAGTTGCTGAAAGTGTGAAAAATAGTAAAAATCTTAAAAGCTCTCTTCTTAGACATATTTGGTGGAAGATGTTGATATTGTGTCACTTACTGACCCAAATGTAGATTATGAGGGAAAAAAATTAACGATAGATGAAATGATAGATAATCCGTATCCAGAAGATATTACTTTGATATAAAGAAAACAAACATCATTGATGTCATAATCATTGACAAAAACACTTGGCGACGTAGCTTAGTTGGAAAAAAACAGCTGGTACCAGATTTTCACTATTTCACTCTGAAAACGTTTCTTCCTCTGTCTAGAAATTTAAGGAAATGATCCCATACTGCATGTAAGAATAAGCAAATGAAAATAATGAAATCTTCTCAGAAAAAATTTAGGCAGTTGAATATTGTGGAAAATTAAAAAATTTTAGTTTTTGTGTTATAAAACTCATAATACGGACAGAATATTTGTATCACGGACAAATATTTATGCAGGCTATTCACCTCTAGCAACTTTTTGACTACATTTTCTAGCATAGATGTATCATAGATATCAAAGGTATGCTAACTTTGATGTATCCAAATCTATTAGACACACGGTATAATATTGGTCCTTACAGGTAGCAGTCATGTCCGCAACCAACCCAGAGATTGCAGATGGACTAGAAACTGCTAATAAACAATAAAAATATTCATAGTACCATTATTTGTCCATAAACAAACACTTCCCACCCAACATGAGACAACTTTAAGACGTATGTAACTTATCTTTAACTCGTCTAGACGTCTGCAACTAGTTAAAGACGTGTTTAAGACGGCTTTTCCACACCTCATTAAGACGTCTTCCGACAACCAGTTTAAGACGTCCGCAAGACATCTTAACAAGACGTCTAATAGAATAACCAGTTTAAGACCTCCGTAAGACATCTGAACAAGACGTCTGTCGGAACAACCAGTTTAAGATGTCCGTAAGATATCTTAACAACACGTCTTTAGGAATAACCATTTTAAGACGTCTTTAACACATCTTAACAAGACGTCTGTTGCAACAACCAGTTTATGACGTCTTTTGGAATAACCAGTTTAAGATGTCTTTCAGAATAACCAGTTTAAGACGTCTTTAACTTATCTTAACAAGAAATCTGTCAGAATAACCAGTTTAAGACGTCCGTAAGACATCTTAACGAGACGTCTGTCGGAACAACCAGTTTAAGACGTCTGTTCGAATAACCAGCTTAAGATGTCTTTCGGAATGACCAGTTTAAGATGTCTTTAATCATGGACGTTTCCCACCCAACAACAAGTCGTCTTAAAGACAAATTTAAGACGACTTGAAATTGATATTAAAGATGTCTTAAACTGGGGCCAATGCTATAAACATAAAAAACGAAGTGTTTTCCGTAAAACACGAAGTTTTTACCGTAAAACGCGAAGAAAAAAAAAGTCCATTGCTATAAACATTTTAAAAATTCCGTTTTTAAGATAAAAACTTCGCTATTAAATCCAATCCTATAAACGAACAACCCACCCAACATAAGACGACTTTAAGACGTATGTAACTTGTCTTTAACTCGTCTAGAAGTCTACAACTAGTTAAAGGCGTGTTTAAGACGGCTTTTCAACACCTCATTAAGAAATCTTCCAACAACCAGTTTAAGATGTCCTTAAGACATCTTAACAAGATTTTTAATGAGGTGTTGAAAAGCCGTGTGTGTATATATGTATATATATACATATATACACACATACGTCTTTTTAAGCCGTCATTAATACGTGTTAAATAAGAAAACTTGAAGACATTTTAAATAAGACGACTTACTGTGTTTCATTTGAGACCAGTTTAAGCCATCTTTAAGACGTCTGAAATAAGGCAACTTTAAGACGTTTTAGTTAAGACGGCTTACAGTGTTTCATTTGAGACCCAGTTTAAGACAACTTTAAGATGTCTTAAATAAGGCAACTTTAAGATGTCTTAGATAAGACGACTTACTGTGTTTCATTTAAGACCAGTTTAAGACATCTTTAAGACCAATTTCAAGACATCTTCAATTTGTCTTTAAGACGACTTGTTATTGGGTGGGAAGGGAATCACCTTTTCAGATAAAAAATGCGTTTTTTCGAAAAAAAATTCAGATAGATTTTTGTAGGTACGTCAAAGCAAACATGCTTTCAGCACACCGTGATGCGTAAAGCCGCCGCCGGTATGCCGCTGCTGGCCCACTGTGATGCCTAATGCGGATTGCCGCTGCTGGCTAACCGATGATGGACCGTTATCTCGTTTTGTGTTGGCTTTGCGCCTTTAGCTGAAAAACGGCAAAACGCTTCGTTGTGGATACGTTTTTAAATCGGCATGCCAGCTTCGGTAAACACATGGCGATACATTACAGTTTTGCCAACACAAATCCAGAGTTGGCTTTTGGATAGCGGTAAGCTGTCGTTATAATACCAAAAGCAGGCATTTCAATTGAAATGCCTGCTTTTGGTGAGACTTAGATTGATAGATGTTTAAATTGTGACTGTTTTATAAAAAATTCACTGATTATAACTTATTGGCGCTACTCCACTTTCTCCTCCCCCCCCCCCCCCTAATTTTATGATTGATTCTGATAGAGAATTTTCTGCTGATTAAGAATCGTATAAAAACATGGGTCTCAAGATCAACGGAAAGTGCTCTAATCTGATGTTGAAAGTACAAAAATATACCACAAATCGCTAATATTCACCATCTTGAAAAGTGATTTTTTTTTGTTTAAAAGTTATCCTTTCAAAGTATCAACAGCCTGGTTTTTATTTTTTATATTAAAGATTTCGAATAATAGAACAAAGAACCGGTGCGTTAAGTTCATAATCAGTAGTCAATGTTATAAAACTTTTTCTAGCCTAACGCTAGAAATGTCGTAATTACGATGGAAATGTTACGCTACGACTATTTCAGCGTGACAAAGTTTTTCAATGTTATAAATAATTTTCAGCGTATTGCATCGTATCCACTGATCTCTATAATAACTGGATAGCGCATCTCTAATATCAAAATTCACGCCAAAATCACCATATTGGAAAGCCCCAGAACAATGAAATCTGATATGTGCGATAAAGCGATAAAGCGATAAGCCGAAAAATAGAACTTAAAGCTTACGGGATTAAAATTTTTGGGGCTTTCCAATATGGCGATTTTGGCGTCAAAAAATAAGAAGTTTTGCTCGGAGTTGCGCTATCCAGTTATTATAGAGATCAGTGATCGTATCGTAATCTTTTCGTCATTTGTTTCAAGTGTGTCATAAGATTTCAACTCTATGAGTTGAATATTTTAGATGTCTGTGATTCAAATTGGCGGACAAAACAACAAGGTTTTTGGACTTGCAATAACAATAACAATTTATAAATTGAAAAGGTAATAATTTTTAAAAATTTTATTTAATAATCTAACATCATAGATAAATGTTTAACACTTCATCTTTTATACCAACTAAATCTTAAACTTATATTTTTTTAATTCATAATGTTTTGGTTGAATATAGACTTTTCCAATATGTATGTGACTTTCTAATAAGTTCTTGATTCGGGTTGACCCTCCAAAAGTTGAACCTGAGCCTCAAGCCAAGCTTGACCTTGACAATTTTAGCCTGTTGATCATGATTGAGCCTTCAGGCCTAAGGAATGACCAAAAAACGCATCAGTATTTTATGAATTGTCCCTCTAATTAGGCTCTGCAAGCATTACCAAAAAGCCTGACCCTTTCCAAACCTATAATCTTATCAGACAAGCTTAAGAAACAGGCCTCAATAGGCCTAAGCCTTGGCTCTCAAACCCACCTCTAAGAAGCTTGAAAAAAATTATATAAAATGTAATTTTACTTTCAATATATTTTCATTAATATGATACACTAGAAATGACCCACCCTGTGAAATGATCAAAATGATTTGATATTCTCTGATATTTGGTCTTCAATTAAAATAGTTTAACTATATCTACCGTGTGTCCAATAGATATGGATACAAAGCTAAAATTTCTTATTAAGGTAAAAATTCAAATTCACCTCTAGCAACTTTTTGACTACATTTTCTAGCATAGATGTATCATAGATATCTAAGGTATGCTAACTTTGATGTATCCAAATCTATTAGACACACGGTATAATATTGGTCCTTACAGGTAGCAGTCATGTCCGCAACCAACCCAGAGATTGCAGATGGACTAGAAACTGCTAATGATACCCAGACCCGTATCAATTTGACAGATTTGCAAAGGATTCAAGCTCTTCGACTAATTTTTGAATCCTAGAAAATTTTGTTTTGATCATTTAGACAAGAAGGCATTTCAAATGGGTGAAAAACAAAAAAATGGGAAGAGATTTTCACCAACCTCAAGGCTAACGGTCTCCCACTCAAAGATCTTCATCATCTCCGCCATGTAAGTAGAAGAAGTGACTAAATATTAAAGGTGGGTCCGAGCCTAAGCTCAAGCTCAAGGTTTGAGCCTGATTTAAAGACATGCTAGACTTGGAAAAGTATTGAGCATTTCAGAGCTAATGCTAGATGAGCCTATTTTTAAGATTGATATAGGCTTTTAAAACTTTAACCTTAGCCTCTCAACTGTGCCTTGCCAGGCTTGGGCTCCCTGAAGCTCAACTTTTGCTAGGCTCAACCCACCTTTTCTTAATATATTATTTACATAGTTTAAAACAATGTTATTCTTAAAGTTAATTGATAACTACTATGATGTTCAAACTAAATTCAATCCTAGTATTGACCACCTTTTGTTTTCTTTATCTAGATTAAAAAAAAATTGTGCTTTTTATGATTAAATGAGAGTTTTTAACTATTAGGAAAAAATAGCTATCAATATTTCAAACAGAGGGCATTAACCTTTTGTAATGTGTTTTTATTCTAGTATCAATATCAAAAAATTTTACAATTGTAAAAACATTTAAAGCATGTGTTTGTATTTTCACCTTGTATTTTTACCTCTGCTAACTAGCTTGACTACCTTCATTTTGTTGAGGGTCAGTTTCCTAATTTGCCCTTTTTGATTGTAACATTTCTAATTTCAGGATATCTGGGACAACTCTAGAAGGGCTACTCTCAGACGGATTTCTAAGTAAAAAAAAAGTGGTGCAAAGGGAGTCAAGCTTACTGCCATCGACAATGTTGTTCTAGACATCATTGGGAGGGACAGCCTCTACCTTGTAGGCCTTGGTCAGACAGATGAACTACCCATTCTACCTGGGGATGCATCTTCAGAAAATACCACAGACATTGAATCTATGGATGATCACTCAGGTATTGGCTATAACAATGACTTCTTGTCACAGTAAAAAAAGTAATTAATTAGTAAAAGTAAGCTTAGAAAAGCCTTAGGTTAACACAAAAAAACTGAAAAATGGATAATTCTTCACTGCAAAGACATTAAAAGAACTCAAAACTTTCACTAAAATTTTAGCATAACAGAATTTAATTTTATCCACAAATGAGGCCAAAATGCAAAAATTGCTACATCTTGAAATTTTTATAAAAATTTGCCAATTTTTGCTACTTTGTTGATCAATTTCCAATAACAAAAATTGTTAATATTTTTTTGCTAGATTAGATGGTTGAATGATACAGAAAAGTTGTTATTTTAGAAATTGTTAACTGAACTCTGGGAAGAAATTTAGCAATTATTTCCGATCAAATGTATCAATAACTTTTTTTCAGAAATGGATGTTATGATCGAGCACTCTGTTGTCAGGCCAGGAACATCAGCACAAGCACTTGCAGAAAATCGTTCTACAGCTCCAGCAACAACGACATCAACTATGGGGCCACCAAACTCTTTGCTTCCATCTGAGGCAAGAGGTTAGTAATTGATTACTAGAGATGCATCGAGTATAACATTTCAGGGCTTGATTCGGGTACGAGTATGAATCTATTCACTTTTATAAATGTAAATTTTTTATCTACTATATACATATTATGATATTTTAGTCCTTGCTGTACAAATGTTGAGATTTATAACCTTTAAGTAGAGAAAGACACAGTGTGTGTGTGATACCTTTGCCTGTGGGTGGGTAGGAAATAAGTAGGAGTCTCTCAATTTTTAAAATATAAATAAGGTTTCTGGTGAAATACAAATAAATTTTTTTGGTCACAAAGAAAAAAAAAAAAGAAATTCGGACAGAAAAGCAACCAATTTTTTGTCTGTCTCTCAGTTATATTTCAATTTGATTCAATTCTTAAAAATATTGATGAAAATAATAACTAATGTTTATAATAAACAATATGATGATTAATTTAAAGGACATTATTATTTCTGTTCAACTTAAAAAATAAAAATGGAATAAAACTGAGCTGAAATAAACTTAAATTTTGTATAAAATGAATTAAATCCTTTTAGAAAAGAATCGAGTTGAGTCAAGTATTTAAAATATGATGCTTGAATCGACTTTACTCAATTCAATACTTGTCCCATCTCAATTGATTACTAAATCCCAATGCAAATAATAATTTCACAAAGATTTATTTTTTCCAAATTTGTGTTAATTTAGTCATAGATTGTAGAATTTGCCCCATTTATTGTTATACATTTAGCCATTAAGTACTAAATTTCTTTGCTTTTTAGATAAATCTCGCAGAAAACAAGCTTCGACAACAGTCAACGCCTTGTGGACAGATGACTTGTACAAAAACCTAAAGGTTCAGAAACTTGAAAAGGATTTGTACGAGCAAGATATTCACATAAAACTGATGGAGGCTCAAATACTAGAAGCTAAAAGAAAGGCAGAGTTGGCTGAGGCTCAAGCAGATTTCTTCTGTAGGGCTGGTATGGCCATTGGCACAAATCCAGTTCTCAGGATTACTGATTTGGACCAGCAGGTAGATACAATACACTATATAAAAAATAAAGTACAGATTTCGACAATCTTCTTGGAATTAGGGGGCTTGAGCTTGGGTTAGGTAAAATTTCAAGAACCAAATCTTAGTTAAACTGTTAGGATGGGGATGATATTGTCATTTTTTACTCTGTTGGTGATTATGTTGTGGGGAAATTTTGTCATAAGGGTGATTTTCTCGGTAATTTTGTTGTAGTATCAAAATATTTCCCAAAAACTGTTAAAATTTGAAATTTTCAAAACAGTACTTTTCCCGGATTTGTTAAAAATATATGTTATTGGCGTTTAGCAGCAAATAACAAAACTAAATCTAACTCTGCATATACTTCACTCTCAGTCGAGGTAGCTAATCTCTAAAGAAAGACAAAGCAGGTCTAAGCTACAGTAAAGCTTAGAGCCAATAACTACCTTTTCTACAGTTGTGGGACAATATACAGAGTTCCTAAGAACTATGGCCCACATAGGTTTGACACCTTGCCACTACCCTGGCCTTATAGAAAGGGCTGGAAACTGTAAATCTTTAGAGATTAGCTACCTCAACTGAGAGTGAAGTATTTGCAGAGTTAGATTTAGTTTTGTTATTTGCTGCTAAACGCCAATAACAATATAAAAGATATACCAATTTCTTCCTTTAAAGTGGTTTTTCTAACCACTTTTGGCAAAGGGAACTTTTCCTCATAAAGATTAGTAAACATAATCACCACATTGCTGTTAGTTTTTGAACCCAGTATTAATGTTTTCACCTTAGGAATAAATGTTATAAAAAAGAATTTATTTTCTTTTTCAGGAATTTCTTATTCCTCTTCATGACTAGCTCGTATCCATTAAGGGTCTGCATTCGATTGATGAAACTTCAAGAAACTTCAGAACTTCATGCAAAAAATATTCCAAACTATGACATTACAAAGCTTTTGAATCTTTTTTATTATCTGTTTTTATTAATCATAATGATCAGTGATGTTAAGGGCTGAAGGCCTAAGCTTTTTACTACATGAAAGGCTGACCCTAACCTTACGAGCCAAGATTGCCTATGTTTAAAATTTTTTGACCTAAATATTCAAAAACAAAATTTCAAATAATCAGAAATCAGAAAAGGAATTTTTACTCGCAAAAATGGTGTTTATATTAAAAAACTTGTAAGAAGTTGCTGCCTTCGCCTGTCTCGATTTTGATCCCCATCTTCAGGATCGGGTTCGTTGGGAACTATTCTTTGTTGACCAATAAGTACTGGTAGTTGAGGTCCTTCTTCAAGCTCTTCTCCAGAATCGCCAAACTTTATTGCAAGGTTGTGCAAAATTCCGGCACAAATAATGAATTTTGATACTTCTGGCATGTCTCTCAACCGAATTCCAGTTGATAGAGAGTAAAAGCGTTTTTTCCAAACTCCGAAACTTCTTTCAACAACATTTCTGGTGCTTGAATGAGCCTCATTGAAACGCTTTTTAGCCCCCTCTGGTGCACCAGGAAATGGAGTGATTAGCCATTGACGGAGCGGGTAGGCAGCATCGCCAATGAGAACAGCTCCAGGGAATGGCCGGTTACCTTGATTTTCAAAACTTTCCCAGAGAGAGCTTTCTTGTAAAACTCTGCTGTCGTGACATCTGCCAGTGTGATTGGCATTGAGGTAGTAAAAACTCAGATCAGGTCCTGCAACTGCCAACACATTGATGGAATGGTCATGATGCCTGTTCACAAACTGGAGCTCGTCTTGCAAAGGAGGACCTACACGTACATGTGTGCCATCTAGGCAGCCTGCAGTTGCAGGAAATCCTCCAATGGAATAGAACTCTGCTGCCAGTTTTGAACAATCATCCGGCCAGCGAATTACTTCTTGCTTCAGTGTAATCACAGCATTGGCCACACGGTGAACAACTCTAAAAATTGTTTCAGTACTGGGTCCCTGAGCATCACGTAACAAATGGTAAAAAGCGTTTGTACCGAGAAACTGGCAAAAGAGCAAAATCTGAAAAAAGATTTTTTTATTTCATTTTTCCAAAAAACTTTGCATGAAATTTACCAAAATCTATTTGCAAACTATTATTGATTTCTAGTGATTGATGTTTATTTTAATTTTTAATTTTTTTAGTTTAAGATAGAGGTGTGTCTGGGGTCGGCCAAAAATGAACCGAACTCAGTGGTCCGCCTAATCGCAGAGCCTGGTCTATTTTCAGCAGACCTATGTGTCTGAGTGAAGGCTGGCGTTTGATCCTTTCTAAAATTTACCAAATAAAATCCAGAAAACAAACTCTTTCAGGCTTAATAGCCTCAAAATGTAATACTACTTAAGTTTCATTAAGAGCTAAGTCAGCTTACATTAGGTTAAGCTTATTTAAATGCTAACCCTGAATATAACATAGTCAGCCTAAAGTGTAGCTAGTGTACAAACAAAGCTTTTTAAAATTATTTTAGTTAATAGATAATTTTAATTAGATTTAGTTGCTTATTAAAAAGGTTTCAAAATATATTTAGTAACGATGAAGTTTGTAAAAATTGTATCTTCCATTACCCAATATATAGAATAGGGTTATTGATGTTTGGACAACAACCATAATCTCAATCTAAAGTTGGTAAAATTAAAACCTTTAAATTGAGCTCACGACTTCTCTTTCCAAAAGCAAAAGAACTAGATCATTAAAAGCAATTGGAGGTAGCGAGCTAATAAATTTTGGACTTTTTGAAAATAAGATTGCCATAATGTTTTTTAATTTTTAAACAGTATTTTTCTTAGAAAATTTAAACTTTTGTGCTAAATATCTAGAAAAATATAACAGTTTCTTATAGTAGAAATCATGCTTGAAAATTGTTACCAAGGTGTCTTAAAATTGTCGGCAAGATCCATAAATTATTTCATCTAATTCTTTCTGAAATACCCAGTAAGTGTAGGCTTTTTAATAAATGGTTGAAAGATTTTGGTGGTGAGAGGCCCATAGATTATGTCATGAAAGTAGGGTTAGGTTTAGAGGTGGGTCTGAGCCTAGGTTCAAGTTAGGCTGGCAACATATTTTTCAAACATTATTTTCTAGGCTTGACAGCCTAAATTTTGCCAGGCTTGGCTCAGGTTCGGATTTATACAGGCTCAACCTACCTCTAGTTATGTTGGGGCCCAAGTTGCAATTGGCTATATTAAAAGTACCTGCTGGCGTGGTGATAAGGGTTGATTTCGCTTTGTCCTGTGCTGCAGTTGTGGCGATAGCCTTTCCTCTAGAAAATCAACTGCTTCAACGGGAATTCGATATCTTTGACGAAAAACCTTTTCAGATGTATCTTCTGAGAAGTCCCTAGGATTGAACTGGAAAAATAAATGAAAGTATTAAATCTATAGGAATTATTTCTGTTGACTACATACTTGACACAAGTTAGCCATATTTAAACTACTATTTCTGTGGGTACCCTAACTTCATTTCAATTTTTACCATTTTCAAATTTGAAAGATTTTACTAATTTAGGCAGTGCAGTCATAGTAACGGAAAGCTTTTACTATAGAAAATTAGCTTTTATGTATACAAAATTTTTGCTGAATTTATAGACTGGCAAAAATCTTGATAACTGCTGTGTTGGGCTTTCTGTTGAATACAGAGTTGGGCTGAGAAAACCTAGCCTAATTCCTGAAATGAAGAATACTTCCTAGGAAAAATTTATTTTTTGAATTTTTTTTTTCGGTTTGCTGCTGTAGATACTGTAGGCTGAAAAACACTTACTTTGGTACTAAAACATGTTCAATGATTTTTATATGTGGCTAAGCCTCAATAGGCTAGAGTTAGGCCTGACCTCAACCCTAGCCAAAGACCTTAAGCCTTAATAAAGCCCGAATGCAAAAATATCATTCTGACCCAACACAAATGCTAGATGCAGATAGAATTAAGATATTTGTCAACTGGCAAGCAATCACTGTCATTTTCTTGAAATTTTTGGTATGTCCAAGGGGCGCAGACTTTTTGTCATGGGGCCAAATTAGGTTCTATCAGTTGAGAGTAATGAACTTTTTAGCTTTTGGTTACCATAGGTAATAAAAGAATGTAACAACAAAATAATAAAAAATTAGGCCAAAATTGTTGGGACCTTAACAACACCAATATTTTACCTGTCTGATTCTTCTAGGTGTGGCGCTTGGCATTAATTCTTCTAGGATTGCCTGTTCAAGGTCACTGTCGGAACTTACATCTAGATCCATGTTCTTAAAATAAAAATGAATGTAAAAATAGGGGATGTCCTCACAGAGTGGAACAAATTAATCAAAACAATCAAACCCAAATTATTGATCTTATGCAAATTCAAGTTTTAACGTTTAAATTTCTGACATAAACTATTGTAAAATTTTAAATGTTTAATATTTTTAAAAACTCAGTGAAAATGAAAATTTACAGTGAAAAAACTAATAAGAAATGTTAAATCAATGTCTTCCTAAGTAAAAGATAATGATGACAATTTCTAAGTCTTAAAATATTTTTATTTTTCATTAAAAATAATATAATATAAACCAATTATACTTTTACCTTGAATCTCAAATGGCAAAGAATAAACTTTGTTTTATTAGTATTATCTTCTGTTAAAAAAGTTAGAGGACGCCACTTACCTTCTAAATCACGAGCGTAACACGTTTATAACATTGACTACAGGTGTATTGACCGCATTTTTTTTTCTCTTAGCAGGTAATGGAATTCAATGGCATTTACTCTTATCGCGTCAATTTGCTTCAACTGGATTCTTAGTTTGTTAGCTTGAGTGTCTTTTAAAACTTTTGTCAAATAAGTTGAAAAATTCTTTCATTGATTATATTCTACAATTCACTTTAAAACAAGATAAAAATTTTTTTATTATAAAAATAATTCTTTAAAACTATTGACTTTCTTTTAATACTTCAAGTTAACCCCCCGTGAATAGTACTTTCTATATTTGGCTGTAAAGAGGTTGAGTAACACTAATTGATTCAAAAAACCTCAAGGTGTTTGCTTAAGCATACAAAAAGATATAAGAGAGTAAAGTTCATGAAAATTTCGTGTTTTTTTGTCAAACGTCAGATGTTTTTCGTTGAGCCGTGGAATCGCTATCTATATTAAACCAGAAAAAATTCCTGGCGCTACTCCACTTTCTCCCCCCCCCCCCCCCCTAATTTTATGATTGATTCTGATAGAGAATTTTATGCTGATTAAGAATCGTATAAAAACATGGGTCTCAAAATCAACGGAAAGTGCTCTAATCTGATGTCGAAAGTACAAAAATATACCACAAATCGCTAATATTCGCCATCTTGAATTCACTAACTTTACGGTTGATATTGTTTTTAACCGCAAAACATTGCCAGCCTGGTTTTTACTATAAGGAATTTTTTCTGGTTTAATATAGATAGCGATTCCACGGCTCAACGAAAAACATCTGACGTTTGACAAAAAACACGAAATTTTCTTTTTATTTTCTTTTTTCTTTTTATAACAAGTATTTATTTATGTTTTTTTGAAGAATAGATTCTAAGGATTTGTATACAGAAATTATGTATATATATATCTATATTCCTTCGCATATTTTATGACGTTTTTTATTTTTATTTTCGCGACGTAAGAATCATTGTATATGTTTATTTGAATTATAAAAAAATCGTCTGGAATGGCTAATATAGACGCGTAAGTTCTTTCCAGAGCTATCAGGCAGACGATCGAGTTATAAAGTTATAAAACGTGTCGCTCTTGCGAAATTGCGATTCCTTCTTATGAAATTTAGTTTTGTAACAGAATTTACGATTATTTTTTCGGTTATTTTTTTTTTTTTGTTATTAAAGAAAAAAATTAATTGGAAAGACAAACTTTCATGGAGTAATAAAAAAGGGCTTTCTTAATGTTCTTTGCAAAAAATGTTCTTAATAATTTTGTGTGGCTATGAAAATAGCCGTTTTTTGATTTACACAACCTTAGGCATGAATTATAATGTATGTTACGTTTGATGCACACAGGATGTCAAACAGGATATGCTGTTAAAACTTGATCCCAAAAGTGAAAAAACCGGTGTTCGGAAAATCTCTGCATCCACATAAACTCGGATAAATAATCAGCTACCATTTCGCGATTAGTTGGCCCCATCATTGATTTGAATTTTGCTTTTGCTCGACACCACATAGCTTCCACGTGATTTGTTGTTACACCTGTCTGTGGATCTACAAAGTTGAGGGTGTGGTTAACGGTACCATGTAAATATGCTGGAGCTTGCAAATCATTATATGCTCTCCACATGTCACTCCAGACAATAGAGCCAGGAAGTATCCATTGATGTATGATAGGAATTAATGTTGCAGCATCGCGGTTCTGGACAGGAATCAAAAACCCTTTCTTCGTTGCAGGTTCATACCCACCAAATATCCACTGCTGCGGGATTATTCTACCAACTTGATATTTTCTTCGACAAAAAACAGATTCATCTATTTCAACAATGCACCCTGGACCGCCTATTGGATCAGGGTTATTGAGGAAATATGAGACGCAAATGTCTCTGCAAAATTGATTCCAATCAACAATGGTGCTGTCGTTTCCGATATTTAACTCTTGCCTTAAATCACTTATTGATAATCCCCGGCTCTTACCTGCACTTCTACTCCAAGCGTAAGTTAAGCCCAATATTTGCCACAATTGTAGGTGAGATTTCTCAAAGAAGCTGCCTTTTCTAATGTTAAAGGTTCTTTTGCAGCGCTTGACTGGACATCTCCAAATAACTTGATCAACTGACCCATTCTTTGTTTGCTGTGTGCAGGGCACGTTACATACACTACAATTCATGCTTTCAGCGAGTAAACCATAAGTTCTGCACCAGTGAATTGTAGCTTCGATATCGTATTTGAATTTTGCTCCTATTTCTGTCAAAGAAAGTGAGTCAAAAACGTCTATTGTTGGTCTTCGAAGAGCCATGATATGTAGATAAATGAAGAAGCAGAAAAACTATTCTGAAGCACTCCTTTTTATATGACAAACATAATGAAAATGAATTCACGGGGGGTTAACTTGAAGTTTTAAAAGAAAGTCAATAGTTTTAAAGAATTATTTTTATAATTAAAAAATTTTTATCTTGTTTTAAAGTGAATTGTAAAATATAATCAATGAAAGAATTTTTCAACTTATTTGACAAAAGTTTTAAAAGACACTCAAGCTAACAAACTAAGAATCCAGTTGAAGCAAATTGACGCGATAAGAGTAAATGCCATTGAATTTCATTACCTGGTAAGAGAAAAAAAATGCGGTCAATACACCTGATTATGAAACTTAACGCACCGGTTCTTTGTTCTTTTATTCGAAATCTTTTATATAAAAAATAAGAACCAGGCTGTTGATACTTTGAAAGGATAACTTTTAAACAAAAAAAAATCACTTTTCAAGATGGCGAATATTAGCGATTTGTGGTATATTTTTGTACTTTCGACATCAGATTAGAGCACTTTCCGTTGATTTTGAGACCCATGTTTTTATACGATTCTTAATCAGCATAAAATTCTCTATCAGAATCAATCATAAAATTAGGGGGGGGGGGGGGGGAGAAAGTGGAGTAGCGCCAAAATTCCTTATAGTAAAAACCAGGCTGGCAATGTTTTGCGGTTAAAAACAATATCAACCGTAAAGTTAGTGAATTCAAGATGGCGAATATTAGCGATTTGTGGTATATTTTTGTACTTTCAACATCAGATTAGAGCACTTTCCGTTGATTTTGAGACCCATGTTTTTATACGATTCTTAATCAGCATAAAATTCTCTATCAGAATCAATCATAAAATTAGGGGGGGGGGAGAAAGTGGAGTTGCGCCAACTTATTAGTGTTTAAATATACGCTTAAAATTGTTATTACATTTATTTTTTAGCAATAAGTTATTTAATATTTATAACTCTGATAAAATTATATACTAGGTAAAACAGTAAGTATTAAATAAATAAGATGTAAAAAAAAATCAAATTAGTTTTTAGTCTTAAAATATAAATTATATATGTAAATTTATATTGAATCTATATCTATACTTTATATTATAAAATATAGCTATAATTATTGCTTATAAATATTAAAAGTTATATGATTTTAACATTATTATAATCTTATAGCTATACTTATAGCTATACTTATAGCAATACTTTATAATATTAAGTTTAGATATTGATATAAAGTATGGATATAGATTCAATATATATTTATAAGACTCAAAATTAAAAAGACTAACTTGATATATATATATATATATATATATATATATATATATATATATATATATATATATATATATATATATATATATGGTGTACGAAAGGTGTACGAAAATTTTTGTGACTGACTGTGTATATATATATATATATATATATATATATATATATATATTTATATATATATATATATATATATATATATATATATATATATATATATACACACACACAGTCAGTCACAAAAGTTTTCGTACACCTTACAATTTAGAGAAAACACTTAATAAAAACCATTTTAAATGCAAAAAAATAATTTTATATCAAAGTAACAAGAATATATTGTACAAGAAATAAAAAATAATTAACTAAATAAAAATATTTATTTGTAAAACTGAAAAAGTTTAATTTTTGAATTTATAATATGTCACAAAAGTTTTCCTACACTAAATAAAACTTGTAAAAAAAACAAGAATATGAAAAATTAAAAAATCTTTAGTATTTTGTTGAGCATCCATTGGCATTTACACAAGCTTTTAATCTTCTGTTCATCAGTGACACTAATTTTTTGGTATAAGAAGACGGAATTTTATTCCATTCTTCTAGTAAGATATTTTTTATCATACTAACATTTGTTATTCTGTTTCCTGCTTGTCTGTCTAAATAATCCCACATATTCTCTATTTGGTTATTAATATATAAGTTTGGTGATTGGGGAGGAGAATGCAGTTGTTTTGGAATATTGTAGAGCAACCATGATTTTACAACATAAGCAGTGTGTTTTGGATCTTGATCCTGTTGAAATATCCAATTATTTCCTAACTTTAATTTAGCAGCATCTGGTTTCAAATTATTTTTTATAATGTCCAAATATACCCAGCGATTTATATTATATGTATTTTTTAATATCTACCAGCTTTAGTAAATAAAACAATTTATGTAAACTTATATAAGTTTCAATAATGAGCTTTTGGACAAAATGGCCAAGAAAAAACTGATGCCTACATCAAGTTTTCCAATGCCATTAAATAAAGAGGCATTTTTTTAGTTCAGAAGATGAATAACATTTTTAAATAAAATAAACATCTTTATTTACAAATTTGTTATCTTTATTTACAAATTTGTTATCTTTATTTACAAATTTGTTATCTTTATTTACAATTTCTTTATCTTTATTTACAAAGTTGTTATCTTTATTTACAAATTTGTTATCTTTATTTTACAATATTTAATATATTTTTAAATATTTTTTATTTTAAACTCACTGGAGTAAAGTATTTGTGCAATAAATATTACTGTTTCCATGTTTTTCATTTTCATTCCCTTTTACTGTAACCTCTTGTATATGAGATTGTTAATGAGAATTGAAATTGATCGTGATATTAAATTTTACCAGTGAATAAAGTAAGATAGATTTTATTATTTTAATGTTATTTGTTTCAATGTTGTTTTTGAAAGAAATCCAAAATATTAGTTCTGGAGTCTGTCTACTGTTTGAAAAAATTATATACTTATTTACTAAACCATTTTATTTCATTCAACTATTTGGCTTTCTTTATATTTTTTCAAGGTATTTTCATAGTATATTATATCGTGCTATGTTTTTGTTTGCATGGTGAAAACTATGTTCAATGTGCAAAGTATATTTTAGTTCATCAAATTATATTTTTATTGATGTGTTCTGTCTTTGATTCATTCTTTTTCAGATCTGCACTTGTGTCTTAGGCCTATGGTTTGCAAAAGGTTCACCATTCCCCTTAAGTTGCTGTGGGTTTCACAGTTTGATTTCCAACCTGGCATATAAGTATATCATTTTTAAATACTATTTTATTTGTTAACTTAAAATTAAAAGTAAAGATAATTTTTTTTAATAAAATAACAATTTTTTTTTTTATTGTTCATTAGCCCCTCTAGCGTATTGATAGGAATTGCTATATCAGGTAGAGTATTTAAGGTTACTGTATATGAAGTTTTATTTTTAAAAAAAGGCAAGCATTATGACTTTATTTTTATATAGTTTTTTTAAAGATGTTTCCTTAGTTAAGATAATGTAGCAATATAATTAAGCAATCTTTTTGTTGTTTTTATGTTTTAAATTATGCTTAAATAATAAAATTAAGTTTATATTTATTCAATGTAGATAAACTTAGTATCTGGAGTTATTTGTCAATAACTGATGATCAGACTATTTTAAACAAAAACGTTTTTAAGGGCTGAGAAGGTAAGTTTATTATCTTTGTTGTAATAGCTCTAAACTTAACTGTTTCAATATTTTCCATATATATCATTGTCTGCTTTCAGGTAAATGTTAGAAGTCTGCAGACTGCAACGTAAATCGATTTTCAACACATTATGGCTTTCCGAGTATATTTAGTTTTCGATTGAAATGAGAATAAACTAAACTTAAAGATGTGTTTAAAATTAACTATTTATTTTATATTTTAAACGTTCGCTAAACGCAAGTTAAGCAATAATCTATAGATACTAATATTTTATATATTCTGTTTTAAATGAAAAAAAATTATTGTGACTTTAATATTCATATTGTAATTGTAAATTGCAATCTTAAAATGATTTTTATTATAACTTCTGATTATTCTTTTTGTTCACCGAGCTTAAGCGTTGCCACGTATGACCTAATGATTTACAGTTGGGGTAGTGTTTTTCGGTGCAAGGAGAATTTTAGTATGATAAATTCGTATTTAATAGCTATATACCTATACACAAAGTCAAAAGGTATTTGATGTGCCTTCCAGGCATCGGCAGGATTTGCCATTCTTTTATGAGTAAAAATTGCGCTGAAAGATATACACAATTTTGCTAACGATAAGTGCGTTCTATTCAAACAAAAACACAAAAATAATATGTATATCAATGCATTCAAATCTTAGTGAAAACCTATTATAGGTCCTATGCTATTCCGCTATCGCTTTATCATCGGTTCGCCACTGACGGACCGTTGTTCAAAAGTTGTCGATTTGCCGCCATCGGTCCGCTGCCGAACCGTCTGCAGCTTTCCGCTAACGGACCGATGTAAATACAATGTGCAAGCCTACGCGGCAACGTAGCGGGCGGCCGACGTCGGCACGGCATAAGTGCTGGCAGTGGTCCGTTGTCGGTCCGCCTGCTTAATGTTTGCTGGGGGTGTGTAAAAATTTCAAACCATTTATTTATTCAAGTTTTATATATGATTCGAAAGAGCTCTGAACTTGTAATAAAATGGTGAAAACTTTATGAAAAAAGAATCATTACAAAAAAAGTTATGCTCATTTAAGTAACATTATTTTGATGAAGCATTGCTCAAGAAAAATGCAACTTTCGTATAAAACTCGCGTTCGGCTAACAGCAGCTTTGTAATAGAATCATTGTTGATTTGCGCATGATTTTGCATAGTGAAATGTGCAACTAAAAAAGTTTCGAATTAAAGAAACAAAGTATTTTTAATGATTAAAACGTAATAGTAAAATTTATAATAAAATTTTATATAACATGTATAAAAAAATATCGCGTTTTTTTTTTGCAATATTTACAAAATTATATATATATATATATATATATATATATATATATATATATATATATATATATATATATATATATACATATATATATAATATATATACTTTCAATGGTTTTATTACCTTAATACACTAACATTGAAAATAGCTTCTCCTACACTGTGCATAATACGATAAATTGTGTTGGTAGAGATTCCATGACAGTCTCTGAGAACATGAAAAAAGACATTTGTGCCAATTAAATGAAGAAATATCATTATCTGGAAACGTACTGAAATGCTTTTATTTCGCTTGGTATAATGTTGCAAATCATCTTTAAGCCTAGTTTCTAAAAATCTAATAAAATTCTTAGGACTCGATACTGCTCTCGAAAAACGTTGTCAGAAACATCTTCGTTAAAAAAGCGGCCATTAAAACTAAAATGAAATTGAAGAACAAAACAACAAATATAATTTCTGCGCCTATTTAGTATGATTTCTGATTTTATTCGATAAAAAATCAATAAAAAAACATCAAAGTTTAGTAATTTTAAGTGATGTTTTAAACACCAACCTCTCAAGGCAATCGGTGGCGAAGCTCATTTTCTGCAACTTCGAAATCTAAGTCTTCATCCGAAAAAATTAAATCATGTTCCTATTTTAATTTTACACAGTTTTTTTAAACACCAAATACTAGAATGTAAAAATATTCATAAAAATAGAATAGACAGCACAGCCTACTTAATAACTAATAAAATTTATTAAGTAGGACTACTTAATAAAAATTAAAAAGAAATCGTTGTTTTCAATGACGTATTACGAATAAAAAAAGTTCGTGAATTTTAGTGACGCATACGTTTTATGCTTTATAGCAATAGCCGAAAAAAATACAAACAGCGATAAATTCTTCGAGTTTACGAACTTTTTTTCGTAAAAAAAATTTACGTGAAAAAATGCGTTTTTACGAAAGATTTTTTTTCTCGAAAAAAACTGCGAACGGCCCCATTTTGAATTTGGCCGCCATCTTGGTTATCCCAAAACAATTTCACGGAACCTAGAATTTTATTTAAAACTTTGTTAAACCAAATCAAAATATTGCAATGATTGCAACCAAATGATTGAATAATTGGTCAGTTTATGCTTGCTAACTTATACTCTCATGTAAAAAATTATTTGCTAACTGATAGTCTTCTTCAGTTCATTTCAATAACATTCGGAATACTGAAAAAGACATTCAGATAGCTGTATTTCAACATGCGGTTGAATAGTATTTTATGTACGTAAACTAAAACAGTAAAAAGCGCAACTTTTTCATTACGTAATAAAAAGTAATTAAAAAGTTCTTTTGTTTTCGGATTATTTTTAAACAAAAATCTTGCATAATTAAAATTTCACAAAATTTTAAATTTTATTTTAAAGAAAAGTTTTAAATTGACCTTTTGCCAGATAACGACGCCATTATAAACGCATTGCATTTTGGGATCGCCTGGGAGCAAACAAACTTCCAACATATATAATTCTATGCGAAAATCAGCGATTATTGTATTAGCCAAGATTATTACTCTTATTTATTTGTTTAAATATGGTTTTTACTTCAGTAGAATTGTCAAAGTGGAAAGTAGATGACTTAAGAACGTATTTATTATCAAGAGGTGTCCCGCTTGGTTCAGGAAGTGCACGAAAAGCGCTTTTGATAGAAAAAGTTGTTATGGCAGAAGCTTTAAACCTACCATTGTTACCTACCACTGATAACCGTATCAATGAAGTAAACAACAGTCGAAGAAGAAAGTTAGTTGTTGACGATGTTCATTATATTGAGAATGAAGTCAGGTTAGGCCATAATAAAACATGTACTGGCAAAAAACAACAATGGGATGTACGAGTTGTAAATGAAAAATAAATAAATAAAAGAATAAAAATAAAATAAAAACATAAAATAAATAAAATAGAAAATAATGTGTATATATATATACATATATATATATATATATATATATATATATATATATATATACATATATATATATATATATATATATATATATATATATATATATATATATATATATATATATATATATATATATATATTATAAAATTAAAAAAATAGAAATGAATATATATAAAAAAAATTAAATAAATAGAATAAAATAAAAAGAAATAAAAATAAAATGATTGAAAAAATAAATTTTAAACTAAATAAACAACTAAATATAAACAAAAGTTATACATTTTTATGTTTGATTTTTTAAAATCTAATTCACTACAATCATACATTGGAATGCAAAAAAAGCTGCGTTTTGCGTTTGCGTTCCGAAATAAAAACTCACACGCAAACTCAAACGCATTTGAAGCAATTTATTGCGTTTAATTACGTAAACGTAAACGCAATTTACGCAAATAACTGCGTTTATGCACGCATTTAATACGCAACTTACTCATATAAAATGCGTTTAAAAACGTAACTCAAACGCAACTTACACGTATAAATGCGTTTACAAACGGAACTCAAACGGAACTTACGCATATATATATATATATATATATATATATATATATATATATATATATATATATATATATATATATATATATATATATATATATATATATATATATAGAAGATACAGCAAAGGATGACAACTTTGTTGGTACTTAAAGTTTCATACCGGCGTGCCGGCAATCATCAGCCAAAATACATAATGAAAAAAACGTTACAAAAAGAGAACATTAAAGAAAAACGAAAAAACCGTTAAAAATGTCGTTAAAAAAGAATTGTTCTTATTAATGGCTTCAAATTAGTCTTTACTGTCAAATGACGCAAGCATGTATTTATTCATATGCCTACACTTACTAACCAGCTCTTGCTTTTTATTTAATAAATTTGCGCCTCTATAGATGGCAATTTCAGTTTTTTCATTTAAACATAGAGCGCATCTTCTTGTGCTTGGTTGATAAGGCATTGGCATTTCCTGATTATACTCCATTTAATAAAAGGTTTTCCGTTTTTTTCTTTTATGCGCCACACTTCCTTGGATAGTTCGGTGTCGTTTTTGTATTTTACAGTATTGAACCACTTAATGTGGTTTGCATAACGTAATTTAAAAGGCGGTTCACTTATGCCAATATATATTTTATCTAAATAGTTCGGAAGGTCTGAAGAAATAACAGCTTTGTAAAGCATGTTTTCTGTTAGGCAAAGTTGATTTAGTGGACAATGCAACCTGTTGATACAATTGCAGGATTTCTTATTTTGATCTTCAATATCTTCGATGATTTTTTGGTTATGCCAGTTTATTATAGATTTTAAATTCGGCATGCAGCTGTAACTGACTTTCAAAGTGTTTCTATTGAATATTTTGTTCAAAATATGCTTAGATGGAAAATGTTTGTCTACCAAATTAAGAAATGATTTGCCAACTTTTGTGATCACATTTTTGCTAAATGGTGGGTTGAACCATATAATGTTACGCTTTCGATTATACTTCTTTCTGGTATTATTATTAGGAGTATTGTTATATTTTAATTTATGACTATATCCTGCTTTATTTAATGCCTCCTCATAACACTTAATAGCTTTGCCGAATATTTTTTCACTGGATGAAAGTCTTGATAATCTGCGTTCCAATGAAATGGGTATTTGCTTAACAATATTCGGAGGATGGTTTGATTCCTTATGAATATAGTTTATTTGATTCCCTGGCTTGCTATAGGGTTGGTAAGTAGAATCGTTTAAGTTCAAAATATCTAGGTAGTATCTAGGTAAAATATCTCAGTTATATTTATGGCTGTAAGCCATGCACTCTCTGTAGTCTAGGACTACTAAGACTTGCCGATTCTGGCGCATTTCCATTTTCTATAGAAAAAATGACATATCGGGTTCTGACGCATTGACATTTTTATAATTCTGCATCCTGATTTTCTGCAATCATGAATTGTGTATTCTGTCACATTGTGATTTATAAAAATACCGCATTAGTATTTTTATAATATAGTGATTTGCTATAGTTAATGAATTCAAGATGGCGTCGTGTTTTTAATTTTTTAATTTTTTAATTTCTGCAATCATTTTTGTTGACTTACCTTTTTTGTGTCCTCGTGTTCTAGACCAAAGAGTTGATCATAGTCCATAAATGTAAAGCACGGTTTTAGTTTGTAATGCCCAATAGCCAAGGTGTGAATTCCGTCTTGCAAGATGTGTCTTTTGTCATCGTTAGCGCTGAGTGCGACTTTGTTGATCTCTTCGGTGTAAATGTTATGCTGATGAGATCGGATAACGTTCATAGCTGCAAGCTTTTCATTTCCACTGAATAAGCAGTCTTTATAATCTTGATGAGTGATGCGTTTATCAACGACTTTCTTTTTAACCCCTTTGCATTTTTTGTGTTCATCTTTAGCGATCTTGTAAGAGTAGAGCTTAGGACGAAGTCCTACAAACTCTTTAATTAGTTTTCCACCAGCCTCGTCTTTGAACATACCGATAATCTTATTATTTAACCCTACTTTAAACCCAACGTTTTCAATAGCAGGATGGTCTTTAGAAAAGTTGCTCGTGTCAAATTTGGTTTCAAGATCGTCAGAAATGTCTTGATAAAAATCATCCGTTTCGATTTCATAGATGAGCGAGTCAGTATCGGTCATGAGTAGTTTCGCGCGATCTCCGTATTTAGGTTTGATATAGTTGTAATTGAAATCAAACATCAAAGTTTTGCTTATGTCTAGAACGCTTAGTCCTAAGTAAACAGGCTTGTTGTAAAAGAGTTTTGTTCTTTTCATATGAACTGCAGTAAGGTTTTCATCAAAAATGGTATTTCTATCATAATTAGACTTTCTTGACAATTTCAAGACTTCTTTTCTTGTGGTGATGAGTTTAATATCAACATGCTTTCGAATATTCTCCATGGTTTTTCCAAAGACAGAGTTATTCATGAGTTTAAAAAATTCTTTTTCAAACTCGTTTTTAGCTTTTGCTCTTAATCCAGTGTTGAGATCGATGTATTGTTTCATGAAGGATTCTTCTTCAAAGGTGACACCTCGATGAATTTTAGTAGTGACCAATCCAAGTCGTTCATAGAGCTTTAGGTTTTCATGATGAATGACGTATTTTTCTTTGTTGTTTAAATTGGGAACCAGCTTGTCCACTTTATTAATTTTTAGTCTTTCAGGAGCTAAAGGATAGTCGTTGTGTAAATCGTGTAGGCTTTCGGGATAGGTTAAATCGACTTCGAGAATGCAAGGCATGGATTTCCAATTAGCGAGCTCCTCTTCAGTCATCCATCTGAATCCTCTAAAAGGAAGAGGCTTACACATAGCCCATCCATATAAATTATTTGCGTCTAAATACTGAATGAATTTCGATGGTTGTGAAGGATCATAATCACTCATGTATTTGTTATTAGCAGTTCCATGTCGTTTGCTGATCATGCAAATTCCACCGCGTATCCCTTTTTCTATCATATGAAGCATATCAATATCAGACAGAAGCTCTAACCGAATTCCAGTGAGTTTCAACATACCATCCCAATCCAAACCAGGTGAGGTATAATACCAAGCAGGATCAAGCTTGTAATAGGTACGGCACACGTCTCTGAAATTTTCAAAGATATCAGCAAGTATCAACACGTCTGACTTGTTGTACAGTTCTTGATAATCTTTAAACGTTTTACATCCAAATACATCCCAAACGTTTTGCGCATGCGTATAGTCTTCACAGCTTATCCCCTCATCATTTAGTTTGGAATAGAATGCTTCAATAGGAGGTAATTGCGTTTCGGAGAACTTTTCAATCGAGTTCACCCAGTCATAAGGGTAAACTCCTTTTTTTCTTAATAAATCAAACTTTTCTCCAGAGTAATATTGAGCAACGTTTTTGCATTGGTCGTTGTTTAGATTTTTAGCTAGATCTTCTAACTTGAAACTCATGAACCTGTAGCTGTCAATAAACCTTAATTCTTTCCATACTTCACGAAGTTTACCCTTCTTATCAGTAAATTCTCTCACTTTGATGCTTTTTGTGAAGCTGATATATTTTTCTTCATTGTTGGGTATGCAATTGAGCTTTCCACCTAATTTCTTGATGAACAAATGGCTGTCATAGCCAGACAAATTATGGAAAATGATGGGTATGAATTTTGGAAGTTTATAATTCAAGTTGCATTTGTTATGAGCAGCACCACGATACTTTCCGGTTAAATGACAGTGATCCCACACTTTGTCACTGTTAAGATCATCTTCGCAAATATGACACAGGGTTGCAGTCTCAAAATTCTTTTCATCCTCATCCGTTACCACTTTCTTTTTTACTATATCAATCTTGTCAAGAATCTTTATAAGGTCAGCTTCAAGCATGGTTATAAACTTTTGAGCTACGTCATCCTCTTCGCTTTCAGCTGTGTACATGACTGGTTCTCCTTTGTAAAGGCTATCGTCAAAGCATTTGATATAATAGCAGAAGGAGCTTGGAACGTGCTTTTGATATTGTCTGGTGTACGACTCTTTAGAATTCGGTGTGCAAGTGTTAAGAGGTTGGATGAAACTTTCAAAGTCGGCATAGACAACGTATGGAACTTTCATACTCCTTTGATAGTTTTTAAACCGAACCGTCGTCCCTTCTTTAGGAAGTTCGATTCTTACTGCATCGTTGTCATAACAATAAGGTTGATGCTGTTGAAGCTTTTCTTCCTGGTCATAGCCTTGCAAGCAATTTCTGCAATAATACATTTTGTGCTGATGATTTGATGTTTGTGTAGATAATAACCGACTCAAACTTTTAATGAGACAGTAATGGTCAGTGTCTTCGTTTGAAATAAGCAACAAATCAATGCAGTGCTTTCGATCTACAAAGTCAGATATTTTCAAAGGGTAAAGTTTTTTATTTTCATACCCAAAGACGTTGATGCTAATCGTTGGGTTATTCTTTTCAAACTTATTGATTTTATTAAGCTTGACAGGAAACTCCATTCCTTCCCAATTCAGTTCTTCTGATTTTAAAATAAGATCATTGTCGATTCTTTCGTTGTCTCTATTTTTTAAATTCAACGCTCGAGTGACTGACCATTTAAAGCATTGATCATCCTTGTTTTCCATGTTGATGATCGCCTTTTTGTCTTTCAGCTCTTTAGGCAGCTCCATATAGGAAGAACCGCTGATAGGTTCGTAATCAGTAAAGTTAATGTCCATCCTTATAATCTTAGACAGGATACTATTAGATCCTAAAGCATTGTATTTAACACTATTTTCCAAGACTTTTCCTTCCATTTCACCCATGAGCTCTCTTACATCCGTAGTCGCTAGAACAATCTCTGATCTTGATGAAAAGCTCGCTTCTCGAGTCACTTCTTCACCAGTCATCATGCTTACAGATTTCATTTCACACGTTAAAATAATTCTTACTCTGGTGTTTCTTTCCCCCTCCATGGTTTGAATGGCAGACTCTCTCACCAAATTAAAAAAGGATGCGAGGTCTTGGTATTGAGAAGGTCTATAAGAAAATTGTCTTACAGAACTCTCTGCTGAATGTTCAGTCATTTTAAACTTTACTTTAATTGGTTTTGGCAAGGGCTGTTTATACTCTGTTTTTAATACAAGCGATTTGATAGACTTTATTTTTTCATCGATTTTGGTCGCTGCTTTGCTTACCTGATTCTTGACTACTTCAGGAACGTAAGGCTCCACCCATTCTTTAACATCATTAAACTTAGTTTTAACATACGACGCCACACTTTTTACAGCCGACGTCAGACTTGAAAAAAATGAAGGTCTAGGTGGAATGACTGGTTTTGGTGTTATAGCAGGTGTTAAATCTGAAACAGGTTCGTCAAGGATAGGTCTTTGCAAATGAGCTGGTTTTGGAGCAATAGGAGGCTTTACCACAGGTCTTGGTGGAATGATTGCTGGTTTCGGAGCAATAGGAGGCTTTTGCACTGCGGAAGGAACAATCCTTACTTTTGTTGGCTTTATTGAAACTTTTGTAGGTTTTACAGAAACTTTTACAGCTGGCTGAACAAACCTCACCACAGTAGGTCTACGAAAAGCAGCAGGAGGTTGTAAAACCATTAAAAGATCACCCTTTCTCATTTTAGAATACCCTCTTATTTTTTGCTCTTTAGCAATTTCTTTTAATTCTTTCAACGTTTTGTTTTCCATTTTATTAACACAAGATTTTTTATTTAAACCATTTTCAATTTTTAAATTTGACATATATCAAATTTAAAATTTTCTACCTCCAGAAATCTCATATTTGTAACCATCTATCACTTTTCCATTTCTGCATTCAAAGTACTGCCAGCTATGTCCTGTCTTTTTATGAGTCTCGTAAGCAGACTTGTACTCAGCCACCTCACCAGTATCCACATGAGTTATTTTCAAATGTAAAGGATTATTTCTAATTAAACCAAGTCTAGCATATTTTGGATCGAGAGGTTTCTTTTCTTTTTTCTCATGTATTCTAGGTCTTCCCACTGGTCTCACCTCTTTTGAGTTTTCCAAAATGACATCTTTATCAATCAAGTTGTTCTCAACAGCAATCATCATGAGCGACATTTTATTGTTTGACGTTTTGGAAACCCCATTTTCTTTCAGCAATTTTTTCAAAAGTTTTCTTGTGTATGTCATCTTTTTTATTTGTAAAGATTTTTTTTAAATCAAATTCGATTTTTTAAAATTTATGTCATTGATGAAAATTATTCTAAAGTTTTCATACACAATGTCATTGGAACCAAGCGAATGATTTAAAATTGCGCTTTTTAGATTTCCAGAAATCTTTTTCTTCTCCTCGAAATCACAATCCAAACCAAGCACATACTTGTCAATCATTCTTAACTTTTCTTCTTTAGGCAAGCCTTTCCAAGTACTGAGATGATCTTTGATTTTCTTTTCCATTCGTGAATATTCAGTCTCACCACTCCATACAAGTCGGTAAAGCTTGTCTCTCTCTCCATCACTGTACTCTTTTGGAATATTAAAATCTCCGTTTTCAGTGACGTAAACAGATTCGCGAAACACACCTGTTTTTCCAAATGCAAGAAGCTCAAGATGTCTTTTTTTATTTATGTCAGTCTCTTTGATACTACATTCTAGAAAAAATGGAAAAAACTGTATCATTTTATTCTTCTTTTAACAGATTTAGATCCTTTTTCGGTCTACCCACAGGTCGATCTTCCTTCACGTCTTTAATCAATATGTTTTTATCAATCAAGTTGTTTTCAATCGCAAGCATCATGAGAGACATTTTATTGTTTGACGTTTTGGAAATTCCGTTTTCTTTCAGTAATTTTTTCAAATCCTTTTTCGTATATCTCATTTTTTATTTAAAAAAAAATATTATTTTGAAAACATTTCAATAAACAACATTCATTCTGCTTCCATCTGATTTAAGTCTGAGCAATTTATCGGAAATGAGAACGGCAAAGGCTTGAGTGTTTGCAGGAACGTTTGCATTGAATGTCGCTTTTATTTGTACATCTATCACTGAAGTTTTTAACCTCTCAGCTTGCTTGCTTACGTCAAAAACAAAAAGAGGACAAATGTATCTATAATTCATAGCAGATATATTGGGTTGAGCTATAATTTCGTTTGTTCCATAAAGTCTATTGTCAAACTTAGAAGCATCTCTATAAGCTCTTGAGTATTTGTTGTTATTAAAGTCTAAATTGTAATCCACAGCGGGATACCTTTCACTGTTTAAAGTGACATATATGTTCTTCAAGTCGCAGTGATTAAAGACTGCAGGATTCTCTGTTTGACTTCCAGATTTATTGGTTTGAAATCCGACAACAACATACCTAGGCCTTTCACTAGCAGATCTTGCGCTTAGCCTCCAACTAAAGTTGTTGGATACAGGAACAGCGATGGTGTCGCATTGTCTAGATCTGAACGAAAATGGAACATCTACTTTTGATTCAATGATTTTGTAAAGATTGTTGCTAGCTGCCACAGAGGGTGTGACATGAGGCATAAACAAAGATAATTTAGTTAGATCTACTTTTCCTGCAGCTGTTGCTTCTGTTCTAAAAATAACATCACTATCGCTTTTTCTCACAAGAGCAAGTGTATGCTTAAATCCATAGAGCACTTTATCGTAATCGTCGCAAAATCCAAAAATGTGTTTTAAAGGGATGCAAAACGAAAACGTTCCTTTTTCTTCAGTTTGCTTGATGATGTAGTCTTGTCTAGCTTTAAATCCAGAGTTGTTGACAAGATCTGCTAAAGCTGTTGTGTCTCTTTGCCACAGCTGATTCATTCCTTCAGACACTGGGAACTCTACTGGATATTTAAGGTATCCAATCATGGTGGTAGCTTGTCCAGGTTCGTAAACGGTCTCCACCTCTTGATTCGACAACTGATAAGAAATCTGACTGAACATAAACATGATACCGTTGTTAACAAGAGTAACGACATCTGCATCAGCGTAGGAAGTTCCATCCGCTTTTAAAAGTCTTCCTTCAACCAAAAGGTATGCCTCAGATGGAAGCGTGAACAAATCTTGCTGCTCAATATTGATTCTTATTTCTCCATCCACGTTTAGATTCTTATTCACTGGCTCGTATTCGTGAAACTCGAATCTCTCAATTTCTTCATCCACAATAATCTCTTCTGTAAAATTTAAAACATCGGAATTTGCCATTTTTTATACATCAAAGAAAAAAAATTTTTACATCCTCATGCAATCAAAAGCCCATTTCCTCTTTTTACCAAGTCTTGTATTCTAATCGCGTTGTTCTTCGACAATCCTGATCCAAACATAGAATATTCATCTATAACTGGTGGTGCTGCTACCGCTGCTTTGTTAACAATGCTTGAAATAATTTCCTTGCTTTTAAGACTGAGATCATTCTTTGCAGCTGGCTTTGGAGTTCCAGTCTTGGCATACAATTTCTCAATGGTTTTTTTACCTTTATCAATAGCAACATCTTTAGCAGTGGAAATGGCTGTTGAAGCTAGCTCTTTCCCTGCAGATTTAGTAGCCATGATGGCTTCTCTCCCCAGTTCAGTTTTTGCAATTTTATTAGCCAAAGTAGATGCTGCTCTTGAAGCGCTTGAAGATGCTGCTCTTCTCAAGAAATTCTTAAGCGTGTCCATGATTCCACTTCCACCCACAATATGCTTCTTAACATATCTATTTCTATAAACGATCATTTTTTATTTCCAAAGATTTTTTTTTATTTCATATCGATATACGCCATGATAGCCTTGTACTCGTCTTTATTAATCCTATTCTGTCTCAACAGCTCATCGCAAATGGAAACAGCTACATTTCTTGACCCTTTATTTCCAGCATGCCATGCAGCGATGCTCAAGTTGAGCTTTTCCACAAGAGCATTTGGATCGCTCGGAAGAATAATAACACCATGACTTTTTTTACCCTTTTTATTCATCACGAATTTTTCCCAAATGGGCTTTATAATCGTAACGTATTTTTCAGCTCTGGAGGCTTTTGGCTTGTTTGGATTTGCATCAGACTCTATTGCTTTAGTTTTAATAAGTATATTTCCATAATTTTCAAGATCATCATTAGTGTAATTGATTTTTTCAGGTTTCGACCTTGTGATCAACTCCCAAAGTCCTATTGTTCCTTTATACTTTTCTCCATCAATAACAACATCGTTTTCATCGATGGTTATTTCTTTTTTACCGATATACATTTTTCCGCGTTCTTTTGAGTGAATTCCAAACACTCTGTCTGCAACATTTCGTATAGAGGCGTATTTTGACAAATATTCCAAAGCAATATTTCCAACATTCATTCTTTTAATGGACGGTAGATCGCTTTCTGGATAAGTCAAAGCCAGTGGAGTGCTTTCAGCCTCTCTGTATGCGATGCTCTTTAGTTCGTTTTGCATCTTTTCATTGCTTTCAATTAGAGGCTTGTAAAGCTTGCTCAAATCAGTCTGAAGATTAGCATCATAAATATTTTCATTCAAACTATCTTGATAGATTCTTTTTCTTCTTTCAACAAGTTCTTTCACAATTTCATCCCTCTTGTTAGGGTCTAGTATTTTAAAAAAGGACATTTTTTAAAATACAAGAAAAAAAAAAACGTAAAACACAAACTTATCTGTGTTTTTTTTAAATTAGTTTTTTTTAGATTCTTTGAATCCGTGGAAATCTACGATTTTTTAAACAAATTGTTAAACGCTTTTATCGCATCTTCTCTTCCTTTTTGGATCAACGACTCTTTGGTTATCTCGTCAATGTTGATTTTTGTTTTAGTTCTTATTTCTTTCATCAGACTCTTAAACTTTTGAAGCTCGTCTAAAATCAATTCATACTCTGAATCGCTCACAATGTTGTCTACTAATGCCTTTGAAATGTGACTGTTGATGGTGTTCAATTTCGACTCGGCCAACACTTTAATCTTTTCATGCTTCTCCGCTTTTAGTGCTAGTTTTTTGTTGACTTGTCCTCCTACAATGGATAAAAACCCCATTCCAATAGCCACACCTTCACACGCAATCGCAATAGGAGCAGCAGCGATGGTGCTCAAAGTTCCAATTCCAACAACTCCAAGTGCAACGCCACCTGCTTGCAACGTAGAGTCTACAAAAGAAATGATTCTGAAAGCGCGATGATACTTTTTGCTGAGATGCACTCTCTTTTTCCTCTCGTTGTCCATCTCTTTTTGGACTTCGCTTATTTTTTGAAGACGGTAAATATGCCCTCCATCATCTGCAGGAGCTGTTGGAAGACCTGGATAAAGTTTAGATTTAGCATCGTAATTGTATTCCATTTTTATTACAAAAAAAATATTTTTTTTTTTCACTCATTTATGAAAATGACAAAGCCTAAACTTTCCCCTTTTTTAATAATGACGTCTTTATCGCTTCTGTTATAAATTTCCATGATCGCATTATCCACCGACTCTGAAAAAATTAAAAAGTTACTGAAATAATTCAGCTTTAAATTGTGTGCATGTCTCAAATTCAATAAAGCTAATCCGCTTTTAAGTTTTATTCCAAACACAAATTCAATCACCTTCTTGGATAAACGGTTCAACGTGATTTCTTTTTGAGCAAATACTTCATACTTACTTCCCACTTTTACAGGAGGATGCTTCAAATACTTGTCGAAAAAAAGATATGATTTATGACGAGCCTTTCGGTCGTTAATAAATAATTTTTTATGCACATGATTCTCCATTTTTATTATCACAAAAAAATTAATTTTTAATACACCATTTTATTCTTTGTATGTGAGGAATAAAATGATTATTGTTTTTAAGCAGCAGAAGCACACACTCTATATTCATCCTTTTGAAAACCTTCAATCAACGCTTCAGTCTTTAATCTATTTATTCCATCCTCATCTGTAGTTCTGAGTCGTCTAATAATTATTTCACGTGGTCCAACAATATATTCTCTCTCATCATCATCATCATCATCATCTCCATTGTAAATGGTGAAGTTGTTTGCTCTCGTTTCATTACGCATATCTTGTAAAAATTCATTATATATATAATCATCATATTCATTTTGTTCTTCAACACTCATCGAATTGTAATCTAAAACTACAGGGTCATCCAACATAGACTCATCATCATCTTCAGCGTCAACAAATATAAGTCTGTTTGCACTCGCTTCAATATTATTGTTAGGTCTATCCTCTGGATCATCATCTTCAGGGTCAACCAACATATACCAATTGCTAGGTCTATCCTCAGCAACAAAACTATCATCGTCTTCGCTTTCATAGAGATCTTCTAAAAATTCATTATCTGACATACTCATTGTTATTTTTTATATGAAAAGAAATTTATTTAACTCATTTTCAATTTTTTTTCTTTTATCTGTACATTAGGCTCATGGAAATCACTAGTGATTTTTTAAGCGTAATAATAGGCTTGTCCTAGAAGAAGGTAAAAGCTTCCGGATTGACCGACTTGAGCATCACCAGAGTTGAGCGTGACAACGAGTCTTCTACCAGCTGCGACAGTAGGCATAGAATCTGCTTCTCCAAAATTTCTGTAAAAAGAGATGGTGGTGGCGGAACCGATGGATGAAGTGGATTGATACAAAAGTCCAGTCGATTTGTTGTTGAAGGAAGTTAAATTTGAGCCGTTCCATGACGACAAATAAAAATCTTCCAGTCCAGAGGATGAAAAGATGCATGTGCTGTCACCGTCATATCCTGTAAAATACGTGTAATTGTTGGTGTTGTACGGTGTCCAAGGAGTGAGTACAGTACCGTTACCTGGAGGTAGATTTCCATCGTACATTCTGACTCTAGATTCCCACCAGTTTCCAGAGGCGCCAATGACGTGCATCCTGATGTATTTCAACGACACACCATTTCCTTTTCCGTTGGTGTTCATCAAAACGTATTCGCTGCCGTAAGTGGTATTCAAATATCGAAACGTCCTGCAGTACAGCTTGTAAAGAGGGATGGTCGCAGGAATGGAAGCAAGTGTGGAAATGAACGGTTGAATCCAGTACGTGATGGCTGTAGCATTTTTGTTGACCAGTTGAATGGAGACGTCGTTTCTGAAAGGCATGTCCAATGTGAAATATCCTCCCAAGGAAGTGGTGTTAAACATGTTGCATCCCTGCAAAGAGTTGGCGTAAAAGGCTCCTCCCAATGGTGAGAAAAGCAAATCGGTAGCAAGTCCTGTTTGATCCACTCCAACTCCTTCCGTGGTTTCTGCATAATTTCCTACATTGATTTCTCCGTCAGTAAAGATTCGAATAAAAACTTGCCCAGGAATATTAGTGCCAGAGGTGCTGTATAAAGCCAGCCACAATCTTCTCAGTACTCCAGATTTTCCAGAAAACGTAAACACTGGCGAAGTGGTTAATGCTGCAACTGTCTGAGACTTGAATCCTAAACTGGTAAAACTAGATCCTGGAACGACACTGGTCAAACTCGATTTTTGTAACAACAAGTCTACATAATTCTTTGTTGCTCCATCTTGCGCGTTGACTGGATCAGTCACATTAATTAATTTGTGTGAGTTCAAATCCAAATCTGCATTTCCAACAGTCGTTCCACTTGAAGCATGCGTGTCCACATAATTTTTCGTAGCCGAATCCGAAGCTGATGTGGGTTCTGCTAAATTAGTTAGTTTATGAGCTGTCATGTTAATGTCAGTGTATGAAATAGTGTTGTAAGAGACTTTGGTGTCTACATACCCTTTTGTCGCTGCGTCTTTTAAAGCGGTAGGATCGCTCACATTGATCAACTTGTGAGAGTTCATGTCGATGATCCCTGTGATGGTGCTGGATCCGTCTGTTTTAACACACTGGCTCGAACTCACATCAACGTAATTTTTTGTGGCAGCGTCATGCAAATTAGTTGGCTCATTCAAATTGATGGCTTTGTGAAAATTCAAATCCAAGTCTGCAGTTCCAATCGATGATCCTCCTCCTGACGCATGCGTATCTACATAATTCTTCGTAGCTGCATCGTGTGCGTTAGTCGGTTCACCCAAATTGATGATTTTATGAGAGTTGTAATCCAAATCTGCAGTGATGGTGCTGTTTCCATCTGTTCTGACATAGAGATCACCTGTTATAGTTGTTGCTGAATAAGGATCATAAAAATACCTCCCTAATTCAGTTCTTCCAAATTTGTCAATCATTTTTTAATGATGGAAAAAATTTTTTCACCAAAGTGTGTTAACAACGCTTTGAAAGTCATCTCCTTCCTGTAATTTTTTCAAGACGTAAAGACACAAGTGTCCACAATAAGACGTATCACCAAATTGAACCCTTTCACTGTTGTAAAAGACAGGACTTTTCAAATAATGAACTAGCTCGACAAGAGGTGGCTGGGCATAAGAGTCAAAACTGTATTTCTTATCACCGTCTTTATACCAACACACCCAATGAAACCCATCTGTGCTAGAATCCCCCGTGTTAACAATTCCACATTCTTTTTTTCTTGGCTTTTTAGGTAATTCATCCCTCACAAAAACACCTCTAAAGTTTTTAATTTTGAGCTTTTTCACAGCATCTATTAATTGAAAGTTGGTGAGAGGTTTGTTCGGTAGTACAATTCCTTCAACGTTGATCATTTTTTTTAAAATTCAGAAAAATTTTAAAAAATCGTAGATTTTTCATGGATTCAAAGAATCTAAAAAATTCACTTGTGAAATTCCATGGATTCAAGGAATCTAAAAAAGGTTTTTACATTTCATCATCCTGCTCTATTTCATCTTCTTTCACCTCTAAATTCATGTCTTCACACATCATGATGCTATGAGGTAAAGATGCATTTTTTACGATGACGGCTTCGACCAGTTTAACTTGAATAGACACAATCGAAGGACCAATATACACCCCCTCAATTCTAAGTCCTCCAATAGCATAACATCGTTGGTTGATAAAATCGTGTCCAGAAGATCTAACCAAATTTTTATTACCACGTTCTCCTTTGACTCCATTTTTTATATCAAGATCTGTTTTCTTTCTATGAAATACAGAAGTAATGAGTATTTCATCTTTCACATTTTTAGTAAACGTCTTTGCATAAAAGACTGGTGTAGATTCAACATTATCAGCTTTATATTTTAAAATACTCAATTCTTCTGAATTAATTTGCTTTTTTCTTCCTCCTTTTTTAAGTTTGGCTGACAATTTATCTACTTCACCTCTAATGAACAAAGTAATCTTTTCCATCATGCTAATAAACTTTGCTTCTTGTTCTGTCTTTCCTTTTTTAGCATCAAAGCAAACAAAGGACATGGAATACCCAGTCAATTTTTGTGTTGCTGGATCTTTATTCTCACACACACCATACGAAAATAAGATGGGAGATCGTAATACAAGAGGACCATCTCCACTTGGATAAGAATATTTTACTGGCACTTTTTGATAGACTACTGGTTTGGTTGCTGCGTAAATTTCTCCAACTGATAATTTACTCTCATCAAAATTTTCAATTGTAATAAAACTCATTTCTTTTATATAGAAAAGAAAATTATTTAACTCGTTTTTTGGAATAATGAAAATCTACGATTTTTTAGATCCATCCATTTCAGGTTCTCCGGTGCTTTTTTTTAACAGATACACCTAGACCGAATTTAGCTTTGGCTTTGATGATGGGAGTGATCAGTTTTCTTTCGTTTATCTCTTTTTGAGTGGGGTTTGGAATGGAGTTCATTTCTTCAAGCATCATTTGATCTGCTACATTTCTGCTTTTAACATCGTTTAAATATTTGTAAGCTAAATCGTGGTGGTATGCTGCATTGTCTACTCTATCCACCGGTTTGCTCCACTCTTGATACATGTCTGTGGATGTGAGTCTTTTGTCTAAATTGGTTCCAGGTCCTGCAAAATTCATTCCTGGAATGTGCATTTCTCCTGGAAATTTTGCCCATGGAAGCTTTATTTTTTTTGAAAAATTGTTGATCGACTCCACCAAGTCTCCTCCATTGACTTCATTCGCAGAAACAAACTTGCATTTGCCTCTTCCGCAGACGGTACAAGTTCCTTTAAGCATATTTCTATTGCTCTTGCTTATAGAATGGTACAAGTTGTTCGTTTCTGTTATTCTTTTGCATTTGACACAATACATTTTTTATATTCAACATAATAAAAAATGGAAGTGATTGATTTGTCATGGAATGTAAATAAAAACAAAAGGAAAAATAACAAGCTTTTACCTAGAAGTATACGTGGAATCATTATTGGGAAATCAGGATGTGGAAAAACAACGTTGCTACTCAATTTACTTTTAAGACCTGGGTGGTTAGACTATAATCATTTGCAAGTGTTTGGAAAATCTCTTTTTCAACCGGAATATAAAATACTCAAAAACTCGTTCGAGAAGAAATTGCCAAAGGAAGTTATTCTTGATTTGTTTAACATTCAAAGCAAAATTGAGGAATTAAACGTAAGCCCTGAATGCGTTATTAATGAAATTTCAAAAAAATGGGATAACACAGAGGATATGGAATGCCAATTTTTCGAAACGGCTGACGATGTGCCTAATCCTGAAGATCTTGATTCATCCAAAAACAATTTAATGATCTTTGACGATTTGCAATTGACCAAACAAAACAAATGTGAAAAATATTACATCCGAGGAAGACATTCTAACGTTGACTGCTTTTACCTCGCTCAAAACTATTTTATGCTGCCTAGACAAACCATTCGAGAAAATGCTAATTTCATTTGCTTGTTTCCTCAAGACTTTAAAAACATAAACCACATTTATCAAGATCATGTATCCAGCGATATGGAAAAAGAAGAGTTTAAAAAGTTTTGTAAATATTGCTGGTCTCAACCTCACGGATTTGCCGTCATTGATTTATCCTCTAAAAAGGATTGTGGAAAATATCGAAGCGGATTTGACAATTTTTATTTTCCCAACTCTATATAAAAAGATGAGCGGATTTTATCTCCTTGCAAAAGCAAAAAAAGAAACTCCAACCATAAGAAACAGCGTCATCCAAACCGAGTTTGACAACCCCATTGAATTTGAACCTAATAAAAAGTATGAAATGGCCCTTGTCGGCTTTGACACTATTCACAGCTATACCAACATCAATTCGACAAATAATGTTTTCAGATACAGTCCTAACGCTGGTTCAAACAGCTACACCATTTACATCGAAGAAGGAGCGTATGAAATTAACGAGATTAATGATTATCTTCAGAAGGAAATGGAAAAACAACTTGGAAACTTGTATAGAAAGGATGGTGTTGTTATCGGTGCAAACCTAATGACTTTAAGATCTACTCTGAAATTTGGAAAACCTGGAGCTACAACAAAATATTGGGTGGATTTCAACGTGAACAACAGTTTAGCTCCTGTTCTTGGATTTAATAAAGCAGAATATACCTATGTAGAGAAAAAAGAAGATCCAGCTAATCCAGATAAAGTCACAAGTTATATTGACTATTACGAGTCTGAAGCACTTTCGAGAATAGACGATGTGACCATCATCAGAATCACAAACGATGCGATCGGAGCATCTTATGATAACGGAAAAAGAACATCTGACATTTACTCTTTTCATCCTGACACTCCTCCAGGCTACAAAATTAGCGAAAAACCTTTCCACTTGATATACTTGCCTATCATGGTGGGTAGAATTTCAAGAATGGAAACAAGAATTTTAGATCAAAACGGTAATTTGATCGACTTTAGAGGTGAAGACATTATCCTCCGATTTCACGTGAGAGAAAGAATAACCTCTGTGCTTCAAGATCTTTTTACGAGCAGCGCTGTTCAACGATAATTTTTTTTCTTTTATTTAAAAAATGAGTTACCAAAAAGTAAAATTAAACATTTCACAAAGTCAATCTGATAAAATTAAAAAAGCGATTCAAGACAAGACTGATGTCAATATAAGACTATCTCATCAAGACTTGAACGGTGAACATATTCTCGCTATCACTCATGCGCAATTGAAAAAAATTACAAAAGCGTATGAAGCTGGTAAAGGTGTTACACTCAAACTGAGCAAAAGACAACTTGCACACAACTCAACCATTGAAGGTGGATTCATCGGTGCTCTTCTACCGTTACTAGGTATGTTAGGTAGCACACTTGCAACAAGAGTAGTTCCTGCTCTCGCCACTGGATTGTTAGCAGGAGTAGGCTCTTCTGCTGGCTCTGCTATGGTTGATAAAATTGCAGGAAGAGGAATCGTTTACTTGAAAAAGAATGGAAGTGGAATGAAAATGACTGCTGCAGGATCAGGAGTCTTTTTAAGACCTTGGGTGAAACCTACTATGGGTGAAGGACTTTTTGTTAAAAATGGAAATGGTTATCAATCTATTGGATCTGGATTATTGCTCGGACCGAACTCACCCTTTAATAGCATTCCCTTTTTAGGTGCTATTCTATGAAAAATGTAAATTTTATATATAAAGATATATAAAATTATTCTTTACTTGTATCTAAATTTGCTTTCGCATTACCAACAATTTCTCCATTATAATGCCGATAAATTCTTTTTACCGAGAAAGCATTCGATAACCCTTTAACCTTTGTTTTTCTCATTTCAATACGATTATGTGTATCAAAAGAATTTTTTAAGAGTATTAAAATTTCTTCTAATGGTATTGTTTTAATCATTTCTATAAACGATATTTTAACACACTTTGGAAGCTTTCGAACGTTTTTTTCGAATTTAATATATTGACTAGATTTATCAGTAGAACATTTCACCTCTTCACCACTAAGCATATTAATAAGATCATCTTTATATATCGCATTCATTTTATATAAAAAGAATTTTATTTAAGTCATTTTTAAAAAATTTTTTTTCACTATAGTTTACTGTAGAATAGAAAATACGATGACGAATTAAAAGAATGAACTATCTCTCATTAAAAAATGAGCATTGTCTTATTAAACACAAAAATTATGGACAAGTTTGACAAGGATAATCTTGACGATATAGCACACTTGAAATCCATATCTCTTCTTTTGGAAAACAAACACGACCTGTCAGATGAAGCTATTAAGCATCTGTTGGAGGCTAAAGAAGAATTGGATAAACGCAAGACCGAGAAAATAACGTTTATCGCTAAGACAAATCACCTCATCCAGCGATACCAAGACATTTTACAAACACAGCTTTCGTTTGAAGATCGTGCTAAATTTGACGAGGAAAAAAACCAGCTTCAACGTCAATATTTTACCATCGCGGAAGAAACGCTTTCTCAACGACAGTGGAACGATATTAAAATCACTCAGACACTTGTCTCACGCACCAAATGCAAGTTTTGCATCAACAACGATCCCAGCCAGTTTGAGATGGACGACAGCAATAAAAAATTCTGTCTCGTGTGTTCAGGTCAGCAAGAAATGTTAGAAACAACTGTTCCCAATAAAGACTACGACCGATCCAATTCGGTGAACAAATACACTTACTCACGCATCATTCACTTTCAAGAGTGCATCAAACAATATCAAGGCAAACAAAACTGTAAGATTCCTGAAGAAGTCTTTGAAAAATTAGAGAAAAAATTCAAGGCGTTAAACTTATTAGTTCATTCTGAAAATACGCATGTGAAATATTCTCGCATTACCAAAGAACACATTTTAATCTTTTTAAAACAACTCAATTATACAAACCATTATGAAAATGCCAACTATATCTATTACGTGCTTGTCGGTAAGCGAGACGATATAGAATACCTCGAAGAACAGCTCATCAAAGATTTCAAGGATTTGTCTTTCTTATACGATCTGGTGTACGGAAAAGACAAACCGAAAGAATTAAAAAGAAAAAGTTTTATGAATGTCCAGTACATTTTGTTTCAACTGCTCCAAAATAGAGGTCATCCTTGTCGTGCAGAAGATTTTTCAGTTTTAAAAACCATTGATAAGAAAAGATTTTACGACGACATTTGCTCCCATCTGTTTGCAAAACTCGGATGGAATTTTACCCCGACCTTTTAATTATAAAACCGTGCTTTACATTTATGGACTATGATCAACTCTTTGGTCTAGAACACGAGGACACAAAAAAGGTAAGTCAACAAAAATGATTGCAGAAATTAAAAAATTAAAAAAATTAAAAACACGACGCCATCTTGAATTCATTAACTATAGCAAATCACTATATTATAAAAATACTAATGCGGTATTTTTATAAATCACAATGTGACAGAATACACAATTCATGATTGCAGAAAATCAGGATGCAGAATTATAAAAATGTCAATGCGTCAGAACCCGATATGTCATTTTTTCTATAGAAAATGGAAATGCGCCAGAATCGGCAAGTCTTAGTAGTTCTAGGAAACTTTACATAGTATACTATCAAAATTAGATGAGCTTAATAGAACTATACTCGTGAATACATGATAAGATATGCTATTTCTTTTCACACTGGAATAATAAGTCTTCTCCCCCTTCGTTCGTTGCACCTTACAGTTTAATTTTTTCATTTCATTTTTTTTAACAATTGTTTTTATTCTCTTCTTTTGCTTTCTTATTTTTTCAAGTTTAGGATAGGGTGGGGCAAGATGTCCATAAAGTCAACATTATTAATTTACCTAGGTCTCACAAATGCGCAAGGAACTTGACTTTAAGAACATCTTGCTCCACTAAAATGTACAGAAAATTAGTTGTATTATTTGTGTGATTGTAATAAAGAAATATTTGTTTTGTGGGTAATTTATTCCACAATATTCCAAGTATAAAAACTTTAAAACTCAATCAATAAAACTTGTTTATTTGCAATTAGCTGGTTTTGGATGAAGAAAAATGCCCTTTTATGTGGGGGGCAAAACGTCCTGTGATTATTACATTAAGAAGCATTTACAAAGAAAACATCATGACATTTTGGGTAAGTGGTTTGACTCATACGATACACTAAACAAATCAAATAAAAAGCGAAACGTGCTAGATGCCGATACTTTGAACGCTATCAAGTTCTTTATTACATCAAACTGCTCGATTAATGCATTTAATAATCCCTTTTTGAGAAAAATAGTCAAAGTTCCACTTCCTTGTGCAAAAAGTTTTAGAGAAAACTTGATACCAGAAACGATGGCAAAATTATCAAACATAATTAATGAAAAATTAGACGATGCCCTGTTTGTCACTTTATTTAGTGATATATGGACATCTCCTGAAATGTTGGACTTTATTGCAGTTGGTGCAACATTAACGAACAGTGATTTAAAAAAAGAAATCATCATTATTGGTATGGAACAGATGACGGGACGTCACAATGCAGAAAATATTAAATTAGGGATTGAAAAGATTATAAATACCTTTACCTTCAATAAATCAAAAATAAATGGTAATTTTTTTAAAATTTTATAGCTTTAATTACTGTAAATACAATGAATTTATTGATTACTTAAGTTATATTTATTTAATAGCTATTACATGTGATGAAGGGAGCTCATTTGTCAGACTATTTAAGCAATTATTTGAAAAGTCTCAAGAAGATAGAATTGAAGAGACGAAAGGAGGCGATACTGCATTTGAAAATGATCCATTGCTGAACCAAGAGGTTGCCCTTTATATTGAAGAAGCAGATAATGAGCAGCTAAAAATATGTGAAGATGAAGTCTTAAGTATTGAAATTCAAACCTCTGATGAACTTCTTGAAGTGCTATTAACTGAATCAAGGAAGCTTACTTTTACAAATGTTATTCAGTTAGCCAAAACAGCTGAGGATGTAAACATCACTTATGACTTTAACGAAGATAACGAATACGATCTTCAAAGTGCTGAACTAATTAAAGATCTTGAAATTGAATTGGGAACATCGAAACTACCGCGGTTTTCTTGCGCAGCTCATAAAACAAACATCGCTGTACGAATCGCTATTAAGAAACAAAAATATATGTGTTGTTTACTTGCGACGCTTTCAAAGTACTCAAGAAGCATCAATCAATCTATAAATAGCGTTCAATACCACATAAAAAATGAAGCTAAATTACAAACAAGCTGTGATGGAATTCGTTGGTCAGCTGCTTTCCTAATGTTACAGAGTTTTCAAAAGGCTTACAAAAGAAATGCATTTGATCCGGAAAATCAATGCCCAATCGAATTAGATAAGATTGAACTATACCTACAAATCCTTCTTCCCGCATACCAGTTCAACTTAATTGTACAAAAAAATCTTTCATCGATTGCTGATGTTTTGCCTGCATTGACTATTATGATTTCAAAATGGAGTAGAATGGAGTTACAAGGAAATGGAAAAGAATTTGCTAACTTGTTAATTTCTTCTTTTAAATTAAAGTTTGAGTACGAACTTAACTCAGGAATTTATCAAGTAGCATCACTGTTGAATATCTCAAAGCTTAAATTGTGGTTCTTTAGACCTGATTGTCAATTTATTGTTAAAGGTATTTAGTTATAAGGTTTTATTAATTAATTAAGACAAAGAAAAAGTTTTAAAATTTAGTTTAAAAAATAGTTCTTCAAAACCTAATTTATAAGTTTAACTACTTTTATATATTAATTTATTATATTAAAGTTTGTATCGCAACCTAAAATTATTTAGGAGCAGTGGAAAAGCTACACGAAGTTCTGAAATTCTTTACACCACGTAATATTTATCAAAGTGCTTTAGAATCGCAACCAGGATGTGAGCTTACACAAGCGAAAGAACGATTGAGTTCAAATGATCAGCAAACTGATTCGCTCAGCGGATTTATGCTAGATGATAACTATTGCCCAGAAGCTCGGCAGCCTAATTTACAACTCTATTTACTTGAAATCGAAAAAGAAAAACTTTACTTTTTTAAGCAAATTGAAGAGAAAGGACTTGCTGTATCTGTGTATCCTTCTTATGATTTTTGGTTCAAAAATTCTAAAATGCCAATTTTACGAAATCTATTTGCAAACCCATTTATTCGCGTAAGTTGCGTTTGAGTTCCGTTTGTAAACGCATTTATACGTGTAAGTTGCGTTTGAGTTACGTTTTTAAACGCATTTTATATGAGTAAGTTGCGTATTAAATGCGTGCGTAAACGCAGTTATTTGCGTAAATTGCGTTTATGTTTACGTAAGTAAACGCAATAAATTGCTTCAAATGCGTTTGAGTTTGCGTGTGAGTTTTTATTTCGGAACGCAAACGCAAAACGCAGCTTTTTTTACTTTCCAATGTATGACTACAATACATATTTTACCACTATTTCAGTTAAGAGTTACAGAAAAGATTGAGTAAAGTTTAAGAGCAAGAAAGTGGTTAAATGAAGACTGTGAGGGAAAAAACTAGATGAAAACAACTAGTTTTAATGAATGACAATCTTAGCCGATACTAACTTTGGAATTGTTTGTTTATAAGGTTTCTAAGAGATGGTTACAAAAAAGTAATCCAAAAAGACATAAAGTAGAAATCTGAGTAGGACATTTACTATTTATCAATATAGGAATATCAACAACATTGTGATAATTATTAGCAGTACACTACTATGTATAATTCTTTATTTATTATTAATGTCAATTTAAATCTGTGATTATTTGCTAAAATAGAATTTCTTTACTCGGCACAATATCTTTATTTCGTTTTTTTTTTTTAATACAAACTCTGAAATTGTTAAAATGTTGTCATTATTGTTACTGCTACTAGTAGTGGTACAGGTACTTGATAAATGTGTAATTTTTTGTTTTCTAGAAACTTTAATAGGTGTATATCGAGGCATTGGTAATTTTCTTTTACTCTGAGGAGGAGATAATTCGTATCCTTTCAAATATAACCTGGGATGAGGGGATAGCTCAGTTGGCTTCCCATATTCAAAATGATTTGCACATACATTTGTGTTCTTATTTACAGCATATAGCTTTCTTTTTTTTGTTGAAGGGTCGACTACTTCTCTGTTAATAATTTTAGTCCATGCGGAAAAATATTTCTCTTTACAAGTAAAAAATTTTAATTCGCTGAAACTAAATGTCTTCCAAATATGATCTTTCAAAACATATTTTTCTTTGTACCGACGATCGTTGTTACAACCAAATACTGCACAACGATCACTCTTACCCATTACTAAAAAGTGTGGCAAATAAAATAAAAAAATAGTTGTAAACCAAATATATAATAGTGGTCAACTTTTAAAAAACTAATAAGAGAATGGCAGGATATTAACGAATTTAACTTTTGTTTGCTCCCAGGCAATCCCAAAATGCAATGCGTGTATTCATGACGTCGTTATCTGGCAAAAGGTCTATTGAAAATATTTGTAAAATGGAAATATATATATATATATATATATATATATATATATATATATATATATATATATATATATATATATATATATATATATATATATATATATATCATTAAGTTATAACTTTTTATTTACCTTTATATGATTTATACTGAATAATAATAAAATGATAAATATCGATAAACAGATTTAAATGGACATGCCATCTATGGGTGTTACTTCAAGAGATTGTACTGGTGGCATTACAATTTAATGTTATATAAATGGTTGATACAGAGAGAAAGTTTTCTGCAAAGTATAAAAATGAAAGTTTATAAAATCATATTTTGATATTGGCGAGGTTATAAAAACAGCCAAAAAGATATCAAACAAACAACAAATTTTTACTATTGATCTGTAATAATGACAAAGTTATAAATAAAAAAATCATATATAGTATATTTATTGCAAAAAAAAAAACTGATATATATTTATTTCAATAAAAAACTATTAAGTGATTTTTCTGAAATCCCCCTTCCAGAATTGACAGCATTTTTAAATGCATGCCTTTTACTACCCTAAGTTATTAGGCCACTGCCAGGATTAAGATTTAATAAGAGTCACCCTGGAAAATGTTTTTATGCAATAAATAAAAAAATTCCAATAAATATAAGTTTAAAAAAATTAATGACTATTTAGGGATTTGAGTTCAAATAAATATTGACTCATCTGTTTTAGGGATGAGGGGCGCTAGCAATTTTGGTGAACAAAAAGTTTGCACTTAGCTGATGTTAAAGAATTAAAGGTTATTGGAATTGATGGAAAAATTGACAAGTCTAGATTAGTACATTCTGTCAGTTATAACACTGATGAAGATCCTATTATTGTTGCTTCAACCAAAGAAGAACATCATCTTACATTTACAGCAGAATATGGACCAACAGCACAAAATTATTTGACTCATGTAGTTATACCTATTGGAACTGGTGCTACTATGGCAAACGCTACTGCAGATGTTTTAACAGAATGTAATAGTGTTCAGAGCTTAGTCGCTGTTATTGTAGGTAACATAACTTCTAATACAGGTGCAGATAACAGTTTGGTTGTAAAACTGGAAAATCTTAAAAGAAGTTTGCACCTATTAGGATGTTTGCTTCATCAAGTTGAACTTCCACTGCGACACATCATATGTGAATTAGATAGAAACACAAATGATCCTAAGTTTTATAAGGGGCCTATTGGAGATGCTGCATCTCATCAAACTCTTCATGAACAGGTATTGGTTGAGTTTGTTCCCATATATTCGGAAATTGAGTTGTTTGTTAGCAGTGAGGTTATAAACAATCTTAGTACAGACCAGCAAATGCTTTATGAGTACTATGTGGGTATCTCAAAAGGTTTTATATGTAAAAAATTTCTTGCAAAAAAAACCTGGATCAATTTTTCATGCTAGATGGCTAACTCTAGCCTTAAGAGTAATGATGGTTTATGTTAGGACTGATAAACCATCTCCTGAATTATTAGTAATGACTAAATATATTGTCCAAGTGTATTGTGTAATGTGGTTTGCTATTAAGCGCTCTGGAAAATACAAAGATGCTTGTCAACTTCTGTATAAAACCATTCAATTAGTCAAGCTTCAAGACAGCAGGATTCAGAGCATTGTTTTTAAGAACTTACAAGGAAATTCATATTGTTGTTTGCAAGAAAATTTCCTGCACTGCATGCTGCTGGATGAAAATCTGAATATAAGAAATCAAGCCCTCAACCAAATCCTTAAAATGAGAGCATTGAAAGAAGACATTACTTTTAAACCAAAGCTTAAGTCGAAATCCATAATGAAAATAAATTTTGATGCTGAGTCTTGGGATTATCTTGTTTCTGTTGATGATATTCAGGTTGAGCCCCCAACAACTTTTTGCATAACATCAGAAATTCTGAGAGAGGCTATTAAATCAAATCTAAAACTTTGTGTAATAGATATGCCTAACAATTCTCAATCTGTGGAGAGAGCAATCAAATTAACCTCAGAGGCATCTAAACAGGTTTATGGTTACGAAAAGAGACACAAATTCATTTTGACTAAAACCCAAAGTCAAAGAGAGAATAAAAGAAACGTAAAAAAGTGTGACTATTTTATAAAATGAATGTCTAGTATGTTAGTTATACTTTTTGTTTATTTCTTTTTTTCTTTAACTGCTGAATGAAATATTTACTGTAGTCAATTATCTAAGTATAGTTCTATTGATATTAATGTCCTAATTACATAGACTTCCAGGGCCGGTTTTCTAGGGAGGGGGGCAGTTGCTGAAATGGACACAGGCTTCACGATTTAGGGGCCCCCAAATGCTAATGAACTTCCTATTAAAACTTTTTTTTTTTATAATTAATTTAACAACTATTCAAAATAACTAAAAATACACATAAAATTATTGTAATTATTAAAAATTGGTTTAACCTTAGTTTTCGATAGTTTTTCTGTTTTTTATCTTTGAAACCTTTTTTTTCAACCAACTGCAAAAATTTAAGAAGACTGTTAGTATAAAATTATATTTTTATCTGTGGGCTCCTAAAATTATTATTGCACCCGGGCACCAGAAGTAGTAAACCCGGCTTTTAGACCACTAAAAAATAGGCTTTAAAACATATCAAAATGGCTAAAAAGTGTGATTATTAAATCCATTTCCCGAAGTAAAAATAACTTTTAAAAAAGTTAATCTAATTGTTTTGTGTTATTAACATTGCAATAAACAAATGCCAGGGTGACTCTTTATGATTTTAAAAAAAACACCTAGTAGGCAGTGGCCTACTAAGTTATTCAAAAGAAAATCTAAAAGGAAATAGCTTTTAACAAATATGAAATTTAACACAAAACTTTTTTTGTGGTAAATTTCAAATTTGTAAGCTATTTCCTGGTTTGCATGCACTTTTCAGTATACCAGGTACTGGTATGCTAAAAAGTACTTGCAAACCAGGCACTGGTATCTTGTTCTGCCTATGGGTGTACTTCAAGAGATTGTGCAGGTGGCATTACTTTTCATAGGTACAGTAATTTTTTTTTGGAAAATTAAGGTTTATTGGGTTGTAATAAATATCCTTCAGCAAAACAGTTTATTGGAACATATAAAAAATTGCTGGTGCATAATGATATTCAAGATATTCTTTGTGGAAACTGTTTGCCATTGCAAATTGTACCTATTTTGACTGCTTCTAGTAAGTACCAAAACATTGAAAACAAAGATGTTCCTTCTGTTAGTGTTTTGAATAACACTTCTAGCAGAAATAGGATTATTGAACTACTAGAAAACTCTGTTACTGATCATGATTATTTTTTAGTTCCTGATGCTAGCTGTTTGTCTATATGTTCACAAAGTATTGTGGCTTATATTGCAGGATTTGTTGTATTTAGGGGAAATTCTGGGGAGTTTGTACACTATGAAACATGCATTTCAGCGTTAAATACAAGTAGCAAACAAGAACAATATGCATTAACTTGAAAACAAAAGCTGCATTATTGATATTTCCCTCAAAAGATGATCATGACATTAGCATTTTGTGTGAAAAGTTGTTCAGAATCAATGTAGAACACAACAGCAATAATTCATTATCCTTGTCAAATGTAAGGTGCCATGCAATTTTGCAGTCAGTGTATCAACTCACAAACGCTTGTTTTTATTTCCACAAGAAACGTTCATACTGTGTAAAACATGGTGTCTGCTAATTTTGTGTTGACATACGACTATCTGAATGTCTGTTTCAGTATTCCATATATTTTGGAATAAGCTAAACCAGATAATCAGTTAGCAAACACTTCATTGTAACATAATATAACCTCGAAAGTATAACTGGGGAATTATTTATTGACTTGTTGCAATGCTTTGATTTCGTTTCATCTGTGTTTTCTCCATAGTTCTGCTAAAATATAAAAATGTTTTGGGTCGACCAAGATGGCGGCTGACTTTCAAAACTGGCTTCAGCGCGTTTTATATAAACGTATAATACCGTGCCATCTCCTGTGTATTAAACCTCCTTGGTCTGGAGCAGACTTGAAAAAATGACTTGAAAATTCAAAAATTCTCGTTTTTCAAGTCTGACTTCAGTTCAAGTTCGCTACTTGCATTCCGTTCAAGTCAGACTTGAGATTTGAAGTCTGACTTGAAATTTCAAGTCGGGTTCTTGCATTCGGGAGGAATTTTTGCTCTCTCAAGTCTGGTTTGAAGTCAGACTTAAAAACGATCTATTTTTAGCGGTTTTCAAGTCTGACTTGAGTTGAAGTTCGCTTTGTGCATTCGCTCAAGTCGCACTTAAGGTTTGAAGTTCGACTTCAAATTTGAAGTTTGGTTCTTGCATTCCACCCTAATACGTGTTAGATAAGATAATATTAAGACGTTTTAGTTAAGACGACTTACTGTGTTTTATTTGAGACCAGTTTAAGACATCTTTAAGATCAATTTCAAGACGTCTTCAATCTGTCTTTAAGACGACTTATTGTTGGGTGGGTTGTTCATACAAAAATTCCGTAAAATAAAACATTTGTTACTACGGACATTTCTTGGTAAATTGCTTTAATAAACTTAATCAAGGTTTTCATTTTCCCTCTAAACTAGTTAGTTTATACTTTGTCACTTTTCACAAGTAAGGAGTGCAATTTTTTTTTTATCATAAAGTTAAAATCGTAGTAGCAAGTTGCAAAAGTTAAAAAAAAATATTTATTTTAATCATTCTCTATAATAAAAAAAAAAAAATTCAAAAAATATTTAGTTGTGTTGGTTTTTAAATGAGTGAAAATTTGTTTGTAATTTAGGGACAAATGTCCGAAAATCACGAGTGCATTTTTTTAATAACATCCGGATTTACAAACTAAGAACATTTCTTCGTTCATTTCGAATATCTGTGAATACGTACGTAATTAGGTATATAACACAGGCCCTAGTACGTTCCAAAAAAACCCTATCAGTTTTATCCATAACTTGAGTGTCAGGTCACTAAGTAGATCAAAGTAGTTTTTTTTTTGTGGGTGACTTGGATTCAAATCGCATGACTAATTTTTGAGAACACGAAGAACAAACCACAAACTAATTTAAATATTCAAGCTCACCATTAAATAAAATACAATTAAAAAAAAGAGTACCATTTCAGCATGTCGTCTTTTATTTGACTTAAATCCCCTAGGCAGCAATTCCACGGCGCAACGAAAAAATATTTGACGTCAAACAAAAAACACATAATTTTCATGAACTTTACTCTCTTATATCTTGCTTTATGATAAAGCAAACGCTTTGAGGTTTTTTGTATCAATTATTTTTAACTCAACTTCTTTCCAACCATATACAGAAAGTAGTCTTCTTTGTATGGCATCACTTATATATTATTTATATCTTGAGACCACTATTGATAAAAAAAAACTTGTTGCAGGAACGTTTTTTCAGACATAGGTTTTGAAGGTAAGGGTTCTTAATTGGAAGAAGACATCCAATTTGTATAAAAATTCCAATATACATTAAAAAAGGGACGAGGAATCAAATGGAATGCGAACCTTTTTAATATTTATGCATAATTTAGTTCTCAGCGTTTAAAAACTTTAAGAGTGGTCTTCTAGAGAAAAACTTTTTTTAAAGGTCCATGTGGGAAAGGTAAGTATAGCCTTTCCTCTATTTATAACAAGTATTTATTTATGTTTTCTTGGAGATATGATACTTAGGATTTGTATGAAGAATTTTATGACGTTTTTTGTTTTGATTTTTGCGTTTGTTTTGGTATATTAAATTTTTGTGAATTCGTAATGCAGTGACGTCTTATAATGTTTTCTTTTCACTTTCTAAAGCTTAATTAGAAACTTAAAAGTAGCTAAATCGGAAAATTCATTTTTAGGAAAATATAACACAATTGCTTTAAATGGCATAAACATTTTATTCTCCAAATAAGTGAAAACCCTTCAGTCTGTAAAACAGATGATTCTGGACAATCCTGACAGATTAAAAAAAAATGATGGCATTTAACTTTCTTATAGTTGTTGGATCACTGTGGAAAATTTAAAGTGAAATTCAATAACGGTTCAAAAGATATTCAAATGTCAATATGACCCAAAAGTACTCTCTTTTTTGGTGCCATAACACATCTAATTTTCTATACTTAATGTATAGAACTTCCTATGTTCCAATAAGATCCATTTGTAATGACACAAAAACAAAAGAACTTTCTTTCCAACCCAATAAATAGGCTGGTAATCAGCTAAAAACAAACTAAATAAGTTCTTTTGAAGCTAATTCATTGTTAACACAACATCAGCTATACCAAATAAAACAAAACACGACATCAGTTATATTAACTAAAACAAAAAGAAGTTACAACAAAAAAAAGTATTATTCTATATCTTAACTGCTAATTGAGCAGAAGTTGAGTTTTATGATAACCGTACATGCAACTTAATTGTATCTGCCCCTTGAAGTTGAGTATTAAAATTGACGGATTGGCTCCGTAACAAATTCACCCCACTCTACTTTTGTAATAGTGATAAAGTAAGATACCCAATGAAAAATTATTAGAATGATAATGTAATAAAATAGCCATAAAATTGTTTATCATTTAAAATAAAATGTACTAAACACAAATGTAACTTACGGTTAAATCTTCCAAAGAAATTTAGTTGGATCAACGCAACGATGGGGCAGTTGTAAATTTAAAAATGATGAAATTTTTGTATGAACCATGCAATGCAATTGGTCGTTTGTAATACTACAAAATTAAAAACGAGCAAAAAGGTCTATGATTCGTATCTCAAAGCTAAATCAGATTCAAATAATAAGAAATACAATCAATTCAAGTTTCGTTATTTATTATTACCGTATTACCATCTGACTGCGAATTAAATGTTTACAATATTAATTTTTTTATATATAATTTTCAACTGATACGTGTTCATTAGTACCTTTAAATAGATCGTAATTGCAAATGTGTAATTTCCCAAGACCCATGCGAAGGCCGCACAAGGCCATGATAACAAAATACACCCGTTAATCACTTCCTTGCCCCTCGGATGACGTCATTCTGAACAAACTCAATTTTATGGACTAAAAATTTACTGATACATCTCAAGTTATTCACGAAAGAATGAAAGAGGAAATAGTTTGCTGACCAGTTTACAATAATGCCAACGAAATCATTTAGATAAATATAATATAAATAAAGCTATAGCTACAAGCATAAATAAACTATGTTAATATTTACAATTTAAAAATTTATTTTTATTTATTTGTTTGATAAAATGTAGTCTACAATTTCTTTACGATCCATGGAGGCTGCATAGTCCAAAGGAGCACGACCTCTTATATCTTGATTGTTTAGGCAACCACCAAACTGAACTAATATTTTGAGACACTTTATACATCCAACAATCGATGCAAAGTGTAACGCCGAAACTCCATCTTCGTTAAGTTCGTTGACATCAATGTTTGATGCGCGCAAAATGTTATTTAATAGTTCGGGGTTGTTAGAGTGTATTGCAAAAAAAATCCACGAATGCATGCGACAATGTTCGTTACCTTCAGTATTCTTTTTTTCGTCAACAATTGTCACGTCATCCTCCATTTTAGAACTTTTTTGATTCAAGTTATCCAAAAAATGATGGAATTCCACTGATGCTCTTTTCATAAAAATACGAGGCAGAGTTATTGTTCGCATTTTTACGCTATTCTTTTATTCAAGCTCAACACCATTTAACATCAGCAGTTTTGTAAAATTCAATTTAAAAAAATATTTTCAGAACTTATAGTTAATCTAACTCCATCAGATTAGTTTTAGAAACAATGCAAATTAGCAAAATATAAAGTGTAATTTAATTCGATTTCAGCGGACGTTTTTTAAAGAACGATTTTTTGTGCATCTTCGCACGGCGGAGTGCGTAAGTTCATAACTTTATTCCATGGAAGGTAATATAGTTGCTATCCTAAAATTTGAAACGTGACAGAACGCAGTAAATTACAATGAAATTTCAAAAAAGATACCCCCAAACTTTTGGTCGTTTTATCAAATGTATATTTTGGTTTTTAACTGTTTAAAAAAAAAGGAAAAAAGGACAAAATACTAAAACTGGAATCGTATTACCCGCGCAATATAAGATTTAAAGTAAGCAAATCAACCCAAAAACAACAATTGAACCTTAGTTTTATGTTTCTATTGAAAAAGTTAAAATTGAACATGAGTTTTTTGTTTTAATTGAAAAAACTATTCTACGAAATATGGCATTGTATTTTTTATCAAAATTAAAGCATTGCTTTCTAGTGAGAAAAATATTTGAAGATTGAAGAACTCAGTTACTCAATCTTTAAATATGTGAGTATTAATTTAACAGCTCCGATTTATATATTTTTAATATTTATAATATTTACTACATTTATTATATTTATTACATTTACTATATTTATTTGTTATCTAATTTTTCTAAATTTTTTTGGAGCTGCAACAGTTCTACCAGATAGTTGATCAAATATATTTCCACACGGGTTGATAATTAAGTCTGGCCGTCTTTCCTATAATGATTTTTCCTGGATATGAAAGTAATCAAAAGAGATTTTAAAAAGATATTTAAAACTATAAACGCAAGTGAGCACCGAGATATCGACTAAATCTAATAAAATTGCTGATATTTATAATTTGGCTGTTGCAATAGTTCTCAAACTTTTTATAATCTTTTGTTAATACTAAAATGTCTTCATAAAAGATATTTTTCAGCTTTTACTATCAATCCTTTTAACAGCTTTAAAAAAAAAAAAATCTCCATAATCCTTTAAACAGTTTTATAAAAAATTCTCCATACAGTTATGTATCTTTAAATAGGAAAATAATCGCGAACGCTAAATATATTTAATGCGTTTATCAGTCATCATGACTAGGCAACTCGTTTATTGAAAAAAAAAACAGATTCGCCAATAAAATTTGTAATAGTGCTCTCCGATGTTTTTATTAATAAGTCTAATTTTTTTAGTAAACTAAAACCAGTATAGTTTTGAAAGTCGTCCATGAAAAGTTCTGTCGAGAAAATAAACTAGGCTCGAAGTAACTTACTCTAGTGGGTGCGTAGAACCCAGTGGCTGGTGATTTTTCGGTCGCAGAAAAGAAAAAAATAGTCATAAATGTTTTTTCCGTATTTAAAAAAAAGTATTAAAAAAAAAATTACAATTTACAAATTGATTTCAATACAAAAAAATACATAGTAATCAACTTCTTGAAGAAAAAAGCTTGAAAAACGTTTTTTGTTGTCATTCCAACTGGTGGGCCCTCACTCAGTGAAAAACATTTTTTCTCAGTGGAGTTCCAAAGCAATATCCCCACTAGCTCTTTGGGCCTGTCTTTTCGGGTCTATCTATCTTTTTATATAAAATTAAAACTATTTCTTCAAAAGCCAATACAAAAGAAAATAGCTTCAAAAGAAAATAATAGAAAAAAATCTTCTGTCCCCAATTAAATCCGTCTGAAATATTTGAATGTAGAAGATTTAACACAGATTAAATTGAGTTGTGCAATTTTTAATTCGTTGTGCTTTTATTGCACTAATTAATATAACACCCATGCGTCGTGGTGTGGTTGAGCTCATTCAACGCGGAAGGTATTCAATAATCTGTTCCACATTGATTAACTCACGTTTGATCCACAACGTGTTTTTTTGTTTAATAATTGCTTATCAAATGAAGTCAATATATCGCGAGGTTAGAATTATTTTGTTCCATCTTCCATTTTAAAAGTTGGGAGAAAATGAGTTATTAATTTTAGTTAGTAATAATTACTTTTAAAATACGCTTTATTTTATAAATTTTTTTCTAAATAACTTGCTTAAATATAAATTATTTAAAGCATAAGTTATTATTTCTTTAAAAAGTAAAGCTAAAATTTTAAATGTTTTTTACTTTTAGAAAAAATTAAATACTTTCTCCCAACGTTTAAACTTGGAGATAAAACAAAATAATTCTAATCTCGCGATATGTTGCTTAAGATTAAATAGAGGTTTTATTTTGTTGAAACTTTTTAGATATGTTGCTTAAGATTAAATAGAGGTTTTATTTTGTTGAAACTACAATTCCAGTTACTTTTTTCTGCTGTTGTCACTCATGTTAAGGTGATTTTAACACGATTGAATGTTAAATTGGATAACGTTTGGTGCTTCAGATAGAAACTTTTCATGACATTTTTTGAAAAGTTTAACTTTTTTTTGTATGACACAAATTCCAAATACCTGCTTTACAACCAAACATAATTATCTTAAGTAAATAAAATACAGACCCTTGGCAAATACCGTCTATTTTTACAATTTGTTAATAATCTTTGGAAAAGCTAGAAATCAGTGGCTTTATTATATGAACTCTGGCAGTCTCATAACAGGCTGAGATTGAAGGAAGCTTACAATAATCTTTATCAGTTCTTCGAATTGATAAAGATGAATGTCGGCTCTTAGAACCAAATCTTTTTCATCACTTTTTCTTGTAGGATAACAAGGAAAAGTTGCACGGCAACTTTTCCTTGTTATCCTTCAAGAAAAGGTGACACTGTTTGAGGGTGTTTACCGGGATGAATTTTTGTGAGAGATTTACTGATGTTTAATTATCAAACGAAGGGTTTGTGTCCAACTATTTTGTGGATCAGCCTGGTATGTGTATTAACTATGTCTAGCCAATGGTTTTTGTGTATGGTGCATGTTATGGTTGTGTAATGGTTCGTGCAATGATTCATGCAATAATTCATGCAATCATTCATATATTGTTTAGTGAATAGTAGACTCGTTGAATTCTAACTTTTTAAAGATTTAATAATGAATTGGTTAAGCAAGCGATAACAAGTACTAACTTGATCTTTCTCGTTTTTCTTATTACTTATTAAGTATTCCAAATGTTTAACTTAAGAATATTCTTTAATATTTTACAAAGAAAATAGTGATACTTAATGAAATTCTAATCAAACACTCTCAAAATGTCTACCTGTTTACCGGTTAGTATAGTGAATTTACCGATTGGTATGATGTACCTCATGTTTTTTAGACGTTTAACTTACTTAATACCGTCAGATCAGGTCAAAATAATATTTACTTTCGTCACTCCACGGTACTTTACTCCAACCTTGTTTGGTCCAGTGTAAATGCTCTTTGCCTAATTTTACTCGACCTATCCGATTCTTTTTTGAAATCAATAATTTTCGACAACTTACAAATAAATTGTCGTTACGTAAACGCCTTTTCACAGTTAACGAGATATTTTTATTCAGAACATTTGTTGTACTCAGTGAGCATAACCTTTTCAGGCGCGGATCCAGGAATTTGTAACTGTGTGGCCAAATTTTATTTTCATGGATGAAACTTCGATAAAAGAACAATACTTTAATATTTTACAGCATTTATTGATTGAATAAAACGTAGGTAACGTATAATAAGAACCGTTGTGGCCATGGGAGGAATCTCTATAGCCAAAATCCGTAAATTACGGCAGACAAATTAAAATTTTTAGAGATATTCCTTAAGCGAAAAAACCCATAACTAACGTGGCTGCCGTTAAATTTAAACTATGTGGCCATTGCTATAATGGCCACCCCATTAAATCTGCGCTTGCTTTCGACATTTAAAATCGCTAGGATCGCCCCTCTTTCAGCAGATTTGAAATCGCTGCTATCGCTCCTATTTCAACAGATTTTCTTTGCTGACCGGATCTTGGTTCCTGTTTTCTAAAGTTATGTAAATATAAAAACTAAAGAAAAATTTATATAAAAAAAATAAGAGTTAAATTATTTTTTGAACTTGCCTTTTATTTAAAACATTACATATTAAATTATTTATTAAAACAAAAGAACTTCTACTAATTATGTATTTTAATGTGGTGAGATTCCACAGACAAACAATGGTTTAATTCTTAATAAATAAATATTTAATCTTCAAGACTCATTACATAAAAGTTGACAGCAAAGTACATTTGATTACTACTCTATGCTAGAACCATCTCTAACAAACAGAAATCATTTACCAATTTAAGTCCAATCAAAGCTATTTTCTTTATGTTTCTCTCTTAAATTCGAATAGTAAAAAACCCATAAATGAAATTAAACTTCGAAGTTTACCGTCGGCGTGAAAGACGCATGGGGAAATAAATTTGTATGACTCCGGTAAGGGTCTGCGTATCGTTATTATTTTGAACCGATAACGATATGAAACGATAACGATATCAAACGATATGATTTTGTCTATGAAACGATAACTTGTCGTTTGAAACGATAACTAAACGATAACTTATCGTTTGAAACGATAATATCGGCTTTTTTTTATCGGAATACATAAAAAAAACGAGAATACCGATATTTATCGGTATAATAAAGATATTTTTTACAATATTACATTTTTTTTTTTAAATGCCAAATTTTAGTTCAAATATATAATAAATCTTCAAGTCCAGTCAAGATGTCGTTTTGCCTATCTTTACCGTTTTTAAAAGCTAATCCTTCCCAATTGTATATATTATCTAGATGTCTAACTTCACAAAAAATCTGTAAAGAAAAAGTGAAGCAACACTGTTCTCCATATTGACCCCCAGGTTGAAACTCTCCCCACTTCTGATTTTTTTACATTTAATCAATCATATGCATTAGTAAACACAATATATGTTGTCAGAAAAATCTGAACTTAATTCTAAATATGTATACTTCCAAAGTTAAAACGCATAATTTTTGGCTTTTTTTCTTCCAAAGTTTAAATAAAGTCAGCCATTATGGTAGTCAAAATAAATTAAAGTACCTTTGATATACTCTCTAGCCAGTGTGTGTGTGTGTGCGTGTGTGTGTGTGTATGTGTGTGTGTGTTTGTATATATATGTATATATACACAATATTGGACAAAACATTTGCAACCAACATCGAACAATGCTAAAAAGTGTTCCTAATTTTACATGTCTTAAAAATGAAACGAACTATACTACCACAACAAACAGTTCAGGAGTCTGGAGTCATAGCATGCCATGACATGAGCAATCAGCTGACAGGTGACAGCACACAGGCAGAATTTCGTTGACAAGTGCCATTTTGCAGCGGACAAAACAAGTGCAACTTTTTTGGTTTGTTTCATTTTCTAAAGTCTGGTCCGTGTCAACATCACGGAAGTTTTTTAATAATTAAAGGAAGTATCCAGAAGTTTCCAGAAGCATGCAGAAGCTTCCAGAAGCATCGAAAAGAAGCATCTAGAATCTTCCAGAACAGGTTCACACAGGTTCATTTTACTATATAAGACATATGTAAATCGACATGTAATTCAGTCAGTATATGGAAGTCAATCAGTCAGTATTATCAAGACAGTTTATCCAAGTGAGTTTTATCAAAGTGTTTTATCGAAGAACATCAATATAAGAAGTGAAATACAAGAAGTGTTTCATTACATTAATACAGTCCATATCCAACTAAGACGTTGTGTTCCACAGAGCATTATTGTATCATCACAAGCCCAGCCAACAGCGAACGATGGGACTCACCTGGGGGTTATATGGGCTAATACATGGGACCGACGTGGGCTAACCATATATGATCCATGTAAGTTTGGCCGCTGGCGCCAACTGGGACTCACGTGGGCTAACCAGTTAAACTGCGAAAACCGATTTCTGTCGTTCTTAAGTTAGCCTCTATGAATTCCAATTAGCGCCTTGCATGGATTGCCTTTGCTCTACATTTTTCGATGTAACATTTATTCATGATAGAGGAATACTTTTATACTAAAACTACGATAGTTTTATACTACGACAAAGCTTGCAATTGTATCATACACGACACGACGATATATGATACAATGCAATTGTATCATATACTACGACCAAGCTTGCAATTGAATCATACATATGCATATTAAATGCATTATATCATACATGATTGCTTATTTAATTTAGAAATGTCTAAAATTTAGAAATGTCTAAAAATGCTTCAACTCGACAAGATTTTTGTAATGTGCAAGATGTGTAAAAAACATACTTTTTAATAAACGAACAAAAGCAAAGACGAGTTAACAAAGTCGCTTTTATTATTTACAAAAATATAAGACCGTTTACATAAGTTCCATGTAAAATAAATATTTCTCTATTCTCTTCTGTATATATATATAGAGAGAGAGACACGCGTGCACGCTTACACACACATGTTTGTGTATGTGTGAAACTAATCGATTGATTGTGATCCTAACATTCGGATCGCACGATTACCATCACGGTCTCGACTTCCAAGTAGCCATTTTCCTGCAATAAATATAGAAACTTAATGATAAATTTGTATTTTTTAATAAAAAAATTATTTAAATAAAAATTATACAAATAAATTCTTACAAATATTACTTACGTTACTTACATAATTTTTTTTTTAATGTATACAAATTCATTAAAAATCTGTTAATCAAATTACCTATGGATTTTTCACAATCTTTCTGATTTACTTCAGCTGTTTTCCGATTTCCTTTTATTGCTTCTGTAAAAGAAGTTTATTATAATGATTAAATACATAGAAATATTGAATTTTTTATTATAAGGAACTGTGTTTATAAAGTTCATTGAATTTCAATTTATTTTTTTATATAATTTTTGTTATATAAATATTATTTTTTTATCTAAAAATTATATTTTTTATTTTACCAGTATTTTGTATTAAATTACCGTTTGTTTGTTTTTTTTTTTAAATGTTTTCTATATTAAATGATAATAAAATATATTAAATATGTTAAATAATAAACATAATGTTTGTAGGCTGTTTGAGTCAACTTTAATTTTTAACAAAATCAACAGTTATATTAAATCTTTCTTTTGAAATTTTAAAAATATCCTTGATTTGGCAAGCACTTTCCAACATTTTGGCTCATTCACTAAATTTCTCACCAGTTTTTGGTAACATGAGTTATAACAATACCATTTCTTGAACAAAAATAAAATTCATTTGAACATTATCAATTCATTAACATAAAATTTATGTTACATAAGAAAAAAATTGCACTTACTGTACACAGTCTCAAAAAGTTTAGTGGTCCTAAATCCTCTTTTATCTCGCCTACCAAAAACATTAAATTTCATAGCCAAGTTATTGGACATCACAAATGTCATCATACGTTTCGTTGCCTCCTCAAGACAATTACCCCCAATATCACTTACAAATTTAACCTAAAAATTTACTCAATACTTTACACAATAATTTGAAAATCATTTTAACCTTAGTATGATTGGATGAATTAAATTATTAAAAAATCAAATAATAGCTACCACACTATTCATAAAACTAATATTATCTAGTTTTTTTTCCATTTCATCAAACTCTAACTCAGATGATAAAGGAAAAACAGCTCCATCTGGAAGAATCTCAGCATTTTGAAGTGGCCGCTGTTCTAAACTTCTAATCATTGCCATTTGTAAGCGCTGCGTTTCTTTCACATCTTCAAGCTGCCTTATTACTCTCCCCAAAAGATTTTCAATTTTGTTAAGTTGACGTAATACAAAGTAAAAAATATATTTAAAAATAAATACTTTCGATAATCATGTGTAAATTATTTTTATTCAACTGTTGGTTAGACCTAGCCATTGCCAATGGAACTAAGAGATTCAACCAATGCAATCAACCTATCTATGAATCTGAGACTCCCTCCCCCTCCACACAAAAAAAATGTATTTCAACAGGATTTTTTTTGTAAGGCTTTTGAATATCTTTATTGTTAGTAGCTTGGAACACAATGTAAACAAAATTATCTATATTACATATTATATAATGCAATATGCATACAAATTTATTACTTTTTTTTTCCAACTTAAGTCTAATTCAGTAATTTGCATATAGATTTTTAATAGCATATTTATTAAAAGATATAAAACAAATACCTACCATTTAAATCATTGGGTAAAGTAGAAGGCTTTTTGCTAATTGTTTGTATATTGCCTTGTCATTCAGAAACACCACTAAGGTTGAGCTCATGAGAAGTTGATTGGGAAGCAAATGACTGTTTAGAAATTGAAGAAAATGTTAGTAAAAGGGGATTACTTGGGACCAATGACTTCGGAGTTGGAGGAACAGCAATATCATTATCATCATCATCTGATTCTGAGTCAGATGGCATTACCCTTTTGCTTTGTTTTGCTCAAAAAAATGTAAAAAAGAACAAATAAAAAACTTGAAAAATTGAGAAGACTTTAGAAAATCTAAAGTGAATCTGTAATTTGCAAAATTTATTATGAACATTTAAATTTGTTGACTCAATAGAAATTAAAAAAAGTAAAATCATACAAAAAAAGTAAAATCATATGAAAATTTTTTGTAAAAATAACATTTATTATAGTTTCCTATCTTTTGCAATAAAAATGTTTAAATGATGTTAATATACCAGACTAAAAAAAATACTTTTGTGGCATATAGAATTCTGTATGTCGTTTGTAGATCAGATGTTGTCTCTGCTTTTTGCAACTTTTCCACTGCTCTTTCATAGTTAGCTAAATGAAAAGTATATGGGTGTTAATCCAATACTAAAATAAAAATGAATAAATGTAGTGAATACCATTAGTTTTTTTTTACCTAAAGTTATTTTTATCTAAAAAAATTTCAACTTTAAAACATCAAGCACTACACTATGCTATATATTTGCAAAAAAACAGTAGAAAAAAAAAAAAAGAAACATACTTTTAACTATTTTTAAAGACTTACAAGCTTTCCCTAAGCACCTAACATTAAACTTGTTCCATGATTCTGTTGGTTTTGACTCACGAATAACAAGTTGCTTTATGTTTGACCCAGCAGGGGGCCAGAAACAAACATCTTCTTCGTCAGAAGCAAACCACTGTTGACAAATAATTGCAACGGTGCTTGTTGTCACAAATTCAACAATAGCGAAAAGTACCATATTTACAAATCTATTGTAATCTATTGTTTATTGCGCAATGTAACGGTAATTAATGTTCGTTAAAACTGAAAGCGTTTTGAAAAAGATTTTTAAAAAATGGCGAATATTAGGGATTTTTAGTGGAATTTTTACAACTTTGACTTCGAATTAGAGCACTTTCCGTTGATTTTCAGGTCCATGTTTTTATATTTTTCTGAATCAGCATGAAATTTTCTATCATAATCTGCAATAAAAAAGGGGGGTGCAAAAGTGCAGTAGCGCCAAATATACCACTGCTAACTTTGTACCAAATTTCAGCTCTCCAGCTTTATTGGTTTTAGACTTATGTGGGTTTTAGCTTTGGGCGCTAGTCAATTTTTACACAAAATATGATAATTCAATTTTCTCTGGCGGATATTGTAACCTGATTCAAAGTTTGAATTTCTGGACTCTGGGAGTGGTCCACTATCATCCCATATGGGTCTCATTCTCGGGTCAGCTCGAAGGTCAATATCCTTATTTTCGACAACAGTGTGTTGAACAAAAAACTTGAGAAAACTATTAAGATAATGGTTACTTCACAGTGCTTCTGTTTTTAACATAAGGCTCAATAAGGAACTATTTAAACCAATAGCCGTTTAGATTAAAGACAAGGGCTCGTAACAAAAAACAAACGTGGATCCAATATGGGCAACCCATCAGTTATAAAAATGATATTATTTGATAGGCGGACCATATAGGTCCCATGTCGAATCTTTAACGCAATCCCATGCCCTTATCGGCCCATGTAAACCTCGTTAAACACACATGGGGCCGATGTAAGAGTGTTGGCTGGGAGGTAAATGTAACACGGTAAGCCTTGAGAAGCGTGATTATTTATTTTTATTATTTTTATGACTTCAAGTGCAAAAATGGCTCCCGACAGTCTTGGATTGGAACAAAGAAAGAAAATTATTGGCGATTACGTAAGTGGAATGTCACAAAAAAGCATTTGTGATAAATATTGCGTGAAAAAATGGACCGTATCAAGACTATGTTCCAAATATCATTCTACGGGGAAGTAGGCAGCAGATAACAAAGGTGGAATACCGCGTTCCACCACTTCTAGAGGGGATTCTATGATCATCAGATCCGTCAAGAAGGATCCCTGGATATCATCAGTCGAGATACAAAAACAATTAGAGCTGCCTGTATCGGACCAAACAATCAGACAACGTGCTGTTGAAGCCGGATTGTTTTCTCGTCGCCCTACAAAGAAACCGCTGATTTCACTAAAAAACCAGAAGAAAAGTCTCCTGTTTGCTACATCTCATATTAGGCACTTCACATGATTTTAATATCTTTATTATCTTTAGCTATAATTATTACCAAAATATGTGAAAAATATAGACGATTTCGAAATGAGTTCATTTTTTAAATTTGGATAATTGGTTCCCGAGTTATGACGATTTATGTACTGCCCAATAATGCCTGTTTCGGATCGAAATTTGTGAAGTTTTTCTTAAGGATTTATGGCACCGAAATTAAAAATTTTATTTACTTTTCAATTGACGTCGACGAGAAGACTAACAGTTGAGCAGAATTAATTAAGTATACTCATTGTATTTTTTTTTTTTTTTTAATTAAAGGAATCAATGTATTCAATTACACAAATTCTTTTTGTGATATAGTTGGAGCAGGGGTTGTTTTTCCCTTTTGGGGCATATGGGTCAAGAGCTATAAAATCACCGTAAAAGTAATAAAAATTAACTTTAGTTAAGGAAAAAGAGCTTTTTTAATTGTCAGAGTCAACTAATTCATGTAAATTTATGAAAATCTAGAAACTATATTGGAATCCCAGGGCTCGTTTCCCCCATTTGGGGTAAATGGGCCAAGAGCAACTAAATCTCTGTAAAAAACATAAATATCAACTTTAATTAAAAGATAGGGATGGCACTTTTACTTATTTTGATGTAAAAAAAAAAATTACTTTACATAACTTAGATTAAATTATGAAATATATTTACATTTTAATGTAATTCATTTTTTAAAAAATAACATTATATTACTAGGGATGGCAATCCCGGGATCCCGGGATCCCGAAATCCCGGGATTCCGTGCAAATTTTTGATCCCGTAATCCCGGGATTTTTCACAAAAATTTCCCGGGATTTCGGGAATGTAATAAAAGAAAAATAAATAGGGATTAAGTTATTAACTTATTTGTACATTATAAAGTGTCTAGTAAATATAATCTTTGGTAAAATATTTGTTTCATAGCTGTATTCTCTTTGCAATGATTTAATTTAATTTCGAATTATCGGCTTCATTTTAATTCCAAATTGTCGTAGAATTAAAGAGTTCTATCTGCTTTTTTTTATATTATAAGAATTTATTTATAAAAGTTTTAATCAACAATTTCTAATAATAAAAAACAAAAAATTTAAAATATTTATAAATAATACTATCGGTTTAATTATGAAACATAAATAAAAAAAGAGTCATAGTTTAAATTATAACAAATGACAGGAATAAAAGCATATTAATTAAGAAAAATTGAAAGTTAAATTCTCACAACAACAAAAATTAGATAGAACCCAACAATTCTTATGCGACGAAATCTATGCGTGATTCTCAAAAATTTTTCAACAATGGTTTAAATTAATGAAGTTTTCAAAATACAGAAGGTTTTTTAAATAAATAAGCTTTTTTTGCAGTTATTCAAAGTGATAATCATTTTCACGGTAACAAATTCAGTTAGAATTATTGATCTGATAAAGAACTGTAAGTTGAAATAAGTTAAGAACTTTAGAACTTAAAAAAATTGAACTTAAGTAATTATCATGACGAACTACGCTGAATTCAATAGCACAAATCTGATATGGAGACACTTTTTAAGAGGAACAGATGAAACAGCCATGTGCAAAGTTAGTACATGCAATAAAATATTGAAAATTGCTGGTGGTTCAACAAAAGGTCTACATTCCCATTTACTGTCTAAACATAAACTTAAAGTAAAATTGCAATCGCAAGCACCAAGTTTATCTACGAGAGCTTCAAATTCGAAAGATTTAAAAGAAGAACCTCAAAATAAAAAGCTGAAAATCTCGAACTTTTTTTCAACAACATTGAAAAAAGAGGAAAATCTGTCTGAAGTGTTGGCACGTATGGCAGCAAAAGATGGTATATCATTTAGTACAATTTGTAATTCCATTGATATACGAGCCGGGTTAGTTGCACGAGGATATAAAAATGTCCCTAAATCACGTAATACTATCAGAAAAATGGTGTTAGATTACTACGAGCAGATTAAAAAGCAAGTTATAAAGGAAATAATTGATCAAATATCAAGAGGTTCTAAATTTTCCTTAACACTTGATGAGTGGACTTCTTTTGGAAACTGCAGATATATGAATGTGAATGTACATGAGTTGAAAAGCTATTGGAACTTAGGTTTGATTCGCATTTTAGGGTCTATGCCGGCAGAAAAGTGCGTTTCACTTCTAAAAGAAAGACTCCACAGCTTTAAAATAAACCTTGAGGATGATATCATTGGTATTACAACTGATGGTGCAAGCGTTATGAAGAAACTTGGAAAAATTCTAAAAATTGATCAACAATTATGCTTTGCCCACGCTCTACAACTGGCAGTTATATCAGTTCTTTACAAAAAAGATGCCAGTCACTCGGAAGTTGATGAAAGTTTAGATGATGAGAACACTGTTTTTGAAAATTTAGAAAACAACAATGATGAAGATGAAGATGATAATTATAAAAGTGACCATGTTTATGAAGAGGAAGATTGTACTCGAGATTCGAACGATTCATTGTTAATTAATGAAACATCTGAGGTTGCAATTAAACATCAAATTATTGGACCTATCATAACCAAAGTCAGGAAAATTGTAAAAATGTTTAAAAGGTCTCCAACAAAAAATGAAAATTATTTACAAAAGTACGTAAAAATTGAGTTTGGAAAGGTCATCCATTTAATCATGGATTGCAAAACCCGATGGAGCAGTTTGTTGCTTGAAAGATTTGACAAGTTAAAATATTGTGTTAAAAAGGCATTTCTAGATTTAGAATTGGATTCCAACTTTGATGATTCAATTAAGATGAACGAAAACGAATATCAAACCGTCTCAGATTTAGCGGTACTTTTGACTCCCGTTAAAGCAACTGTGGAGGCACTTTGTCGACGAGACGCAACTTTAATTACAGCTGAAATTGCATTAGAGTTTATGTTGTCCAAAATAAAACAACAACAATCCGAAATTGGAAAACAACTGTATGCCGCTTTGAGTCACCGAATAAAAGAGAGGAGAACACCATTAAGCAGCACAATTTATTATCTTCATAATGGCCAGGTTACTTCATCGAAAATTCCAGATGTTTTTGTACCAAATACAAGTTCCCAAAATAAAAAAATTATAATAAACCTGATAAAGCGTCTAAGCTCGGCAAATATCACTATCACTATTCACGTCAGCAGACGTGAATAGTGATAGTGATGCTCAATTGAGCGAGGCTTTATCAAGCAAGGAGTGTGAAAATAAAATCAAAACTGTTAGTGAAGAATTAAATGAAGTTATGGAAAAAGGACTGGCAGCAACTCAAACACTACCGATAAGGGTAGAAAGTATAACTTCTAAAATTCAAAGAGAAATGTTGTTATTTGAAAGTGGTGCTACAAGAGGTAATCACCTTCAAAAAGCATATGATTATATGCTATCTATACGGTCAACAAGTGTGGAGTCTGAACGAGCATTCTCAGCGGCTGGGTTTTTATGCTCAAAAAATCGAACGCGATTAAACGACGAAATGATTGACGCTTTAATTTTTTTAAGGTGGTACTTTCAAAAATGAATATATTTCATGTATACTCATTTATATTTATATTATTTTTACTTATATTGTGTTATCTTTTTAAAGCATTATTTTATAATTTAAATCACTTAGGTTAATTAGTAAATGAACTATTTTACTTAACTAAAAAATGAAAAATGATTAGTTTATTCATAATTTAATTGTATTATTAATAAATTAATTAATTTTCAGTGTTTAATGAGTACTTAAAAATTTGTTCTTCACATGTTTCTCCTAATTAATCCCGGGATTTCCCGGGGAAAAATATCTCAATCCCGAAATCCCGGGATTGAGAATGTCCGGGATTTTGCCATCCCTATATATACGTATAAAATGACTTACATAAAGTTAATTTAAAAAATGCGTAACTTATTAAAAACTTATTAAAAATGCGTTATTTTTTTTATTACAAGTAAAAGTAGTTTACATAAAAGAGTTATTTACTTTTTGTAAATTACTTTTAAAAGTAAGCCGTGTGAAAGTAATTTACTTTAAAAAGTAATTTAGATTTATACTTATACAAATAGTTTGTATCGAAATGTAATTTACTTTTTACATGTAAAAGTAAATTATTTTTGAAAGTGATTTTACGTAGATTTTAAAAAAGTTTTACTTTAAAAGTAAGAGAAAAAGTTTTACTTTAAAAGTAAGTATTTACTTTAAAAAGTAAGAAAATACAGCATAAAAGTAACAAAAATTAATAAAGGCAACTTACACAAAAACTATTTGAAAAAAAAACTAGTTACCATTACAAGTAAATGTAAATTTTTATCATTGAAATACTATACTTTACTTAGTAAGTAAAAAAAAAGTAAGTTATTTTATTTACTTTTATCAAGTAACCAAGTCATTTTATGTTGTTTTAACATACTGATTGGTAAGAAAAACAGCGTTTTAAGGAGAATTGCCTGCTTCTGGGTACTTCTGGGTTATAATGTTAGGAATTATTCTGCGTGTATGAGGACCATTTTTGTGGAGGGGTTTTGTAAATTGGGGGCAAGTTTAATAAACATGGTGGGTTGCTTCCTATCCATGCCATTCCTTGACTACGTCACTTTTCCGACAGAGCGCACTTTTTCGAAAACTTCCTTTATATTGCGCTTTTTGATTAAACATTATTTTTTATGGTGATATAACGCATCAGCGTTAATAATCCCTTCCGGCGGCAAAGTAAGATTATGCCGAAACACGAACTCTTTTTGGAGGTGCAAAGAATTGCCGTCCGCCTCCCAAAATATTTTTGCGGGCAGAATGTTTTTGCCTCTGCTTACAGTAGCTTTCGCCTTCCGATTGGCGGCCACTGCTGGAAATTTTTTTTGGAGGCTGGCGCCAACCAAAAGGTGAAAACCGCTGGCGGTTGCCGTCAGAAGTTATTTTGTATGCAAAAAGATGAAAAGGTTGCCTTCAGTGGTTTCCACTTCTTAACTGGCGTCGGCCGCCAAAGGGAAGAGGGTGGGTGGGGGTGGGCGCAAATTTTCACTTCCTGTCGCCAGAAAAAAAGGAAGAAAGTTTAACGTTTGTTTTTACATTATTAAGCAATTTAAAGATTAATTAGTGCAAAATACATTTTTTCAAAAAGTGTATTTTTATGCGGAGAGAGAAAACCTCATAATGACAGTAAGCAATTCTGTCGCAAAAAATATATTCTATTTAGGAAATAAAATATTCCGTCTTTGTGAAAACTTTAGTTATTGAAAAAATTCAATTAAAGCCGTTAATCATCTCTAACGTCCCTAAACATATTTTATAATTCGTTTAACGCATTATCAAATATTTTTAGTGTGGGACATGGACCTTTCCAAAAGTTTTGCAAAAATTATAAATCAAGTATAAACTATTTGATTAAAAACGATTTCCGTCAGGGACATCGGAGGCCGATAGACTTTCTAGTAAAGGATTATGCACCCAAATAATTTTCATTTTGGTCATCGTGGTTGTTGTTATCTACCACACTGAATAACAACAACCACTTTAACGCTATTAACAAGAACCACGCTGAATATTAATTCGAAATTTAGAAAATTATTGTAAAATGCAGACCAATTTAGTCTAACTGTATGAAAAGTCTGAATCAAAAACAAAAAACTAGTCAGTGATTTAAAACAAATTACAACTAAAATTTTGACACTTTTAAAGCAAATTAAAAGTCAAATAAGATTTGATTGCTTTTGTTTAAGAATATAATAAAATGTACAATTATATAAACGAAATCAATCGCTGAAGCAAGAAAAAGGCAGCAATTAACCATATCGCTAAGTCCCATTTGAAACATATTTTATAAACCCGTAGTATTATAGCCAAATAAATCTTCAAAAAATATCCCTTATTAGATACAACTTTAAAAAAAAATGCTCCTTTTAATAAAAAAACAGCCCCATAAATCGCTGGGGAGTGGGAGAGCCTAGCCACGGCCCTGTTTGCAAATGCTAAAATATTTAGGAACTACATAAATAATATATTAAAAAAAAACAAAAAAAAAAACAACTGATAGTTAAAACAAACGCTATAATGTGTTAAAGTAATCGCACAATTTTTTTGGTTTGTCAAATCGCCGAACCCCGCATTGGCATTTTTAAAAGACATATTTCATAATAAAATGTATAAAATTTCTTCCAGATCATCATAATATCAAAATATAAAATACAAATTACATAAGTGAAATATGAAAATTATGAAAAATATAAAATACAAACTATATAAGTGAATTACTTCCATTCTGAGTTACATTAAATATCAAATTTTAAAGTAAGTTTAATCATATCTTCTCTTTAAGGAGCATTGAGTAACGTAAGTTTCTTGAGCTCATGTTACATCTTTCTTTTCGATGAATAAAGTTAGCAACACTGAATGAGGATTCTGGCCCTACCGAGCTAGCAGGCGAAGTACAAACCACTCTTGCTTTAGAGGCTAACATTGGAATATCTTTTTCATATTTGTACCAAAATTCATCAAATTTCCAATTTTTTTGCTTTAAAGCGTAATTGAAAAAAGACAACTCTTTTTTGATATTTCGTTTTGATTGTGTTTTTTCTATGCATAGATTGACACCGCACAATGTTGCAAGTTTAGCGAATCCATTTTTATGGTTCACAGACTGTTCAGGTGAATCTTGAAGTTCGAATCGAACATCTGAATCTGTCTCTTCTAAAAATGAAAATGAGTAATAATATTTGTCAATATTCAAATCTTTTTACAAAAGTACTTTAAACAATTATTTACATAAGTTTAAATATATTTAAGTTTAAAAACAAATAATATTTTATAACTAACCACTTCTCAGCTGATTTTGGTCATTTTGCAAACAAGTGTTTACAAACGTTGACCTTCGAGGATATTGTCGGAGCATTGTATTCGAAAATGTTTTCAACAGTTTACTTTCTGCTTCCTGATATTCTTTTTCTGTAAGACACTCGTTAGTTCTCGGATCAAAGAAACATGCCAGTAAAGTTTGTAACTTTTGTTTTGGAGATATCTTTTCAATAAAGCATACCTTCATAAACTTGAGAAGACTGCTTCGTAACATGTTTTCTTTCTCGACCAAAGAAGACGATTGCGAAAGTAAACATTTAGCTGAAGATTCATTTTCAAGAAAGTTCATTAACGTATTTTGGACAAATTTGGCCGACGAAAGTGTTGGAAAATTTCTAGTAGAGAGAAGTTTAGTTGCTTCAAAGAATGGCGCAAGATTATAGTGCAAAATTTCTAGGAACTTCCAATCTTCTGATAACAGATTTAGTTTCTTGAGTTTACTAACTTGTTTTTCTGTTAACCCATTGATAGTACCAGGATCTATAGTAATTTTATTATAAACATTTTTAGCTTTAATTATCTTACTAATCATTAAAAAAGTTGAGTTCCAACGTACATGAAAATCTGACGATAAGTTATTTATTTTTAGCCCCTCTTTCTTAACCTCATCAAAAACAAATGATTGCAATATTGAAGACCTTTCAACAAGAGCTAAAGTTTTTCTTAACCTAAATAAAATGATGGATGAAAAGTTAAATAACTGATTAACAGTTTCATTTGTAGATGCTTCTTCCTCCTCGCTACTTTTATCATCATCCGAGCTCACGTTTTCCGTTTCAAAAGTACACGCATTTTCTACTTGATTGTTTACATCGTACATTTCAAGCTGTTCGTCAGACGATTTATTTTGATTAGACTCGATGTCGCTTTGATTGTAGTTATTGTAATAAATAAGATCCTCTTCGATATCTGATGTGCCATCAAATAAGCTCTGTGATGGTTTGGCCCACAGCTTTATTCCATGATTTAAAACGAGATTTAAGTTATGACAAACGCATGAAAGCCGTAAAGCTATAGATCCCATCGCCTTTTTAATGTCTTCAGCGTTGTCTGTTGTTATTGAAATAACTTTAGTATCAATTTCAAGTTTAGTAATTTCTTTTTGCACGAATGCTGTAAGTCTACTACTTAATTGTCTTCCGTAAAATCTACGAAAGCAAACTATATTTGATTTGTATTTAAATTTCTTTGTTAAATAATGCGCTGTTATGCAAAGCCAATAGGATCCAACCCTATTTTTCCACAAATCGGTTGCTAGAGCAATATGGGTAACTGACTTAAGTTTAGCTCTAAGATTGTTCTTGTATTGATAGTATTGCTTTCTCAATCGCTTTGCTATTGTCTTTCGATGAGACGGTTTGTAAAGTGGGGCAAGAATGTTTAGAAGACGTTGCATACCAGGTTTATGAAAATCGTTAAAAGGACGGCCATCTTGAATAATGCAATTTATTACGGCTTCATCTATTTCATCTTTGTTCTGCATCCCAACTAATTTATCTTGAACGAGTAATTTTTTTTGAGAATCGTAAAGGTACTCAGATTTTTTATGAACATGGTAAATATGTTTTCGCAGATTTGGTTCAGGCCCACACACAAGGTTTCCATTCTCCGGGCACATCAAACAAACATACTTATTTGTGTTGGCAACAAATGAAAATAGGGTCTTAATAGGCAATGTTTTTATTTTACGGACTGATTTTATAACTTGATCATCGTCGGTATCAGAGTTCGAACCTACAGCACAAGCAATAGTTTATAAAAATATATTTCAAGTATCAACGCAAGTTAAAGACTGATACAAATACATGACTGTAAAGCAAGTAATTATTCTGGGTCATTTAATTTCTTTGACCTTTCTGTTTTCATTCACAAGTTCATCTTAATATTTAAATAAAATTTACAAACATACCTGAATATGTAATATTGTCACCAGATAGACGTCTTGCTTCAACAGTTGGCGTGTTTGTTTCAGATAAAGACAAACATTTCTGGCGATGTATGTTGATAAAGTCTTGCGTTCCAAATAAAAGTTTTTTAGATAATTTTCAAAACAAAAAATTTTCAAAACAAAAAATCCCCTGGAAAAAATCCCCCCTCTCCCAAAAATAAAAAAAAAATAAAAAAAAAATCAAACTTTTGTTTAAATTAAAAGATTGCCTCCCCCAATTCCTAACCGTCAGTTGTTGTGTGTACTATTTCGTGCATGTTCTCCCTAACAATCAGTCGATGTATATGTACACTCCGCTGCACAAATTCCAAAAAAATTTGTCGATAAAACAAAAATAAAAAAGCAACAAACAAATTTAAAAATTTACACATTAAAAGCGGTATCAGGAAAAAAGCTGATACAAAGATAAAATGACAGTAAAGCGTATCTAAGTATTTAAAAAAAAACTATTTCGGCATTTTTCCTGGGAGGTTTTTTCAGGAGGATATTTTTCTTGATACCGTCTGAATTCCATACGTTCCGTCATTGAAAATTTTCAAAAAGATAACTGTTCCGGCCTAAGACTAGTAAAATATTTCCATGTTGGCCAGGAATTAAACTTTTTTTTTAACCAGGGTCTAGCAATGGTTTCAAAGCAAATGCGAAATTGTTCCGGCGCTAGGAATGGTTTTAATTGCCAATATAATCATGGATCGGAGTCGGTTATTGATATTTTAAAGGTGCACAGGGAAAAAAAAGTCTAAATCCGTTCAGACCAATTGTTGCCCCATATTAAATTAACTATGCTTTACTGCAAGTTTTGTTTCACTGCATTTCACTCTCTCATACAATATCCTTTCAGAGAAAAATGTTGACCAAAAGTAAATTTACTTACTTTTTAAGTATAGATTATTTTTAATTGTAACTAAAAGTTATTTAAAATGTAAACTTAAGTAATCAAAAGTAATTTTATGTAATTTACTTTTAATAGCCATTTCATTTTAGTTATAAAATAACACATGTCTACTTAGGAAAACTAATTATATAAGTAAATTTTATTTACATTTGATTGCATGTAGCTTTTTTATAATGTATTTTAAAATGCTTTTTTTTTTTTACAATTACTGTAATATAATTTTTCTAAAAATAAATTCTTTTTAAATGTAAAAGTAAGTTACATTTCGAGGTAAAATTATATTATGTAATGCAGTTTTAAAAAAGTAATTAACTTTTAAATTTAAAAGTAAATTACTTTTCCATGTAACTCAATTTTAAATGTAAATGTAAATTACTTTTTTATATAATCTACTTACATATAACTTACATTTGAAAGTAAATTCACCTTTCTTTACAAAATAAAAATTGTTTTAGAAAAGTAAATTACTTTTAAAAGTAAATATAAGTTTTTTTTGAACGCTTGCAATTATATACGCAATTTACTTTTTCATAAAGGCTTACTTACTTGAGTAAGTAAAAAAAAAGTAAGTAAAAGTGCCATCCCTATTAAAAAACAAGAGCCTTTTCAAACTATAAGAGTGAACAAATTCATAAATTTATGAAAATCCTAAAAATATCTAAGAATCCAAGGGCTTGTTTTCCCCATTTGGGGCAATTCCCAATTTGGGTCAAAAGTAACAATTTCTAATTAAAAAGTATAAAAATTAACTTTTGTTTAAAAATAATATCTTTTCATCCTATAAGAGTGAACAAATTCATAAAAATTTATGAAAATTCTAAAAATATGTAAGAATCCTAGGGCTCGTTTCCCCATTTGGGGCAATTGGGTCAAACAAAATACAATTTCTGTGAAAGCCGTAAAAAACAAGAGTTTTTTCTATTATTTTTTTATTATTAGAGTGAACATACTCATATACACTTATGAAAGTGAAGGGAATATGTAAGTGGGTCATAAGCAATAAAATCTCTGTGGAAACCATAAAAAACAACTTTAGTTGAAAACAAGAGCTTTTCCAAGCTTTAAAGCATTTCATAGTGTTCATATGCTCCTAAAAGTAAAATGTTAACAATAAATTCGATTATCATTAAAAATATATAATAGATTTATCTTTGTTTACATTTAAATAGTAGGATCTGAAATAACAATTACAAGATTTTAAACTAATAAATACTGAAAAAAAAATATCAGTGATTATACCTTTTATAACAAGATCATATCTCCTTTATCAAAGTCAGATAACAGTGGAAATGTGTAAATACTTCCAGCTTCTGATTCATAAATAACATCATATAATGTTTGCTTGATTTTTTTTCCGACTTCCGCTATTCTAACAACATCTGCTTTGTACCAAAAATACTCTTCTTCATCAACTTCTTTTATTTTATGAAGAACAACTCGCCCAACTAAACTACCTGGATCATCTAATAAAGTCGGTAAAAACTGAACCTTTTTTTGTCTTGCAAGATGTGACATTCTAGAATCCTTTAACTTTCTAAACAACTCTTCTTTTTGTTTCTTAATCAAGTCATTGTGTTGGCTTTTTTCTTTTAGTGTATTGCTCCTTTGTTCTGGTGGAGGCAAGTTGCATGTACAAATGATAGTTACCAAGTTCTCCATCAGCTCACTTGAATTTAAATCAATACGTTTATTTCCAGAAACTTTAGTTTTAAAAAACAGCTTCAATGAACATTTTGCCCCCATTACATAATGATAAAAATCTAATTGACTTCTAATAACTTGCTCCCTTAAAGTATTATTATCAATTTTTGAAGATTTATCTTCTGCTTCTTCCACTGTTAGCCAAACTTGTGATTTCAATTGAATAAGCACATTTACTATATTTGCTTTTTTTAGTGATGCTTTCTTTTCTGCATCTACTTTGAGTTGCTGTTTTATTCTCAACATTGACATTTTCTTTGAAATTAACTCTACTTGTCGCTCTTTATACTTTAATTTCATTTTTTCAACACTATGAGAAGCTGTTTCAATTAAAATGTAATGCTCTTCTGATTTTGCATCCAGCCATGCTAAGGTTTTGTTTCGGTACCACATAGTATATGCTTGAATTGTTCGAACTTTGGCATTTGGTTTAGTTCGAATAAGTAGATCCAGAATTGCAAAATCACTTTCTGAAGATTTGTTAGTCGTTGGTACCTTTTCAGCAGCCTTTTGAATTTGATCATCTGAGTTCCAATATTTACCGCCTGGGAGCTGATCAATTGCTTTTCTTTCAAGTATTATTAGAAATGCATGGGAAATTATTTCTAATGACTGTTGCACCAAGACATCAAATTCTATATTGCCAGTATCCTCAAATAGTTTTTCATAAAGTTTATCTTTATGTATTTTAACATCTCTTGGGTCAAATACAGGTGTTGCATTGAGCATTGGAGAAGCATCTTTGCAAAGATCTGACAATTTCATTTTTAAACGAAATAAATACTTATTCATGCTAAGAATGTTTTTCTTTTCTTCAATAAGTCTCCAAAGAGGACCAGTAATAAGCTTATCAAAAATACCTAGTGCACGAGATTCAGCTAAAAATAATATATTTGATATATCTTCCTTAACTGCCTTCAGTAGATTATTAGGATTTGGCCATTGACACAAAAATTATTTAATAGATTTAGAATGATAATACAGTGCAGCCCCATTATAAAACAAAATGTTAAATCTATTGCCTATAAAAGGAGCAAACATACACTTGTCTTCACCTTTTCCAATGAGAAAAGAATTGAAATATCCTGCCACACCAGCTTCATCACTACCTCGTTTGTGGAATGCTTTACATGCAGTGCGTATCAGTCTTGCAACCCCAGATTCAAAAGTTTTAAATGCAAAAGTGTTTTCATGAGCATCACTCAGAGCAATTTTTTCAAATGAATCCAGTACTTTATCTGTCTCAGTTGCAAAGTTTGTTAAAAGATGTAACTTGCAAAAAAAGTTTGACATATCCTTAAATTCATTTTTCTGTTCAATTGTTAAACTATCCCAATGTTCTATAACTTTTGGTAACAATAGCTCCCTCATTTCTTTGAACTTACTGTAAAACAGTGGATTGACAGAACCTAAATCTGACATAGTTGTTTTGAATGAACAAATTAACTTTGCAAAGTTTTTTTCCCTGTCCTTTGTATCTAGAATATCACAAATATCATATAACATTTCTGTTAAAGAACTCAAAATTGATGCAGCATCCCCAGAGGCCATTTCTGATAGTCCAAATGATAGCATTCTACCGCTTTTGGTAGTCAACTGAAAGTTTTGATAATGTCTGTAATATTTGGTTGTTCCATCTCCATGTAAACAGTTTCCTGTGTCTTTTTCAATATTATGTAACATTTCTTCTGATACTTGAAGTTGTGCAAGAATTAAAGCTTCTGACATAAATCTAGATCTTGTACCTAATGAGGGAAGTTTTGTAATTCCTTTTTTTGCAAGTTTCTTTAAAACAATTTTAATAACATCATTGACCTTGTTCATACTGACATTTAATGATAACAGCTCCATGATAACTTCTCGAATATCATTCGAATAACGTCCTCTTTCAAATGTTACAATTTCCTCATCTTCCAACAATTCTAAAAGACCATTTAAATAAATATTTTCTTTGTTTAATGAATCAACTTTTGCACTAAGTTCTTTAACTTCCGACTTTAAAAAAGTGAGATTTTCAATTGACGAGAAGGAAATTGTTTCCTTTGTTTTACTTAAATTATTTTTTATACGACTTAATTTCTTTTTGAGATTTCTTTTTTCTTGACTCAACATTTCAATTTTTGCATTACTATTTTCTAGCATTTGATTAAGGTTATTGAATTCCATATTTAAAGTTTGAGATTGTTTTTCAAATTGTGCTTTTAATGCATCAATTTCTTTTTCTTGTTTTTTCAACTTTATATCTCGATAAACAATCTTCTTGTTTAAATTTCGAATTTTGTTTGTTTTATTCTTTAGTTTCAATGTGGTAAACTTTTTTCCTAGACTCAACAGGCTTTTGTTTGTTGCTGTATATAGTGCTTTACACTGCATGGCTTGTCTTACAAATTCTAATTTCTCTCCATTTCTGGTTTTTACAGCTAATTTAAGTTGTTTTCTTTCACTTTCAAGACCATTCAACTGGTTACAGTAGTTTTCAGAAACTTTTTTAAAACTGTCGATTTCTTCAACTTTGCGCTTTAGAGTTTTATTTTTGATTTTGAGATGTAGGTCTTTCACAAGATTTTTTTCTTTTTCAGATGACGTTGATTGTAAAAATGGTTGAACATTTGTTTCACATAATGATGGTATAAAATTTAAAAGCAAAAATTCTTCTTTCTTTTTTTTAGTGAGCAACCTAACTTTTTGAATCACTCTTTTTATTTTCGAAAACAAAGTAAGGTCATTTTTAGCAATTTGGAAACTGGAAAAAAAGTGTTGTCTAAAAACTGTGCACACATTGGCTAAGCTTTTGTCTTCTAAATTTTGATACCAGAAATACAGATCTCTATTCTGTATTTCAAACAGCTAGATATAAAAAACTAATTATATATCAAAGTCACATAAATAGGCGCTTACTAAATATCCATGTAGATAACTAACTATATAGGTTAAACGGAATACCATAATGGCGTCTAGGAAAAGATCGAAAAACTGATGGAAAGTGTATTTTTTAAATTGATAAGTCCAGATATAAAAAGCAAATGGTTATAAAAACTAATATCAAATACTATTGTATAATAAGCTTAGTATTCTTTTTTGAGGTGCTAGAATGCCAAAAAAAGCAATGTAAGTCAGCATATTTACTTGTCAAAATGTGTAAATTAACATAACTATGAAGAAAACGACTTGAAAAATTTTCTGGCATCTTTTTTAAGGAACTTCAAAGAATGAACTTCACAAAACAACATTTTTATTTAACATTTGCTAAAGGTATACAACGGGCAATTTGGTTTGAAATTAGATAGCTAGCCGAAAGAGTTGCCGAAAAAATCGCGTTTATTTATATGATGAACTTGCGACACGGAAAAAGTCACGTGACTGAAGTCCCTACTCATATTGACTGGAATGTGCAGAAATGGCGAACTGTCCTGTTCAGTGATGAATCGAAGTTCAACATCATTGGGAGCGATGGCATTTGCCGTGTATGTCGACCGGCCGGAAAACGCCTCGATTTACGTTACTGCCATAAGACCGTGAAGCATGGTGGAGGCAATGTAATGGTCTGGGGGTGTTTTTCTGCTAACGGTCTAGGTCCAATACATCGAAACGATGGAATAATGGACCGTTTCATGTATAAAAATATCCTGAAAGATGTTATGTTACCTCATGCTGAATGGAATATGCCAATAAAATGGGTTTTTCAGCAAGATAACGATCCGAAACACACTGCAAAAGTAGTCAAGCAGTGGTTTCAAGACAACCACCTACCGGTGATGGATTGGCCGCCTCAATCTCTGGATCTCAACCCTATCGAGAACCTGTGGGAGATCGTCAACCGCAGAATGAATCGTGAAGGTGTTTGTAATAAGGATCAACTGTTTGAACAAACCCAAAAGGCCTAGGCAGCGATTCCACAAAGTTTCATTGATCACCTGATCGAATCTATGCCTCGAAGATGCAAGACTGTGATAGAAAACAAAGGATTCCACAAAATATTGATAGCGAAATACGGCTTGGTCAACATTTTGTCGAGTTGCACTTATTTTGTCCAGAAGGAAATCAACTTTTTTTAATATTTTTGATGAATTTATTAATTTTCGTGTACAAATAATGAACTTTGTGATGAATAAAACTTGAAGAACTTTGTCTCTAAACAGTTACATAGTTATTTCTCTAAATTGAAAAAATGCAGCACTTTTATATAAAGAAACTAAATTAGCATTATTTGGTTCCAAATGTTTTGTCCAATACTGTATATATATGGCTATTTCCACGATGGAAGAGATAAATTTCGTGTTTAAAAATTTCTTTTTTCAAAAGATTTTTTTTCTTTAATTGTAGTTTAAACACCTTAAAATTATTGTTAAAATATATTTTGAGTAGAAAATATTTGAACCGAGTAGATAAATTTGATGAATGTTTGCAACTGTTTTTTCTTTTTATTATTCGAAAAAGTGAGTAAAATTTGAGGGCGAGTTCTTGCAATATTTTAAACAAAACATATCCATATTTTTGTTTAGAAAGAATCTTTGAGATTATATATATGTCTTGAGTAAAAAAACTTTTACTCTTTAAAAATAATTCAAGTGTTTTTTTGTCACATACAGATCTGCAAAAATTAGGTTGCGTCACTGAACTAAAAGCTAAAAAAGTTTAATTATCACAATGAAATTAGGCTTTAAGGCGAGATTTTTTTAGAAACTATATATTTTAATGTAAACTTTTCATCATTACTAAAAAAAAATTGTTCAAAAAGCATTATATTAACTTATAGTAATAGTTTAAAAGTTGTTGCGTCACTGAACCCATCAACGGGATAATTAGCGTTTTATAAAATAGCGCGATAAGGAAGTCAAAATATGATCCAAATGTTCGGATTTCGTTGTGGGTTTTCGAATTTTTCGAACTCGAATAAGTTTTTGCATTTTAGTATTGCGAAAGGCTATAAGTAAATATTAGTAAACTATTAGATTTATGTTAACATTTTCTAATAAAGTTGTAAATTTTTAAGAAATGGAATCAAAATTAGAAGTAAAAAAAAAACGTTATGCAGAATACCAAGCTAATTATGTTTCTCGGAATGCTGATAAAAAGAAAGAAATTTCCAGTGTAAGATCTAAGAGATATCGAGAAAAATTGAAAGCCGATCCAAATAAAAAGGCAGTTTATGCTGCTAAAGCAATATTAAGAGTTTTAAAAAGTCGCGCTCTAAAAAGAAAACTTTTAAATCAATCTCAAAGACCAAGCTCATCTTTTAAAAACGTTTAACAAAGAGGAAAAGCATTGAAAAAAGTTTTAAAACCACTACCAACTTCAAAGGAGAAACAATCTGAAATTCTTTCTATTCTTTCAATTAGCTCTGCTTGTAAGATAATTCGGATCTACCTCCAGCATGTTCACAGCTGAATGGTCTTTCTGAAAGAGATGTTTTAGCAGTTGTAAACTTTTATAATGAAGATGAAGTTTCCCAAATATCACCAAACAAAAAAGATGTCACTCGAATTAAATTATCTGACGGAAAAGCAAACAATATTCAGATACGTCATTTATATTATACGCTAAAAGAAGCTTTCGAATTGTTTAAGGAAAAGCATCAGCACATAAAAATTGGACTCAGCAAATTTTGCGACCTTCGTCCACGCAATGTGAAATCAGTTACAAAATTTCCGCATAATGTTTATGTTTGTAGTTTGCATGAAAATATGCGATTTGCCTTAAATGCATTAACAAAATCAATTCAAGCGTCTTCAATCAAAGCTGGATCTGAAATAATAAATAACTTTGTTTGTGAACCGTACACTTACAATTGCGCCTTTGACAAATGCGTTGCATGCAAAGGTATGAAACAGTTCGATAAACACTTGCAAACTGTTAATACATTTGGTTTCGAAGTATCCTGGGACGAGTGGAGAAAGCCTGAAACTAAAACATATGCAAACATTGAAAAAATTTCAAAAAAGTCTTCTGTAACAGAACTCATCCAACACATATCAGCGATGTGTGATAAGTTCGTTAAACACGCATTTGTAAAGAAAAACCAATCAACAATTTTTAAGAAACTGAAGGAGGTTTCGATGAGTGTTAATTCTGAAATTGCGGTAATCCAAGTTGACTGGGCTGAAAACGCTAGGTGTTTCTATCAAAATGAACCACAAGCGGCTCATTTTGGTCAAAATCAAGTTTCTATCATGACCCTTGCAGTCTGGAACATTGAGTTAAAAACGTTTGCCATAGTTTCTGATTCAACTGATCATACTAAGTCTTCCGTTATACCATATATTGACAAAATCCTTCACTTTATTCCTGATCAAGTCAATGAAGTACACATGTTCAGCGATAATGCCACTTCTCAGTTCAAAAACAAAAGCATTATGGCTGCAATGGTTGTGTTTGAAAAACATTTTCGTAAAAAATTCTTCTGGCATTTCTTTGCAGCGATGCACGGGAAAGGAGTGGTTAACGGAATAGGAGCTACTGTTAAGCGAATCGCAGCCCTGAGAGTTAAATCTAGTCAATACGAGATCAGGTCAGCAGCAGATTTTGCCTTAGCATTACAAGATTTGCAAATATCTGTAATTCACATGTCAGAAAACGATAAAAGACAACAAAAAAAATGAACTTGGATTCAGTTCAATTTTAAGTTATTCAAGAAAAATCAAAGATATATCAAAATCACATTATTTTTATGTTCAGAATGATAACGTTGTTCCAATGCTATTTTCACCTGAGTATAGTTAAAATTTATTAGAAAATAAAAAAACTTTTTAAAATAATTTTAATTTCATCTTTTTGTTTCGTCACTGAACGCTGCGTCACTGAACTGATAGTATTTTTTCTGTAAAATAAAACGATATGAAAACTTAGTTGTTTGTGGCTTTTTTTATGACTGCCTTATTGCCAAATGAATAAATTACAACAAAAAAATCTAATTAGTCTCGCAAGAATTAAAATTTCAGCGAAAACTCCATTTAAAAGTATGCTGATGAAAAAACACTTTTTTCCGCGTTGCGTCACTGAACTCATGTTTTAATTTTTGCTATGTAAAAGTGTTATGTTAATACAATTGCGTTTAGTTTATATTATAAAATTTTAATTCAAGATTGATTTAGAGTAATAAAAAATAATTTTTGAGTTATAAAAAAAATAATATATTTGATAGAGAGTAATGTATTTCAGGTAAATAGGAGTACTATTAGGCAAACCTCTTCACTGATATGTATCCAGACAAATAATTAGCCAGGGTCAAATACTTTAAATGTGGCTGAAAAAATCTTTAGACTCTTCTATTTAAATCTTAATATAGATTATTTATATTTATGATTTTATAATTTAAAAATAAGGTTAAAATAAGATCAGTTAAAACATTTTTTCTCTTTATGTTATTTTATAGCTTGATTCAATAGATTTTTTTATTGTTTTTACTTTTTTCAAAAATTATTATAAAATTCTTACTATTAATTTTAGAGGAGTTTCTCTTGATTGTTGCAAAAGTAAAGCTGTAACCAATATCATAGATATTAGTGAATCACTTGGAGATAAACATGCAGAACAAGTAGCAACTGGATTGTTAAAGCATAAAATGGAGAGTGAAAGCATTGTAAATGTAGAGCAGTTTAAGATGTCTACAGGTGGAAATCTCTCTGTTACAGTTGGAGTAAATGAAATTAAGTCAAAAAGAAAGAAAGTAAATCATATCTTGTTCCAAAATATTATGGAGCTATCAAATGCATTAGAATTCTCTAAAAATAAAACCAAAAAATCATGTTCTACTTTACACAGGAATCTAACAAGTGCTGTAGAATCGATTATTAATGTTAAAATGACTGAGTTGCAGGAAACTCTAAATATCTTTAAATAGTGGTCAAATCTTCTTAAAAGTTATTGTTAATGTTTTCGATCCAAAAAATCATTATCCTTCCTTTGAAATATATGAAGATTCTGGTGTGAAGCGATACTGTATTCTTGCCATTGTGGAGATGGTCTTAGAGGATAATGGCAATCTCCAAAAATTATTGACACCTCTTCAACTTTAAGAAGTAAACTTCAGTATACAATTTGACCTAAAAAGTGCAAATTGTGTTTTTAGAACTTTCAAGTCACTCTGGCAAATATGCCTGTCTGTATTGTGAAGGAGAATGCTCCCTTGAAGCAGGGAAACTAAGAACATTGGGCTCCATAGACTTATGTTATGATCAATATGTATATGGTGGAAAAAAAAGATTGAAAATGCAGGAATACAAAATTGTAATAAATCCTCGTTTAATTTACTTAAAAGAAGATCAAGAAACTTTTCTTGAACATATTGTTCCTCCACCTGAGCTTCACATTATGATGGGAGTTGTGGATAAACTCTGTACTTTGCTTTAATATGTTTTTCCAGCTTTTCAAAGCTGGTTGAAAACACAATACATATTAATGAGAGGGTATCTTGGTGTAGGTTTAGATGGAAATAATGATAATTGGTTTATGCTCCTGTTAAATATTTTGGAGAGGGATGTTACCTAACTGCACCAATCAATAATTTACTAATAATGAATTGCTTGCATAAGTTTTCATTAGTGAAATCAGCTGTGTTTGGTTTGGAAATGGGTTGGATATTTCTGTTAAAACTCAAGATTTCAAAAGTTCATTTTCTAGTCTTCAACTATATACAAAAGATGTGTTTGGCTATGACTTGACAGTTTCATGGAAAATACATATTTTAGTGTGTCACATTCTCACCTTTGTAGATTGCAATAATATTAGCTAAGGTAGCTATGCAGAACAATGTGGTGAATCAGTTCATCACAAATTTAAAAAAACTTGGATGAACTACAAAAGAAACATAGGACAAAAAAGTCATGGAGAAAAGCTAAAATCTGCTGTGGTAAATTTTAATTTAAATAAGCATTAACTTAAATATCATTTGTGATACAAATGTATTTATAATATGGTTTTTTTGTAAATGAAATGAATAAATATTAATGGGTTATTTTGACTACAATAATGGCTGACTTTATTAAAACTTTGGAAGAAAAAAAGCCAAAAATTATGCGTCTTAACTTTGGAAGTATACATATTTAGAATTAAGTTCAGATTTTTCTGACAACATATATTGTGTTTACTAATGCATATGATTGATTAAATGTAAAAAAATCAGAAGTGGGGAGAGTTTCAATCTGGGGGTTAATTTGGAGAAAAGTGTTGCTTCACTTTTTCTTTACAGAATTTTTGCGAAGTTAGACATCTAGATAATATATAAAATTGGGAAGGATTAGCTTTTAAAAACGGTAAAGATAGGCAAAACGACATCTTGACTTGACTTGAAGATTTATAATATATTTGAACTAAAATTTGGCATTTAAAAAAAAAAAAAAAAAGTAATATTGTAAAAAATATCGTTATTATACCGATAAATATCGGTATTCTCGTTTTTTTAATGTATTTCGATAAAAAAAGCCGATATTATCGTTTCAAACGATAAGTTATCGTTTAGTTATCGTTTCAAACGACAAGTTATCGTTTCATAGACATACTCATATCGTTTGATATCGTTATCGTTTCATATCGTTATCGGTTCAAAATATCGGTTCATACAGATAACGATACGCAGACCCTGCAAAAAAATCTAGACGCGCAGCTTTTAATTGTTTTAAAAATGTTTAGTGTGTTTTAAGATATAAGAGGTACAAAATTATTTCAGGCCATCCTATTGCTAATTTTCTGGAAAAATCGAGAGAAGACGATGGAATGACAGGAGATAGTTCTCGTTTACTCCAAGATAAATTTGTAAAGAATCATAACAGATATGAGGGAAGAAGGTTACAAGAAAGTCTTCTTTTTTTGAAGACTATTTCTTTTGATGGAAGTATTGATGAAAATAAAAAAAATACTTTCTACGATGCTAATAATTCTCAAGTAAGTTAGCAATATAGACTATCTCTCTCTCATACACACACACACACACACACACACACACACACACACACACACACACACACACACACACACACACTCACTCACTCTCACACACACACACACACACAAACACATACACATACACATATACACACACACACATACACACACATATTCTCACATTTGAAAAAGAAAACCATTTTAACAATTTGCATGTTTATTTAGGGTCATTATCTTGTAGAAGTCTTTAATTGTCCTACTGTGTCAATATATATTTTGTAGCCAGAAACTTTTGCACATGTAAATATAACAACTGCAATAATAAAAAAAATCACAAACATAAATGACATTCTTTTTCTATATTTTATTTCCTATATTTTATTTTCTATATTTTATTTCCTATATTTCATGCTTAAATCCCATAAAGATTATCAATTTATATATATATATATATATATATATATATATGTATATGTATATGGCTGATGATTGCCGTTAGGCATGAAACTTAAAGTTCCATAATAAAAGTTTTTCTTTATCGTTTTTAATTATAATTATATATATATATATATATATATATATATATATATATATATATATATATATATATATATATATATATATATATATATATATATATATATATATATATAATGATAATAATAATAATAATAATAATAGTAATAGTAATAGTAATAGTAATAGTAATAGTAATAGTAATAGTAATAGTAATAATAATAATAATAATAATAATAATAATAATAATAATAATAATAATAATAATAATAATAATAATAATAATAATAATATTAATAATAATAATAATTATAATAATAATAATAATAATAATAATAATAATAATAATAGTAATAATAATAATAATAATAATAATAATAAAAGTCTTTTCTTAGAATAAATTAGAGTATGAATTGTCACTGGCTGAAAACTTTTGCATAGCGCACACTCATAAGCACAGCAACATGTGTATAAATAAAACTAATCATAATGAGCTGTAATAGTGAAGGACTATCAAAACCATAGGCAAATTTATTTGCAATATAATTTCAAAAATCTAAGTTACATTACCTTTATGTATTTTTAAAACTGAAATAAAACAATCATGTTCAAAACAAACATATTTTGTCAGGAAATGTTTTGTCAATCTAAGTATTCTAAACAGTTTAGGTTTAGTCTGTTCTCTATTTATGAAAAACAAAACATGATTTCTTTCTTAGTCAAGCATATTTTTACCTATGCATATTTTTACCTATTACTTTTATTTATGGTTTAAGTATTAACAACTGACAAAGCTTAACTATGTCTGTAACTAACACTTTGACTTTGATTGGCTCAAAGAAGTTGGGTCATATAATTTCTCTTATTTTTAAATAAATTGAGTACTTTTAGTTTATGCTCTAAGTATTAATTTTGGTATTAAAGTATTATCTAAAGTAGTTAATTAATGTAGATATTCTAATATTTTTCTCATTTCAAACAGAATCTAGTTCAGGGAGTTAGCCTTTTAAATTAAAACTCATTTTTAATTATTTAGTGCAAGTTAAATTTAAAAATGGACATAAGTGGAGTGCTCAAAGTGACAACTGTGGCATTTTTGTGGGGCTTTACAAACCCTTTCCTTCGTAAAGGAAGTTTACAAGCAAACTGTTCAAAATATGATAGTTTTTCTAACAAGTATCCTAATTGTTTAATTTCGTTTCTTAATTGGAGATGCTTGTTTCCATTTGTTTTAAATCAATGTGGTTCAGTTATTTATATGATGGCGCTAGGAACATTAGACCTTTCTATAGCTGTACCTGTTATCAATGGGTTAACACTAATAATCACTGTCTTCACTGGCCATATGCTGCATGAAAAAATCAATGCAGGAGTTTTGCTTGGTTCAGTTATGATCATGTTTGGTATAACATGCATTACCATTAATGTTTAAGCTTCTGTATTAAATTTACTGTTACAAGTTCTCATGAATATTAAATGAAAACCTGATAAAAGCTGCATCATCTTTTCTAATGTTTTATACTTTATATGTTTTAATTTTTCAATATTTTATTAATTAGAGTAGATATAGATTTTTTTCTATAAATTAATAGTGATTGATTGACTTATCTTTTAGTGAGTTTTGAAATGATTATTTCTAAAACTAGCTTTCGGTTTACTAAGATTTTGCGTTTATCAACAAAAAAAAAAAGAAAAATATGAATAATAATTGTATTATATAAGTAATATTAAAAGATTGCTTATGGCATTATTTTTTCTGTTTTTTTTTTTTTTTGTTTTAATTTGTTTTGTTTTAATTTTTTTTTTGTTAGTTTCTTTTTTTTTAAGGAGTAGGAGGAGGAAAATGTTAAAATAACAACATCTATTTCAAACATGTTAGAAAGTTTATTTTAGTAATCAAATCGTTAAGAAAATGGAGTATTAAATAGGATTTTAGTAAATAAAGCTAGCTATTGATCATTTGTCTAATATTCTCTTTCAAAATTTACTAGGCAGCAGCTAGTGCATTGAGTTCAAGGGTGGTTAGTATTCCATCTATTGCTTCAGACAACAATGCTGTTAACTTGTCTTCATCAGAGCTCTGCAACATCAGACTAAATCATGAAGTTACTAGTTTGATTCCAGTAAATCTTTTATCTATTGCAGAGAATGATTTTTCTTATAAAACATTGAGTTGTAATTCAACTAGTGCATTGTGCCTGAACTCGGATCTGAAAATAACTGGATCAAGATCTGAGCTTGACACACGTGCTATTAGTAAGCAAAATTTTCTTCACCACATTGCAGTTTTGAATAGTCATAACCAGCAAAAAAATTCTCTTGGAAAAAGGTAAATAAGTTCATTATCAAATGTTGTTTAAAAAACCGCAATATTTTGATATCAAATTTTTATACATTTACAGTGAAACAACTGTCTCATTTAAAAGAACTTATAACATTTTTTACTTAAAGAATTGTACTTCTTCAGCACAAAATCCCATGCCAAATCTTCTCTGTAATCCCTTACAAGAAAAAAGCTTCATTGTAAGTGCCTTTTTTTTTAATTTATTTAAAATGCTATTCAACTAAGAATTTCCATCTTAAGAAATGAAGCTATTAGTTTTGGTTTTTTTAGAGTAATATAAGTTATGGGTTCCTTAAATAATTTTATTGCTATGAGTTTTTATGCCTTTAAGCTTCAAGTTGAAATGTTGTTGAAACATATAGTCAATATTAAAAAAAGTTTAAAGATAATATGTTGTTATTTAATATGAATAAACCAATTGCTTTTTGTAGCAAAGCATCTGTTTATTGGTTTTTTCAAATATTACAAGTTAAACTTTATAACTACTGCACCAATTACTCATTTGCTGCAATAGTGTTTGGTGGAAAAATTATTGAAAGTTTTACCCTGAGTGTCTATTTAAAGTTATCTATTTAAGTTTTAAGTTGTCTATTTAAGTTTTAAGCTGTCTATTTAAACTTCCTAAGTCTTGAATTGTCCAATGCTTTCAGTGCATCATTTGATGGGGGGAGGGGGGGAGTTGGCGGCAAATAGTTTGTGTGTTTTTGAAAGTTGTTAGAATGCAGGAAGTATGTAATAAGAAGACCATGAAAATGGTTAATGTAAAAGTAAAACATTTGTTGACTTTTTGGACAGTTTTGTAGACTGTTTTTGTTGTACTTGTAGTTAGAATGTCTATAGTAGACTTCATAATAGGTATAAAAGATGACTTCTATATTTATTTCACACCGTTTTAAAGTAAGGGTATTCCAAAAAAAACCATATTTCCAAATATCCTGATATTCTGCCCTGCATGTGGTACCTACATAAATAATAAGATGATAAAAATCCAAAACTCAGTTCATTTAAAGGTTTCTAAAACTTCTCCCAAATTGGTTGAAGTTTTTTGAATTTGTTAGGTCTTTAGTATTTTTTTATATGTTACTTTTTCTTACAGGAGTGACAGGGAGGATTTAATTTTCCAACAGTATTTAATTTCACTGTAATAGTTCAGATTAAAAAACATTTTTTCAACCATATTTCTTTTATATGCAAAAGAAAAATGGTTGAAAAAATGTTTTTTTAATCTGAACTATTCAATTGATAACAATGTTTTGAAAAAAGTCTTGAGATCTAAGATCACTTTTTCATCCCTTTTCAAAATTTTATAATAGTCCTGTGCAATTTTTACACCACTCTCTGCCACATTTTTTGTAATTTTCTAAGTTTTGACTTTATAAAGTCCAAACCTAAGAAAATTAAACATTTGTCTTCTAAATATTTGTTAATAAAAATATATAAAGTTCATAGATTACTATGCTCAGTGGCATGATATATAGGTTTAATTTATGCATGCATAATATTTGCCTATATAATGGCTAGTAGATTTATTTTTAATAATGAATACCATAAACTGTACACTCCTAGCTACAAAGCAAGCATGTTGCATGTACATTCTCAGATTTTTTTTTTTTTTTTTGTGTAGTGTCATGTGAATGTCAATTAAAAGTTGATGCATTTCAGTCAATATAATTACAAATCATGGATACAAGTTACAAATCTCTTATCTTCAATTTATCATTTATTTAGGATCATATCATTTATTTAGGACAATCTCTGATATAACTTTATGATTTTCTTTATTAACACTTTTCTTACCATATCAGACTTATTTTACAGAATTTTTAGAATATGTTTTCTCTCTTAAATTTAATCTTAGTCCCAAAAATTAAGTGTATATATTTTAAACTTATATTTTATTATACCAAATGAATACTTTGGCTTTTGAATTGCTTTTCTGAATTTTCTGTTTATATATATGAATATATATTTCTAAAATGGTGCAACAGATTTTATGAACAATTGTTCTCAGGTCTCAGAAGTAATGTGGGTTTCATTGTGCAATAAAACTCACATTACCTCTGAGACCTAAGAAACAATCCATTTATTGATTCTTAATGTGTTTTTGTTGTATGAGGTATCATTAGTTACTTTAAATGGATCTTTAGGCTTTTTCATCTCATTTCATGCTTTCATTCTCATGTTTTTTTCCAGTGTACTTGTTAAGTGTATTTTTACATTCTTGATTGCAGTGATACATAATTTGCCTAATGTAGACATTTAACACTGGAGGTGTATGTAATTACAATAAAGTTTTAACAAAAAATAGGTGCTTAAAAAACCAAATTTATGCTAGATGTTTACACCATTTTCTCTTTTTTAACAAGATTCTGATTGCTATCATTTTATTCAAAAATTAAATTTAAACTTCCATTCTTTTGTTGTATTCTTTAAGTCATAAGTGTTATTGTTGAAGTACAAAGAAATAATGTTCTAGCCTGCTTAACAGTCTAGCTCACTAAAATTGGCCTCCTGCTAAAGTGAAATGTGTAAATTTTTTTTAGTGAAAAACGTTTAACTACTATTTCCACAGTCACATTAATTGATGATATAAGTTTGAATAATGGATATCCTGTTAGTGTAAGTACTTTGAAGTTTATTTGTTGTTCTTGTTTATTTTGAAGAAAAAACAAATAATCCCCCCCCCTTTCCTCCGAAAAAAATATATATAATGTTAGTAATAAATTTAGGCCTGTTTTAAAATTGTCAAGTTGTATTATAGGTTTCTTTCAGTCATTTATTGGTTCCAGAAGGATGGAGATTAAAGGGAATTCCTCAAGAAATGTTTTCAGAATATGGTCATTTACATGGTATAGTATTATTTACAGTAGGTAGAGTAGAATTAAAAGGAAGGTTATATAAGGAAAGACAATTTCATCATTTCCAGTTTCTTTTAATTATGTGTTTAATTTAAATGTTTGCTTTTACTTACATTTTTGATTGTTTTTTTAAGTTAATTAGCCAAAAGGTTTTTTAAAAAATTAAGTTTTTAAAGTTTTTGACCATTCATGTAAAAAGTGATTAAGAAAGAAAATTTTTTGTTTTGCTCTTCTACTATTTACAAAATTTAAAACATTTTTCACCGTCTTAGTTACCAAGTATAAATTAAATGTATGCTTATGCAATTTTCTAATTGTAATTATGTAAGCATATACTTTGTTAAACTACAATCTCTATTAATAGTAAAAATTTTTAAACAACCTTTTTTAAAAACCGCATAATGAAATTTAAAAACTTATAAGTAATTTTTAATTTTTTACTGTGTACCCTGTTCAATAACAAATTTTATCTTTGTTATGAAGTTCAGTTTATCTTCATGATTTTATTCATTGGAATCATGGTTCTTGTTGTGATTGTTTTCAAGATGTTTTTTCTGAAATTAAGAAAAAGTCCTTTTAACCCTTGTCCGGCTGCATAGGTACAAATGTAGTTTTTGTGATTTTAAATGGAGATTGTTTAAAATGTAACTTTTGCGTTTTTAAATGGCACTTAACAAATTAAATAAGGTAGTTCTAATTTCATGTAACATTTCATAAAACTTCAATTAAATATTTTATCAAAAATTTCATAGAGAAATTGGAAAACTACAAATAGAGATTTACAAATTGAAAGTTACAAAAAATACAAAATTACAAATAGAAAATTACAACTGTAGTGAGAAATTAACAAAAATAAATATAGGCGCAATCGTGCCTGTTAAAATTGTGAAATTTTGCTGCGTGACAATTGGTTAAAAAGTTGGTCATGAAATGTTTGAAAAGTGTTTACTAACAACATACTTTAATCATATCAACCAGACAAAACTCCAAAAATCAAGAAAAAAATATGAAAATAATTTTATGTCTACTTGTATGAAAATTATCTATAGTGTGTTGGTAGTGATGGTGTTGTGTATATATATAAAAAATATTAAAAATTTTTTGATTGATAAGAAACAATTTTACTAAGTCTGTTGTTAAAACAACAATAAGTATGATGTCTGATAGAAACAGTTTAATCAGATGAATGTGTAATTCAGATCAATGAGCAATGCAGTTCTCCAATCTTGTTTATTTTGTACTGGATATCACAGTTTTAACCACAAGAAGAATTTATATATATTTGTGCAACAAGCACCAGGCTATTTAGCTGCACCCCATAAACTATAAAGTATAGGTTTGCCATGTGACCTCTCTTAGCATGAATGAATTTTTTAAAGAAAATAATTTATATAATTTTAAGTTTGGGATTAATCTGGTTTTTTTATGCTAAACTAACTATAAAATTTGTATACTTAGAAAGCTCTGTTTCAAAATGTTTACTTTACTTAGAGAGCTCTGTTTCAAAATGTTGAATTAAATTGAAGACATTAATACACTTAACCACAAAATTAACACACTACTTGTAAGTTCTGACTTATTTTGAAAAATATTATGTATTTCCTGGGTTTATCAATTACAAAGATGATGTTTACTCTTATGCCTTTTGTAGGTTTTACTCTGTTTCCCTTACTAGATGTAGAAATTATAGCAGCTTTTCATAAGTAGCATGTTTTGCCGTAATTAAACCTCACTTCTAAGAGAAAAGTATGTGTTGGTTTTAAATTGTTTTAGCAGTAGAAAAGTTAACTGTCATTTGAGCAACACATCTGTTTGAAATGCAGCATTCTAGATGAAATTCAAGTCGTGATGAATGTGTTACAATTTTTACTTTGTCCAATGAAGGATTAACAAATGACAAACTTGGTAGAAGAATTGGAGTGTCTCATACAACATTCAGTAGGGTTCTACAAAGGTTTGTAGAAACCAATGATCACGCTAGACGACTTGGCCAAGGTATACCGCGAGCTACCAAGGATGTGGAGGATTTTTAATGCTTTGAACACTGAGAGCTTGGTTCGCTACTGCATGAAGTCTCCAAATACAACTTGCTGAGGTTCATGGAACTGCTGTTAGTTAAAGTACCATAAGAAGAAGACTTTGTGTTTTAAATTTATGACCTCGAGCAGCAGCTACTATTTCTAGACTGTCTGTAGACCACTGAAGAAACAGGCTGGCTTTTACAAGGAAGCATATGAAGTGGGAAATACATGATTGGGCACAGGTCATTTACAGATGAGTCAAGGTTTTGCCTTGTAAGTTCTGATCACCGCCCAAAAGTGTACAGAAGATCAAATGAAAGATATTTGGCTTGTAACATTCGAGAAACCACTTTATATGGAGGCAGCTCATTGATGGTATGGGGGTGAAATATTTTCAACAGCTCGCACAGAGCTTTTTATTGTTAATGATGTAAGTTTGACTTCTCAATGATACATAGACATTTTAGAACCTTTTGTGAGACCTTTTGCACCATATATTGGAGATGGATTCTTTATGCAGGATAATGCTTGACCACATATAGCACATTACTGAATACATACTGTTAATATTCAAGTTTTGAAGTCGCCAGCCTGCAGTCCAAATATGAACTCAATAAAATATCTTTGGGACACTGTCTTAGAAGCTAACATCCAGTTCTTAACAGCCTAGACGAGCTGTGATAACGCACCACTTGTGCATTGTGATTTAAATTAAATCAAAATGCACAAGTGGTGCGTTAATTTTGCAGTTAAGTGTATTTGTTTAATATTGAATTTATACTTAAATTGATTAGCAAACCAAATTTGCTAATATTATCTGATTTATTATTTTCCAGTATTTATTAATATTCAGCAGATATTTATTTCTTACTATTTTCAGGTGTGTTCTGTATTTAACTCTTATGCTTCCACTAATTCATTAGCCTGCAATTACAGAATAGTTAATGACATTATTGGTCTTTTAATTTTGTTTTACTAGCACTTCTATTTTTTCATACATTTTTTTTAAAAATATTTCTATATTAGAAGATAAAAAATGTAAATGGCAGTTTTTGTTGAAATTTTAAACTATTTTTTGCCTTTTTTAATTAATATTTTAGATTTTATAAATCCGCCATTATTCTATGATCCTCTTAAGCTTGATGATCCAGAATTAATACTAGGAAAGCACCGAACAGTTCTCAATCTTTCTTCATGTCTGGTTTGTTTTTGTTAAAGTTAACAAACTTATGCATTTAGTACTACATCAATTAAGTTTTTTTTGTTTAGTAATTTAATAATAGTTTGTGTGTGTGTGTATCTGTGTATGTATGTGTAGTAAAATGTTCAAGTTTGCGTATTTTTAATTAGTATTATTATTGCTGTCTAAAATTAGGTCTCTATTATCCAGTATGCAAAGCCTTCAGACTTAAAAAAAGATATTAATGAGCGCTTTAGAGAAAGATTTCCACAAGTTACTTTAACTTTAACCAAGCTAAGAAGGTAAGTTAATTGTGTAGTTATGTAGATAAGGTTGATTTTCCAGTTCAATAATTTTTGAAAAGGTTATAAATATTTAAATGTATCATTTTAACAAATAATTCACTTTAAAAAGTAAATTACTCTGAATAAAACAGATGCATATTAACACTCGCTTACAAAAGTATACTCAAAACAAAACATCAAATAACATAAACTGCTTAGTTATTAGATGATTTGTTTTTAAAGTGCTTTTGGCTTTCATAAAATCCTTTTTTTTTTCTCTCTTTCTTCAGTTTGAAATCTGAAATCATTGAGTTTGGGAAAAAGGTTTGGATATTAACTGCTACTACTTACTAAACTTTCACTATTTCATAAGCTTTATTACTTCTTTTACTTATTTTAGAACAATATTGAACTATCAGTGATAGCTTATTCATTTGTGTACTTTGAAAAAGTTGTTCTAAAGGTTCTTATGCTTGTTTAAACTTTTTTTTATGAATATTTTCTTAGGCACTTTTCATTATATATTATCTAATAAAGAAATCAGGTTGTGCTGGTCATTTCTTTTATCTTTACCATATTTTAGTCTAGGGTCACCAAGTATAATAGGAAATATATTGCAGGTATTTTTTTTTTCTTACAATTTGGTTTCAGAACATTTATAGCAAAAGTAAAATAATGTTTACTTCATACTTTTTTTTTTTTATTTATTTATTTATTTATTACAATTGGTATTTTTTTACATTAATAATTTATTGCTAGTATTCATTTTAGTATTCTTAGAGTACTTTACAATGATGTAATTCAAAACTTGATAATTATATATTCAAAGTTGCACAACATTTAGGAAATTTTTGTTTATCTTTTAATTAATGTCAAGTTTTGCAAAAGCAAAAGCGTATAATCTTAAAAGTTGCAGTTTAAAATGTTTTTTTTTGTTCTGGTTATCCAGATAAATTTATTGTTAGTTATAAAGTGATTGTGGAGATCCTGAGATTTCAAGAACAGTTCTTTACTGGTCCATAGGCTCATACAAATCATGTTCATAAAATCTGTTTTTGATACTCTACGAATATTACAAAATTATGAATTGTCTTCTCTTCTATATTTAATTTTTTTTAACAAAAACTAACCAATTACTTTTTATTATATCTTCTTTATTTAGGTTCTTGTTTGCTACTTGCAGTGAAGTTTCAAGCTGATCTTCAGCCAAAAGATATAAAACACCATATTGAGGTTTGCTTTTTTCAAATATTCATAATTTTCTAGTTTTTTCACACAGCTTCTTATGTTCATCCCATATGAGGTCTTGAGTTAAAAATGTAAAAAAAACATTTAAATTTCATAGCAAACAAATTCATGAAAAACAAAACAAAATGGAATAAACCCTAGACAAATAAGACAGCTATTAGTAATTATTTATCATATATTTGGTTTTTAAAGATTGTAGAAAATAAATTCTAGTTTATATATACTCTATCAGGAAAGATATCATAACTTACATGTGGAAGTTTACATGAATATTATAATGTAAAATGGTTCAGCTACAAGTATACAGAGACATTTATGACTGTCTTTAGGAAAAATGTCTAGAATTCTTGTAAAGTAAAATGCTTCTAAACAAGGAGCAAGAAATGTTATCATCATCTGCAAAACCTCATAAGCTGCATGTTTTTTCTTAATTAAAATTAAGAGTTATAAAATGGTTTTGTTTTTGTAAAATTGTTAACAATTTTACTAAAATTTAAACTTATGTATTCTTTTACATATTAAATAAATTATTACTCTATTTTGAATATTTTTACAAAAACTATAAAGTGTCTGTATCTTGCATAAAAAATTAAACAGAATAAAGGCTTTTAATATTGTATAACTTAAAGTTCACTTAAACACCAACATTCATAGCTTTAAGTGATCAGTTCAATGTTAAAATTAACATTGATATTGATTTTGGCATTGATATAACAGAGATAGTAAATCTTTAATGTTTTTAGTTTTAAAGTCAATTTTAAACTTTAATTGATTTTCTGGTATGAGTGGGTTTAAATTCTCAAAGAAAAGGATTTAAAAACTTAGTTTTGAAATTTCAAAACTTTGTTTTGAAATTCTATCATTTTTTGAGTTTGTTCAGCATCTGCTTCTGTTCTTTTGCCAACCTCTTAAAAACATTTTTGCTGTATGAATCAATATCTAGTCCACCAAGTCATTATTTGAGAATTTAAAAACCATTTAGTTAAGTGCTAGGCTTTTTTTTCTATTTAATTGAGATATTTTTAATATTGATAATGAAACCATCAAGTTCTTAAATTTAGTTAAATTGATTTGACTTCTTTACTACTGAACAAACATTTTAGATGTATACATGTTATCATTAAAGTCTTTTCTAATAAATTTTATTTCAACTTGGCGATGAAAGCTGTTAGTAGACATTTGCGTCCAGGCTTTAATCATATAAATGTGTAACAGACCTTGTTTACATGTCTCTGTAAATGTTTTAGAGAAGTTTTGAAAAGTTTGAACATAAAAACATGGTAAGTCTGTACAAACAAGAGTTTTACAGATAATTCTTACATGTCAAATGTATTTTAATCTTTTCCTATTTGATAGTTATAGTGTTTTTCCATTCTTCTATTTCATTTTATTTTATAAAAATTGTTGAGAAATTAGGTTCAGTGAAAAGCTTTATATTTTAGTAGCATTTAAATTGTTTTTGTTATTCACAACTTTTTTAATGCATACTTAAAAATATATAAAAAAAATAATAATAAAACCTCTTTAAAACTTTACATAATAACAAATCACTGATTATATTTTAGAAAAATTTTTTAAAATGGGGTTGGATACTTATTTTAGTAATAGCACCACCTAACTTATAACTAAGTACTTAATTGAGATTTGATACAAAATGTTGGTACAGATTCATTTTCACAGCTACATATTAGTCATGGGGCTACATTTTTGAACCAATATTTAGCCATTTTAACTAGATCCTGTTGAAGTGTAAATGTTTTTCTTTTTAAAGATATCTTTTTTTTTTTTTTTTTTTTTTTTTAAGCTTATTGCTGAACAGTTCCGCTTAAATGTCAGAGATCTATTGGCATGTGAAATACAAGTTTTAATTTTGTTGGAGTTTGCTTTGATGTTGCCATTACATGAAACATTACCCATCTGTAAACGATTAGAGTCAATATAGAGATAAAAGAGTTATTTTATAGAAATACCTGATGTAATAAAGATGATTTTTTTTTTTTTTAACAAAAAGTAGTTTCATAAAGTAAGATTTGTTAAGGAATTTCTTTTCCAATTTGTTTTAACAAAAAGTTTATAATAGAGTGTTGGTAAAAAAAAGTTTGATTTTTAATGTAAAAGTTTGGGGGAAAAAAAAAAACGAAAAACATTGCTTCTTATAATTCTTTAGAACTTTTAATGAATTAAAATTTTATTGTTTTGTATGTATACTGAAGGAAACAAAACTCTGAACTTATGTTTTTTAGTTATTAAATTGACAGTTAAAAAGGTTGTTTAAATGACCTTTATCTTGTGTTAAATTTAACTTGTAACCTTTGTGTGTGTGTGTTTTTTTTATAAATGTTTGGTAAATGCTTTTAAATTACTTTTGTATACTTAAATTAAGAACTGTTAAACTGAAATACCTCTGAATGGGAGTAAAATCTCGTAGCTATCTATTAGCTGCTTGTTTTTTATTTATAATCATGGGAGTACTGTTTTGGAAACATGGTAACAATGACGGCAGCGTCAAATTTGTAGTTAAAGATCAAGATTTGGAGTTTTCTAATTTTGAGAACAGGGTTGTTATTCTATACAATCGTGTGCCAAAAACTGGAAGCACAAGTTTTATGAGCATTCTCTATGCACTACACAGTGTGAATAAATTCAGTGTTGCATTTGTCAATGTTTCTTGGATATCACATCGTTTTTTATTCCTTGACCAGTATCGGTTTGCATTAAATATTACAAGATGGAATATCCGTAAACCTGCTATATATTCTGGTCATTTTCCATTTCTGGACTTTAACAAGTTAGGTATGCAACAACCTTTATATATTAATATGATTAGAAAGCCACTAGATCGAGCAGTTTCACATTATTACTTTATCAGGTATGGGGATACATTCCTCCCAAATAAAAAGCGTCTTCGACAAGGAGATGAAACATCATTTGATGAATGTGTTAAACAAAACAGTAGTGAGTGTTCTGAAGAAAAATTATGGCTGCAGATTCCATACTTTTGTGGTTCAGATACTTTTTGCTGGGAGCCTGGTAATGAAAAGGCCTTATGGCATGCAAAAATAAACCTGGAAAAGCATTTCTTTCTTGTTGGTTTAACTGAGCAAATGGCTAATTTTATTGAGATTTTAGAGAATGTTCTTCCTAGATTTTTTGGAGGAGCATTAAATTTGTTTTTGAAAGATGGTTCAGTACAGCTACGTAAAACTAAGACTAAAAAGCCACTGTTACCAGAAACTGTTAAATTTTTTGAAAAATCTAAAATTTGGCAAATGGAGGAAAAATTTTATCAATTTGTGAAAAACCTTTTTGATAATACATATAAAGACTTTGTTCATTCTAGAAAGGAAACCAGCTTTTCTTTCAGCAAATTAAAACCTGAGTTAAACTAGTTTTAACAACTTTTCAATATATATTATTAAACTATTGTGTAATTAGTATTTATAGACAAGAAATTGTAATACTTTGTAAAATTTTTCAGGCTTCTGTAATTTTTTTAAATTAATAAAATTGTTTGCCTATAGGTTTTTATTTGTTTTATACTATTTAAATTGCTTTAAAATACATTAGAATAAGTGTATTTTACAATTTTCTTTTCTTAGCTTTAATTGATTGTAAGAAAATACTTAAGTATAAATTGTTGAAATGGAAACACGCTCAAAAGTTTTTTTTGATATTTCAATTGGTGGAGAGAAAGGTTTGTCAAGCTTTCAAAAACTAACTTTTATGTAAAATCAGTGGTTATACATAGTGTATGTCAAATTCCAATTAAAATGTTAAAATATTAGTATAATTCTTACAGCTGTTTTCTTTCCTAACACTTTTTATGAATTATAATTTAAAATGTTAATTTTGTCTGTCCAATAATTTCCGGTAATTTTCATTATCTAACAAAAGGATTTTCAACTTTTTTCAGCTGGTCGAATCATATTTGAGTTGTTCAATGATGTTGTACCAAAAACTGCTGAAAATTTTCGATCATTATGCGTTGGTGATAAAGGAATTGGAAAGAAAGGGAAACCATTGCATTATAAAGGATCAATTTTTCATAGAAGTAAGCAACTATTTAAAAAATGGAGTTGCTTCAAGTTACTTGAAGTAATTTGTCAGGTTCATGTTTCTTCCACTTAATGAAAACTTTTCTGAATTTTTGGTGAATTCTAATCATTTTAAAGATAATATATTAAGATTCTAACTGATTGTAAATTTTTAATACTTGAGTATCTGCTAATTTAGGTGCTCAAAGAATGAGAGGAGGTTTTGGGGGTGACACTAAAACATATGCATCTGCATGCAAGAATTGAAAAAAAAATCTTAACATTTTACTAAACTTGATATGCAAAATGTATTACTTAATATGCAATGTGTATTTACTAAACTTAATATGCAAAATATTAAAACAACCGCAGTTTATCACTGTTTTCCTCAATTTAATTTTCAGCAGTTTGATGTTTATTCTCTAAATTAAATGCAAGACTAAAATGACCATGAATTGACAAAAAGAGATGACCATGATTTAACAATTTCATGCAGGTTTTATAGATTTATGGTCCTATTGTTTTTTTTTCTTTTTAATGTATCTTTTAGGGAAATACTTTTGCAGGTTTGTTTTGAACTGTTCTTAAAGTTGTTGGTTTGTAAAATTGGGGATAAATAAAATGTAACTAATATTCTTTTGCTTCCTTTACATTCAGTGAGGGGATATCAATTTAATGAAGTTTATCCTGGAAAAAATGTAATGAGATACTGAAAATTAACTCAAGGCTTTTTAATGATAATAGAGAAATTTCTACATAAATGACACCATTAGTAGTAAGTGAAACTTACTGTTTTTAATATCCTTTCTTCAGTTATAAAAGATTTCATGATTCAAGGAGGGGATTTTACAAATGCAAATGGTACTGGAGGTGAATCAATCTATGGAGAGAAATTTGAAGACGAAAACTTTAATTGCAAGGTAAGTTTTTTTTTTTTAACTAAAAAAAATGTCTAAAAAATATTTTAAATAGTTTTCATAGCATATTTTTACACATTTACTGTATGGAAAATAAATGTTCTATCACCAAATTTTGTTTAGTCTACTGGATTTTTATTAAATTATTTAAAAATTAAGTTGAATTTACAATCATTTTTTATAAAGAACTTCACCTGACAAACATATGAAATTCATCCTATGGTTTCATTTCTTTTTGATTATTGCAGTTTTTTTTGCAGCATGATGCAGCTGGGTTACTCTCCATGGCTAATTCTGGTTCTGGAACTAATGGAAGTCAGTTTTTTATCACAACTGTGCCTACTCCTCATTTAGATAATAAGCATGTTGTATTTGGTAAAGTTTTAAAGGGAATGGGAGTTGTAAGAGAACTGGAAAATGTAGAAAAAGACGGGGAAAGTCCTACCAAGGTAATGAAAAGTTTTATAGGAGATTTCTCTGATTGTTTTTATAATTTTTTGTAGTTGTTATTGTGTTAAACAGTTTTTGCTTACTAGTAAAAATTATTTTAGAGTTTTTTAAATAGCTCTTGATAATTAAAACAGCCTATTACAAAGGTACAAAAATACCCATAACAGTATAATTTCATAGATGTGTTGTATTGAAGATTGTGGTGAGATATTAGCAGGTCAAAATGATGGTTTTATACAAGATGATGGAACAGGTGATTTTCTTCCTGATGCTCCAGAAGATTCTGATGTTAATTTTGATAGTGTATGATTTTTCTTTTTCTTTTTATAAAAACAAATTAAACAAACTTTCTATTTTGTGTTATATGATTATTTTGTGTTATGTGATTAAATGATCAGATGATAAATTAAATAGTTGTAATTTAGATTGAAGATGTATTAGCTGTGGTTGAAAAAGTCAAAATGTTAGGAAATAATCAATATAAGTTACAAAACTTTAAGGCAGCTTTAACTAAATATAAGAAAGCAATTAAATATATTCACCATGCATATAAAAGCTCAGAGTTTTCTGATGATGACATCAATGACAATGTTGAAGATGAAACAAATTCTATAATTCAGTCTAAAAAGAGTTTGGATGCAGTGCTTCTACCTTGCTTGCTAAACAGGTATTTATCATGGTTTCTGTTAACTATTTCTAACCTGTATATCACTGTACTGAGAAGTTAGCTTGTGCTAGCACCTTTCTACTGCATTTGTGTGTCTTTTTTGTTTAATTGGTTAGTACTGCTTGTAAGCTCAAATTAAAATGAAAGTCAATCTGTTTTTTTAGTGCTGCTTGTAAGCTCAAATTAAATGAAAGTCAATCTGCCATCAAAGATCTTGATGAGGTTTGCTTTGAGCTTGTGTTATTTTAACAAATCTGAAGCTAATTTTACTGTGCATGAAGAAAGTTTACTGTTTTAATTTTACATAACGTTTTTTTAGGTACTTTCTTTTGATTCAAAAAATGTTAAGGCTCTTTACAGAAGAGCTCAAGCTAATATTAACATGAAAGATTTAGAACAAGCAAAGGTTTGCACAAGTTGTTAGGGATTTTAAAAGTTTTACTTGTCTAAAGTTATTAACATTTCTGGTAGCACACTGTGGACCAAAGAGACCGCCAGGTTTTATGTCGTGTCAATCAGTTGAAACTTTTTTTTTATAAGAGTATTGGTAGTGTACTTAGAGAAAAAAGGGCTTTTGAAATACTTTTTAGGTGCAAAGGGCCAAAAAAGGGCCAAAATGGGGCACTAATATAGTTTTCACCCCTCCCCTTTTTATAATTAATTATTATAGAAAACTTTGTGCTGATCAAGAATTGTATAAAAACATAGGTCCAAAAATCAATAAAAATTGCTCTAATTTCAATTTGAAATTTAAAAAAATTTACACTAAACACTTGTAGTATTAGCCATCTTGTTGAAAATTTTTTCATAATTCACCAAAATTAACGGAAATTAAAAAGGCTGGTTTCTATCACTATTTAGTTCTACTATTAGAGTAAAATTGTCTGATTTTTTATTTTGTTAAGATTAAGGATTTAACAGCAGAATTAATTGGCGTGGGCCTAATGTTGTGTTCCCCCTCCCCTCTGTAGTGGCTCTGCCTATCTTTATGGTTTGTTGACCATTAGTCAATTTAAAGCAATGAAATTTAATATAACATTTTTAATAACGAAAATAAAATCCAGGCGGAGTAGTTATAAAAAGATTTTTTGAAAAGATGTCAAATATTAGCATTATTAAAGAATATTAATGTAATTTTTGTTATTTCAAGTTTAAGAAAGAGCACTTTCCATTGATTTGCAGACACATATATATATCATCTAGAATGTAATATACTATATTTTAGATCACATAAAGTAAATTATATACAAAAGCCTTTAACATTCATTTAAATGGAAAATATTGTTTTTCAACGAGATGCTGTGTGCTGCTGTTGTTGGCAAATGTTCGGAGCAAGGTCTAAATTTTTAAGTATTGTTAATTCAAATGTTGAAGATATGATGAAGCTGTTTGTTTATCCAGAGTATTCTCTAGACGTGAGTAGCTATCCAAATGTTATGTTCTGGATATCAGAGAAATCTCTACCTGTTGAGGGCTGGAAAACCTGCTAGAGGTTCATGGGGAGAAAAAATTGCTAAAGTATGTAAATAATTAATAAAGTCACTGAAAAAAGATGTTTGAAATATATATATATATATATATATATATATATATATATATATATATATATATATATATATATATATATATAAAGAATTTCCAAATTTGTTTTAAGATTGAATGGAGGATGATGACAAGAACAGCTTCATCAACAATCATTCAAGTTGAAGAAACTCCAGCTAGGTCAACCTAACCTCAATTAAGACTTCTAAACTTTGTAGTAAATGTTTTACAACTGCTACACAAGGACATTTACACAACTGCTCTTCTTCATCTGCAGTTGTAAACCTGATCTTATTAGCATTAAGTCTAGGAAGTTTGCAAGCAGAGCAAGTTGCTGCTGGAATAATTAAAGCAAAAATGGAGACAGATGAAATTGTGGGGAATCATTTACTTTGTCTTCTGGTGGAAACCCATTAACAATTACAGTTGGATGTCCTGATAACAAAGCAAAGAGAAGGTACCTTTTCAATTCTATACAGATAAATGTATAATATTGTATGTAAATATATATAAAATATTATATATATATAATATAAAATAAATAGCATAAATCACTTATCTTTTACAGATCTATTTCAAGTTTCATCAAATCACTTTCATTATTTCATTCAGAAATGATGAAAGTGAGTTATACTAATTTGTTTTATATATTTATGTCTATACTTATCTTCTTGAATAATTGTTTAACATTAATTTCTTTGCAATGTCTACATATGTATACTATATGTATAGTATTTGTATGTGAACACACAAGTGCATATATATACTTACATACATTTTATACCTAGGTCTATGAAACAAGTATCTCTTCAGTTGATTAAGGAACTTCAGATTATCCTAGAACTTTCCCTGAATAAAACAGGCCAGCTGGTATCTATTCTTCGGAAAGGAATGGGAAGTAAGTCTGCAGTAGAAAACAACATCTTTGGAAAATTGAGTGACCTAGAAGAGTCCATATCACATTTTTATCAAGTAGAAAAAGTAACATTTATATATCTTTTGTTATTTAAATTAGATAAAGAGAAAAACCTTTTTCTGAGTTATTATTGCTATTGTTCAGGTTAACTTCCTTGACAGTGTTGATGGCACAATTACAAAAGATCTTGTTTTTGTTCAAGACACTTCTAGCTTTGTTCTAGATTTGATAAACCAACGTCATCTAAATCCCCAACCTGCTTTTGTTCGGTCTTCTATGGACGGAGGAGGTGGTTTCATGAAGGTTATTGTAAATGTTTTTGATGAAAATGAAAATACTACTTCAGATTTATACTTAAATAGTGGTGTACAGCGTTGCCAAATCTTAGCCATAGTTGAAGATGTGCAAGAATCAAACTTCAATTTAAGACTGATATTGGAGAAACTCACTTCGCAAAATCTAAAGTTTTCACCAGCTTTTGATTTGAAGTGTGCTAATGCAGTTTTTGGAATATCAAGCCATGCAGGAAAAAAAGCTTGTCTTTGGTGTGAAGGAGACTCAAGTGAAGTATATGGTAAACTAGGAACACTTGGAAGCCTTGACTATTGGTATCAAAGGTACAATGTTGAAAATAATTCCAGGAAATCAAAGATGAATCATTTTATGAATGTGATTTATCCAAGAATTCTCTACCTTGATGAAGATCCAGATACTCTAATACAACATTTAGTACCTCCTTCTGAATTACATATCCTGATAGGAATAGTAACCACACTAGGTTGCTTATTAATGAATCTTTGGCCAGAGTTTGATAATTTTTTGAAAACTAGAGGTGTATTACAGAGGATATCAAGGCGGAGGTTGGGATGGAAATAATTCAAACCAGATACTTAAGTGTTTAGATGAGTTAGAAAATGTTATATTATCTGAGGTTCCTGGTCTTGTTCCAATAGTTCATTGTATGAAAGAATTTAAGGCTGTAAAAGATTCTTGTTTTGGTCGAACACTTGAGCCTGGATATCAGCAGTCCATAATAAAATTTAAAAACTCGTTTTTACCTACTCAAGAAATTGCAGATATTCTCGGAAAAAAACTTTCAGTTAGTTGGAAAGCACACATTCTCTTGTGTCATGTGCAACCCTTTGTTGAGTACCACAATTGTGGCTTGTCTAAATTTGCTGAACAATGTGGAGAATCAATTCACTCTGAATTCAAGCCAACATGGAATAGGTTTAAAAGACAAGAAAAAAACAAGGCCCATGGAGGAAGACTCCTCTCATCTGTGATTGATTTTAACGGAAGAAGAGTTAGTTGATAGTTATTTACCATATGATATTTACATTAGTCTTATAAATATTTTAAATGTTTATTGTTGTTTATAAATTTTGTATAATTTCTTTAAACTTCAACTTTAGTAATAAAAAGATAAAGTTTTATTTTTTTTAATGGACCTCCAAAATTCTTAAATGGGCTTTGGGCCCCTCATTTTTACCCTTTTGCCCCATTTATGACCCTTAGCACTTTGTTTTGATTTTAAAAACGCTCTTTTCAATTATTATAAGACAAATACTCTTATACAAAAAAGGTTTCATTCAATTGACACGACATAAAACCTGGCGGTCTCTCTGGTCCACTGTGAGCAATATCCACTTAACTTTTCCCTATTTCATGAAATCTTTATTTCATAAATATTTCAGGCTGATCTTCAAGCTGCACTCATTATTGCACCAGATGATAAAGGTAGCTTTAAAAAATGCTTAGTTATTATAATATTCATTTAGCTGTATTATTTAACTTATCTGTATTATTTAATTTAGCTATATTGTTTAATATTCATTTAGCTGTACGAAATGAAATGGCAAATGTGAAAAAATTCATTGAAGAAAAGAAACAGCGTGAAAAACAAATATATTCAAAACTGTTCAACAGCTGATTTTGTGTACTTTAGAAAATAGTTTTTATAAAAACTCCTTTGTAACATGGTACAAAAGTATGCATTGTAAATTATGTTAATGTGAAGATCTTTTGTGGTGAAGCTCAAAGTCTTGTTTTTATTTTCCTTGTTCCCTAACTCTTATCAAAAATAAGTATTTTTAAATAGAATTTGCAATGTTTAATATTTATTTTATATAGCTTTAGAATTAATCCATGTTGTAATCTATATGCTTATCTATAGATTTTTTTTCTTTATTGGTTTTAATGTAATTTTGTTATTTTTTTTACCATTGCAATATCAATTTTAATAAAAGTGGAAATGATTCATGCTGTGAGGGGATTGTTGAAAGATTTTGAAATACATTTAGCAAGTGTTTCTCCTAGAAGAAAAGCAATATTAAATCACATGGTATGACATTTTCCGTTTTGTTTTGTTTTTATACTTAGATTTAAATTTCTCATCATAAAAAGATTTTTTGAATTTGGTAAGATTTTTTGGGTATATAAAAGCTTTTTTTGAAATGTTTTAGGGCTTGGAATTCACTGTGACTCCATCTACTTTTGATGAAACTAGCCTTAGCAAAAGTTCATTTAAAAACCCACAAGATTTTGTTATTGAATGTGCAAGGCAAAAAGCAATTAATGTCAATAATATTTTAAAAGAGGTGGGGCTAGAACGTTTGCTATCAAATCTCTTTGTGTTAGATTGTTTTTCTGTGTATTTTCTTGTTCTTTCCCTACAATCACAGCAAACCATGCTGGTTTTTTCAGGACCAAGATTTAAGTGAAAAAGTAGTCTGTACTGTGAAAAAACTTTAAGAAAGAAAAAACATAGCAGGGCTCAAATCAAATGTATAATAAAACTTTAACATTTTATTATGTGTGGTTTTTTTTTTTATTCATCACATCGTTTTATAGTTATGAGTTTTAAATGTTCAGAAAAATTAATGATATAGATTAATAGATCCATGTGTCATTTTTCAATTGAAACTTAAATAAGTGCACAAACAAAAGTAATATTTGAAGAATTATTATTTTTATTTTTTGGATATTAACCCAAAGTTTTAACAGTTGATATCAATGTAGAAACTACTATAAATTATGCTAAAAGTAGCTGTTATTTTTTTATATTTTTACTATTTCTTTTTTTTTTTTTTTTTTTTTTTTTTTTTGTAATACTTTAAGCATAGTGTAAGAAAGAGTTTTAGCTATGGTTTAATTAAATTTTTATTTTGTTCTGGTTTTGTGGCAGGGCTATGTTTATTTGTTTCTTTAATTTTAGAAAGGTCCAAGTAACCGTATTGTGATAGCAACAGATACTATTGTTGTAAGTTCTTTATTATTTCTGCCACTAAACTACCTAGAAGAATTAGCAATTGAACAGACTGTATTACCAAATATTTTTAAGTTTTATTAATTGCTTGGTTTGTCATCCTATTTTCCATGTATATTTAGGTAGCCAATGGTGAAATCCTTGAGAAACCACTGAATAATGAAAATGCTTTGTTAATGCTGACTCTGTAGGTTATAAATTTGCCCGGTAGATATAAATTAGAGTTATCTTTCACCCAATCTTGCAATAAAGTATAGAAAAACTGTACATGCTGTTTTGTTTAGTTCTTGCTTTAATAAACTAAACATCAAAAAATAACTCAGGCTCTTATAATATTTTATTTGTGTACTTTAAATGGAAGATGAAAGAACAGAGAATGAAGGTTTTGATGATAGAAACTATTGATTAGGATTTGCTTGAAGTAAATTACCCATCAAGATGATTTACAAATCTGTTAAAATGAACTCCTAAAATTAGTGCTATGAATAAATATGGTTTAAAAAATGCTATAGTTAATCTATATGCATTTCAAAATAAAAAATAAAAAGTTGTTTATAATGTAGCAGAGAGGTCTCACACCTCACTGTGAGTCCTACAAGTAATAGAGATCAAATCTATAAATATTTGTTTTAAATGATCCTCTGTAAAGTAAAATACTAATTTTCAAAAGTTCTGATAATAATTTTTTTCTTTTTTTATTTATTGTAGGCTAAACAATCTTAAAATACACGAAGTATATAGTGGTGTTGCTATGATTAAGACAAGTTTGTTAAATTTTGTTAAACTTCAGATTGCAATTTTTTTTCTTTTTTCTAAACATTTGTTTTAAGAAGTTTATGTGTTCACACCTCTTTGAAACTTTTTGTGTTCTACACAAAAAGTTTCAAAGAGCTTAACAAAAATATGGAATACATACCATTCATCTAAAATGTATGTAGGTTCTAAATCAGCATTTGTTTAAAAATGGTCATCATTTATTGCAATACCAGACTTGTTGTGATGACTTCCATACTGATCATGGGGATGGCTGTGAGGATTCTTGTCTGTGCATTCTTCAACTGCAAATACAGGGTTATTTTTAAGGGGTGTAAATGAAGCAGGGTTTGAGTGAAGAGGATATGTGCCAGTAAATGCAATAAATCAAGTCAATGGGGTTGATAGCAAACAAATATATATATATATATATATATATATATATATATATATATATATATATATATATATATATATATATATATATATATATATATATATATATATATATATAGCATCCCAGATTTTGCTTTCTCAATTTCTAGTTTCAATGATTTTTGAATTTTTTTTCTTGCAGATTGTAAATTTAAATCTTCAGTCCTTGATAGGATCACTTGAGGTTTTTCAGCAACTAAATCTACTATGATAGGCTCTTCATTGGATTCAGAGCATTTGATTAGATCTGATATGGTCTCTGGCATGAGAGATCATATCTGACATATCTGTCAAATAATTTTTTTATTTCATTCCAAAAAGGATTTCTTGTTACCATCTGTACTTCTGAATGGTAACCTTTGACATATCTGTCAAATAATTCTTTGTACAAATTGCCTCGTGATTTTATATAGATTAATTTTGTTAAAAAAACAGAAAAAAAAAGGATGATTTTTTTTTTTAAGAGGCAGTCTAGACAACAATATGTAAAACAACAAACAACAGGGAGTAGAAAATTATTATAACTGATGTTTATAGTTAAGTAAATCGTTTCAAAGATTTGCTAAACTTTCCATTCTCAATTTAAATTTCTTTTTTTATGTTTTTTTCTTTTCAAAGTAACACAAAAGCTGTCACTCATTTTTACTCTTTTACTAGTGAAATATTTTGATCTTTATTATTCTAAAGTTTACCACAACTCGTGTTTTTATAAAAAAATTTTTGTTTTTATTTTTTGTAAAGATGCAATTTCTTTGTAAAGATACAATTAGTTAAAGATACAACATGTTTTTTGTAATGATACAGTTAACAAGAGCCTAAATGATTTGTTAATAATTTCAGTTTTTATAATGATTTTTTGTTTCCATAGTTTTATTCAATTATCTACAAATCTAAGAAAAAATACACCACAAAATTTTATACCCTTCCCCCTCCCCCTGTAACAAATCATCACAAAAACACAAAACCCTCCACCTCCCTTCTCAGTGTGTGATGTAATATATAGATGACCCCTAACCATACATTTTATTGTGACCTCATACATGGACTTAGGGCTTTCAGCCACTCGAAGATTTATGTTCTTTTTAATTGTGTGGTTCAAGTTCTCACAAGGCAGAGATTTTGGACATTTGTATTAGTGCTGAGCATTATTTTGACCAATCCGGATTACGGATTACAATTATTTAATCCGAATTTTGGATCAATCCGTTTTATCCGGATTCACGGATCCAATCCGTCAATTCAGATTTCGGATTCAATCCGTTGATTCGGATTTCGAATCCAATCCGGCTTCATTGTTTTTGAGATAATCAGCTATTTTTTCATTATTATCAAGTATCAACCTAAATAATTCGAATTACGATCTCAGATCTATTGACAATTGACTCAATATAAGACCCCTAATAGCAAATACACCAGGGTTTTCAAGTTTTTCACAATTTATCATTAGATACCCACCTATGAGGTAGGAACTAGGAATTAGAAAGTAGCAAGTAGGTATTTACTATTTTTATTAATAAAAAAAAGGAGATGTTATGTGCGTATTTGTATGCAATTCATAGCCAAATCTAACCTCATGTGGTTTTAAAATAAAAAGTCAAAGGTGTTAAAGTTTATTTTATTGATTTTTTTAATCAATTAATATATTTTTTTCATTTTCTCAAGTTATTTTTAAAAAGTATATGTATGTCCCATCTTGTAATATAGATAAAATATAACATGGGTTTTTAATCAAAATTATTAGGAGGTCCCAAACCCAACTCCCAAGTTGTATCCTACAACTAGTAACAAAATTAAAAAAAATAATAGTGAAATAAAAAAATAACCAAAAATATAAAGTAAAAATATTATGTAGTATGTATATACTATATATCAAGACTAAATTGTGATACCAAATTTAGGTTTAAAATTTTAAACTATAAACATCAAAAATGTATTAAAGTATGAAGTTGAAAACTTGTTTGTTGTAACATTTGATAGAAGGTTGTTTATTAAATCTTAGTATATTTAAAGAACTGTAGAAATTCAGGCTAATGAGCACATAATATTGTTATACTTATACATTATACATAATACATTTAATATTTATTACAACAGTAAAAAAAAAAATAATAATAATATATAAATTATAATTTAGCATTATGCGAAAGAAATATTAACCATTTGGCTGTTTCACCAGCCAGACAATTTCTCTTTGAAGTTATAATGTTTCCTGCAGTGGAAAAAGCTCTTTCAGACGGAGTAGATGTTGATGGTATACATAGATAATTTTTGGCAAGTTTTGAAATCATTGGGTATCTTTTGCTATTTTCAGTCCACCATGTTAATGGACAAGCATTTTTGTTGATACAATTTTCTCTTAAATATTTTTCAAGCTCATTTTGTTGATTAACATCTTCACCACTGTCATTTTGGGGAAATAAAATATCTAAAGCAGATACCATGGAGCTTGGCTGATTAATAGAATCATTAACTGAAGAATCTTCATAATTTAATTGATGCATAATAAAATCTTTTAAGGTAATTAAAATATCACTTTCATCATCAAAAACATTTTTATAACGTGGGTCTAAAAGTGAAGCAATATTTAAAAGAAATATAGAATCACTGTGCATTTGACTAAAAAATCTTGCTTTGAACTCTTGTGACTGTTTCTTTTATTTTAATTTTATGTAGGTCAGATTCGTTGGGAGTCAAATAGTGTTGGGCAATGCTTTTTAAAATAGGATGTACAGTTGATATTGTTGGAGTTGTTGCAGATGACAAGACTTTAGTAACAAGATCGAAAGGCTTGAGCACTTTTACTAACTGCTCCAATAGCTCCCATTTACTTTCGCTGAGTTCCAGTGATATTGCTGTTGTTCTAGTAGTGGTATTACGATCATTTAAAACTAAGCAACTATACATTGTCGAGACTCAATAAGTCATTCAACCATTGCATAAATCGAATTCCATCTAGTTTTAACAGATTGAATTAATTTTTTTTCTGGCTTTTTTAATTTTTTCTGTACTACTTGGAGTGCTTTGATTGCTTTTGTTGAGCGTTTGAAATGTGAAACGATTGTAGATGCAGTAATTAGTATTTGTTTTATTTCATTTTCTTCCAAGCCTTTGTTGACACATAACTGTAACGAATGAGCGAAACATGTCCTACTTTTAATATTTGGAGCCATTGCAGTAACGGCATTCTTAATATTTACCGCATTGTCATGCACAATACATATAGTTTTTGTATCAATTTCCCATTCCTTCATAATATCAACTAATTTGTCTTTAAAATTTATGCTGGTATGCCGCTCATCCATTAATTCAGTTGTAATAATATAATTGACTATTTTCCAGTTTTTAGTTATGCCATGTGCAGTAACTGATATGTAAGATTCCATAGCTTTACTTGTCCAACAGTCAGTAGTTAGTGCTATTGAGTCTATTTTCTGTATTTCAGTGGCTACTTTATGTTTTTCTGTCTCATACAGTCCTTGAATTCTTCTTTTGATTGTAAACCGACTTGGTATTTCATAATTTGGTGATATTTTATTCATAAACTCAACAAATCCAACACCATCCACTGTTGAGAGTGGTAGCATATCTTTGGCTATAAATTTTACAAGACTGTCTGTTATTTGCTCTTGTCTTTTGGCTGATACAGATGGTGAAAAGAACATCTCTGTTATCTTTGGCTGCGTTAATAGTCCTAAGTTTCCATATTCTGATAATCCTTTTGTAGATGTTGATGGTGAACAGCTAACTTCAGTATTAATACTATTATTATCATAAATATCAGCTGTCTCATTTGATGATTTAGAGCTATTTTGCAGATCATCATCATTGTCATCGTCATCATTTTCTAATAATCTAAGAACATAATTCAGTTTTAAATTTAAATATATAATAAAATATTTTGTATTTTGTACTTTAGAAACTCCAATGTAATGTTTTAATATCTATTTGGATGAATGTAATATATATTAATATACTTTAATGTAATAGTAGCTTAAAATATATTTAATAATTATTTAAGTTTATTATTAAATTTGAATACATACAAATTACAAATCATATTACAAAGTATAACTAATATTGTAACTTATATAACAAGTTGAAAACATTAAAATAATTTATGTTTGGTTCGCATGTGATTCCATAATGTGCCTGGTATACAAATACAAATACAAATTAATCACAATTAAAAGTAGCTATTTAAAAGTCATCTGCTCACAGTACACACATGACAGTATGACACACACAATCAATGATTTAACTTAATCAGTAAGTAGTTGCTTTTATTTAATATACGTGCAAATGGTAATTAATAATTACTAAATAAAATAAATGAAAGTCACATACCTATATTATAGATATTTAAATTGTTGTTTTAGATTTCTAGAATAAAATCTTTTCATTTTTATTATAATTTACCTGTACTGCCTGAAGTTTTGAATGATTTTCCACAGGCATTGCAAAATACTAAGTGCTTGTTGTGTTCTTCAATACCTTTGGTAAAACTTGTCCAAATTTGAGACATTTTTAATAGGTAAAGTTTAAAATATCAATAGTTTAATAACAAAATATAAATGATATAATACAAATTACGATACGATACGTAATAAGTACTAATGTAATAACAAATTACTGAGCTGTAAATTAGTAACTAGTAGACTACAAAAAACTGCAGAACAGTGAGTACTGAAAATAAATAACATTGCCTCATGACTGACGACTGTTATTAAATATTAATAAAAGTACAATAATAATTGATATCTGATAACTCGTTGTAGAACGCACACAATATTTATTTATAGCAGTAGTTTTCAAAAAAATCGGGGAAAATGGGATTTTTTACGCAAAAACAGTTTTCGACAAAATTGGTTTTGATTTTTTTATATGGTTGTAACTCAATGTAAATACTTTAAATTTTCACCAAATGTTTATATTAGTGTTGAGTTTTTTAAATTTTATATTTAATTTTTCCAAGTATTTTTTTTTTTTTGAATAAACCGGATTTATATCATAATCCGGATATGGTATTTTAATCCGGATTAAACGGATTGTTACTTTTGTTTCAATCCGGATCAATCCGTATCGGTAATCCGGATATGGATTGATCCGGATTTTGTGCTCAGCACTAATTTGTATCTAAAGAGCCAAGAGAATCTGTTCACAAAGATTTTGAAAAGAACTTTTTGTCTAGATGCTAAGTCAACAATATTCAAAGCCAAAGCTATGATAGTGCTATTCTATCATCTGTAATAGATAAAATCATAGAAAAGCATTTTTTTTAAATAAAAATTTTGCTTATGTCGGAAAGAGTTTTCAGGATTTTACTAAATGCTGATTTTAGAACCTGCATACTTTGCAGATAAATGGTTTGTACCCCATTTTTTTGCTATCCTCTTTGAAAGCTTTTTTATGTTCTCCAGATTGACCGTCAGATTGAAATTTCTGTTTTTTTTTTCGCATATAATTAATCATAAACAATTTATTAACACAATTTATGTTGTTAAACAAATTGATCTAAGTGTGAAATGCTTTTTATTTTAAAGTTTTGAACAACATGTAAAAAAGACTATTTTTAGTAATGCCCATAATGTAAACAATGAAACAATTAAAACAATTAAAACTTAAATAACAGAACCATAATGTAAATACATTTATAATACAAAGAATATGCTATCTGTTGTTTAAATTACATTTTACTACAGCAAATTTTAGTTTCTCTCTTGTGTCCTATAGTTCTTTTATGATCCACCCATATTTTCAGAATTTGTGATTTGAAACAACTATATTTTATTGCTCTGCATTGTTTGATAAGCATAAACTGTTAGATCCTAGTATTTCCTTATTGTATTTTACACAAGGGCGATTGTGGCACGCTAGAATATCTATTTTCCATGAAACTGTTAGATCATACTCAAAGACAATTTTTGTTTATTGTCGAAGGCAAGAAAAAGTCTTTCAAAATTTTAACAGAAATGTGTGTAAACCAGCGTCAAGCCAGATGCTGCTGATTTCACAAATGAAAACTTTTTCAGACAATTAGTTATTTTCAAAAATAACTGTTGTTGTAGTTAAAGCTACATCCCTCTCCAAAATGGTCTAACAGGGGACATAATTCTATTACCATTCTTTCCATCCCAAACTATGTAGTCTTTTATGTAACTTAGTTTCAACCAGTTCTGAAATGGTGGCCAAACAAAAGTATACTGCAAAGTTGCAAGAATGTAACACTGTTTAACAACAACATCTTTATATAATTCAGAAGCAGAAGAATGATTTAATAATGGTTTGAAATGAGATCTGATTTTCTTTCGTTATGACTTGATAGTTAAAGTTGTCACAGTCAAGGTGACAACTTTAACTATCTATAAGAAAATCTACCCTGACTGTGACAACTTGAACTGCTTACAATCCTTTTTCGTTCCATTTTAAGCTATAACTATGCTACTTGTTCTGCATTTTTATTTACAAGTGATTCACTGATACGATATTGATTGGCTTTACTTTTGCAACTATTTTAGAAACAATTAAAAATTGTTGAATCAAACAGGAGGGTAATTGAAAAGAAAAACTGCACTATTAGTTATTCAATACCAAGATTTAGATAGCAAAAGATTTAGATAGTAAAAAATTTAGATAGCAAAAAATTTAGATAGCAAAGCCTACTGAAAATTTCAGCCACATTTAAAATAATTTATCTGGCTCAACAGCCAGATCAATGATTTATTGTCTGGATAAAGTTTACTGTGAAGAGGTGTGCCTATTTCTTTCTATCTAAAGTATATTATTTACTACAAAATACAAACCGTCATGATAAAATAAATATGACATTTTTAAATCATAAGAATCACACAAACTTAAAACACTTTAAAAGTTTTTTTAATCATTTTATTTTTTAATTAACAGAGAAATAGTATTTAGAAAATATAAAAATCTTTAAATTATCAATAAAACGATAAAAAATTGATTTGTAAATCAAAATATATATACACTTAAAGCACATATCTAAATGAATTTCAAAAAGTAAAAAGTAGTTATTAAAGTACCTTATATACTTTTCAATCAGCTGTTAAGATATGCAATTTCTTTATTTAAAACTAAATAAGGCTATTTCTGCAGTTCATATTACTGAGGGACAAACTTCGACATTGAAATTGAGGTTCGGCCAAATATATTCTTGAATTTTTTCACATGCTGAGGGTGTTACGGCTGTTAAAGATTTTGATCTAATACATTTACTTTTCGGGCGACCTGAATAAATGAGGATTATACTCTAACGCAAAGTTGAAAAATGGGAATTTTAGCTGGAAAGCAGCTGTGATTCGCTTATTTTAGCTACCATAATGGTTGAATTTATGGAAATTTTGGAAGCATAAAAAGCAAATAATAATACGGTTTAATTATAAAAATATATGTATTTAGCACATCAACTAGTAGGCATGAATATGTATGTATGTATGTATGTATGTATGTATGTATGTATGTATGTATGTATGTATGTATGTCAAGAAAAATTAGGGGTGAGGAGAAGTTCAGCCTGGCGGTCAATCTGGAAATCAGTGTCTATGATGTGTGTTCATATGCTTTCATATGCGTTCTTTTTCATTTTTACTTTTTCTTCTGACTGAATAATAGCACGCATATTAAGTATATTTGTGATATAAACACAGCATTTAGATTAAGTTTGAAATATTTTTTGATGCGCAATTTTCAGTGAAACGTAGAAATGTGCTTTGAATGTGTCTAATTGTCGAGTGTGTGACCTATTAGTAGGTGATTGTGTATTAATGCACCAATTCTTCGAGAGGACAGAAGTAGAATTTGGTGACATTCCTCCTGATATTATATCTATGTACGCAGCGTCGGAAGAGCCCTTGTTAGTAGTGAATTTGTAATTTATTTTGACATATCATGTTAACCTTTATTTAGACTACTATTTTGTTTTTTAGAAAATTAACTGATATTTTTGAAAATTCATTTTTAGAGACAAAGCTGGAGCGTATCTTTTCTTTTTGAATTTGTTACGACTTTTCTGATGTATTTTTTTAATGGCCTGTTTAAAGAAAAACAAGCCTTTGATAGCTGAAAATAATTTGGACACAAGCAATACCATCGAACCTATAGTCTATCTTTCTATAACTTGTTCGTTTGTTTAATGCGCGCTCGTCAAGAATGTGTAAAGATGTTCAATGATGTAAATCGTTTAAATTTTTAAAGAAAAAGTTTGCACAGTTTGTCTATAATTTGAAGATAGTTTTAAACCTTGATTATCTTGCAACCTTAAGAACATGAAATATTTTATTGACTTTATATAAATATTAGATATGGTATACAAGACGACGGAAGTACTTTAGTGAAGAAAATCAATGGTTGTTATTATAACGTACAAGGTTTTCCTTTGTATAAATTCTGTGAAGAGGTTTATAACTGGTTGAAGTAGAAAGATAAAAACAAATTGCTTTTTTGAATTCATATAGACTGCTTGTTTCGTTTTTAAATCAATCATTTCGTTTTTAAATCATAAATTATAAATTTATAGCACTACCATAGTTATCCGGGTAACATCAAAACAACAAAGTTTGATGACATAGAATAACTTAAGGAAAATTATCATGCATCATTGTAACTATCATGCATCATTGAACTGAGAATATAAAAATCCCCTTATTATTCTAGACTTACCTACTGCAAAAAATCCTGAAAAATGCAAATATGACAAAGTCACTAATAATATCTCACATACAACAAAAAGTACTGTTTTGGTAGTTATTATTGTATTAAAATTTTTTAAAGCAGCAATTTTGTGACGCAATTCAATGAAATAAGCTAAATAACATATGCAGTTAACTTAAATAAAAAATGCAAATGATAAAATGAGTTAAATACCTAATCGCCTCCGCGAGCGAAGTTAGAGAATTGCGCGTCTTTTCTTTCCTTTTTTATTTGAGAAATTTCAGCTCTTCAAAGATCTTGGCTATTACTTGACGAAACATCGCTCTCCGTAATTTCTATGACCTGATTCTACAGTATCGGACAAACTCAATTTAGAACAAAAGTTGATCAAAAACTAAAAACAACTAGTAAAACAATTATTATTTTTTATGTAGTTTATTATGTTGTTAACAAAACTTAAAACTTGAATCATACTAAAAATCACTTAAAAAGTTTTAAAACACATTTTCCCTAACAAGCTACATTTTTCTTTGGACAAAACAAGGTGGACAAATCAAAAAATCGACTGAAAATTCAAAAATTAACTCATTATTTTTCAAAAAACTTCATAAATTAACTTAATATTTGGCAGGACCTCCTCTACTTTTAATTACTGCTTTCATTCTTCAAGGCATAGACTCAATATAATGAGTCAACAATTCTCATAACAATCTCTCACCAGGTCTTTATATTTGCACGCCCAACTTTTTTGTCAATTATTTCCCACAAATTTTCTATGGGATTCAAGTCAGGGATTTGTGCAGGCCACTCCATTATAGTGATGTTCTTGTCCTTGAACCATTATTTTAGAATTTTTGAGGTATATTTGGGATAATTGTCCTGTTGAAAAATCTATTTTAGGGGCATCTCCCATTCAGCATGTGGTAACATAACATCTTCCATTATATCTTCGTAAACAAAGCGGTCCATAATTCTATTAATTTTGTGAATAGAACCAGTTCCTAGTGCTGAGAAACATCCCCAAACCATAGCAAACGTTCCATGCTTAACACTCTTCTTGGTATATTTAGTATTAAATCTGGTGTTCTTTGGTCTCCAGACTCGCTTCTTGCCGTCGCTTCCAAAAATCCTATATTTTGATTCATCACTAAAAAGTTTTTCCACTGGTCTACAGTCCAATTTTAGTGCGCTTTGGCAAACGCAAGTCTTAGCTTTCTATTTTTAAAAGAAATTAGTGGTTTCTTGGCAGGTATTCGAGAAAGCAATTTTGCTTCGTTAGCTCTTCGTTGCACAGTGCGATTAGAGATTTGTAGTTCAAGTTTTTCGGTTAATTTTGTGGATGACAAAAATGGATCTTTTTTAAGCTCTTTAACAATGGTGATGTCTTTGTGATGTTTTTATTGGACGTCCGCCCCGATAGTTTGTTTTATATCAGTCATGAGATCAAAATGATTTGACAGTTTTGCTTACAGTCGATTTAGCTAAATTATATTTTCTACAAATTTCAGCTTGACGTTTTCCGCTTTTAAAATCCTTAACAATATTTTCACGTAAAACACTTCCTAATTTGTCGTAAGCCATTTTAAGCTGCAATTTACGCCATATATCACTAGTTAAATTTATTTTTAGTTTAATTGAAAAAATAATTGGCCAGACGTTCCAAAATCTATTTTGTTATTTTACAGTAATGTTATGATAAAAGTGAAAACAAAAGAATACGGTAAATTGAATAAAAACAATGAAATCTTATAAAAAAAAAAAAAGCTTCGCTTTGATTTGTCCACCTTGTTTTGTCCAAGGAAAATGTAGTTTGTTGAGAAAGATGTGTTATAATTTTTTTTTTGTGATTCTTAGTATGATTCAAACGTTTTAAATTTTGTCAAGAACTTAATAAACTATTTAAAAATTGATATGTACAATTGTTTTACTAGTTCTTTTTAGTTTTTTGATCAACTTTTGTTCTAAATGGTATCAAAAATCCTACCATAAAAAGCATTTTTATCAAAAGTAATTTATTTTAAACTACATAAAAATATCTTGATGATAGAGTGTTATAGAGTTTGGAGAAAGAGCTAAAGTACTTACAACTCATATTTCATATACCACCACCACAACTTACATTTTGAATACTACTTCGTTATGCAGCTTCTGTTTTGACGTCCCTCCCTTTAAACAAGTAAACCCCAATTCATCGCTTATAATAAATCAAACGCTTAGTGCTATTAGCCATAATGTGTTAATGGTTGAACGCTGATGAATAATTGTTACAAGCCGTCCTGCTATCCTACTTTAAATAGGTTAATGTGGTTGAATCTTAAAACACTGTTAAAAGTTAAACCAGTTAATTTGAGGTTGTGATAGATAAATGCATGCTTATCTATTAAAATGTTATATGCATCTGAAACATGTTTCACTATGTATGAGATAGCATTAGATGATATGAGCATGATATGAGCATTAACTTTTAAACTAAACGAAGACATAAATTTGTTAAATACACTCTAACAAGCCACTATACGTCGTTCGTTTGTAAACAAAACTCAATTGAGGCCCTTGTAGTAAACACTTAAGTCAATACCCCGTATAGATGAATTCAAAAAAATATTTTTAATGAATAAAAAAATACTTTCAATGAATTCTTATTGTAAATCTGCTCTAAAACGACAGTAACCAAATAGTATTCTATTAACTTGATAAAATAACTTGATAAAATAATTCTTTTGTCATGTTTTTTAAATCCATTTGTATGGCGATTTAATTTCACTGATTACCGTTTCCAAAGGTACCAAACCTTAAATTGGGGTATTCCACGTCAAGTGGAACCACTATTTGGTCAAATTCGACATCACCGACTCGGATTTTGATGAAAATTGGCTCACATGTTGGGCATATGGACAGAAGAAAAACAAGTAAATTTTTTTGACTTAGATCAATTATTTCCTGAGATATGACCTTTCAAAGTGTTAACCTTTTTACTTGACCTTGGTTATTTAAAATGTCATAACTTTTTTTCTATTAAACTTAGGAAGTTGATTTGGTGGCAAACAAAAACTCTTGCATAGACGAACAACTTTGTGTCTATACAAAAAAGTGATAAGTTCAATAAAAAAAAAGTTATTGGTCATTTGACCTTTGACCCTGGTTGATGGCAAAGGTCAAAGGTCATAATTTCTTTTTTACACATTGTTTTTTTTTATTGTGGATGTCCCATGAAAAAATCTTTTTGGGATTCCCATAAACAGCTTTGGGATTAACGTTAAAGTATAAGTAGATTCTAAAAGTTTAATATTTATCGGCCTTACAAATGCGATATTTTGAGGTCATTTTCTGGAAATAGCCTTTTGTAGATATATACTATTAATTATTTCCTTTCTTACTTTTATTTTTGTAGTTGTGTCATTGTGTAATTCATTGTGCACAATGAATATGTAGTTCAATGACTATATATGGCTCGTTGTGCATAATTCATTGTGCACAGTGAATTAAGAAATGATATTTAAATTGTAAAAGCGAATGAACGTGAGGATGAAATACATAAAGTATATAGAATGTAATCGTCTTAATATTACAATTTTCTAGGTTGTAATTTAATTACTAGTACTTTGAAATTAAACTATATATACATACTAAGTCAGTATTAAATGATATGAGGCTTAAAGCTATATATATTTATATAAATAAAAATCAATTCATTTCCATTGAATTAGTCATCAAAAGACAACTTAGGAAGAAGTTTTTGGCAACTTTCAAATTAAATTTAGATTAAAAATTGCATTTCAAGCGCAAGTGAAAGAAGAGACAACACTATTGTTATGATCCTTTCCAACACCATAAGAAAAAACAATATAAAACATTAAGGGTAGTTACTAGTCGGCAGGTAGCTATGCATCCCTCAAAACTTATGGCTGGAGCAAAACTATGTGATACTTACCGAAAGAGGATCACTGGCTTACCTTTAGAAATAGGATTATGTGCCCAGCGAACATTGACAGACGGGTACCATATGGTTTTTAACTGGGCTTACGGGAACGGGATTTAGAAGGGTTTGTGTTCTGGTTTCCAGACGGGTCCCTTACGGTTGAAAAATTAAGCAAAAATAGTAATATGGGCCGCATGTGGTGTTTATAAGGGCTAAGAGAACTGGGATTTTTACGGATTTCCCATTAGGGACCCATCTGGTGAAAGTAATATGCGGAAAAATCTATGCAATCAGACCATTATCGCCATTTGCAACTTACCTTGGGCAAAAAAGTTTTTACAATATAACGTATAAATTAAAGTTATAATCGTTTTCTCGTTTTATGCTTTTTATGAAACTCTATATAAAAAGTTGTTATAACTATTTTTATTTTTTATACATAAATTTTTCTCTTTTTCTTTCTTTAGTAAAAAGTTGAAAATTTTACAAAGTTTTACATGCAATTTGAACAATTGATACTTTAAAGAATTCATTAATATTTACGTTTATGAAAAGTAACGCCACAAGGTAATGCATATAATTTTATAAAGTTGATGTGAGTGTTTTCATTATTGTCTTACTTCCTTGTGGCATATATTCTTAGAATCATGAATGGTTTTTGAAGACCATTGAACGTTTTTCAGTAAATCCAAAAGTACAATTTAGTAATATTTTATTCCTATATAAAGGAGATTGCGGAGTATGGATTTTTTCTACTTTCGTTTACATTTTGTAGCAGAGTAACTAACTGTGTAATTTCTGTACTGTGTTACTGAGTAAGATGTTGTATGCAAATGTTGCATTCGATGAAGAAAACAATACCGATTACGTACCACTAATTTGGTTAGTGAATGCTATGAGTGAAAATGTATTATCAAAAATTTCATCTAGAAAATCTACAGATTTTTATAGGCCTCGCTGGACAAATATGAAAAAAATAGACTTAGCTAAATCAATATGTCAAGAACCTGAGGTTGGATGGCTTAGGTTTTCAGGAAGAATTTTGTCAACTGCAGGTAGTTTATATAATATTGTCAAAGATAGTAAAGTAATAATTTTGATAATTTTTTATAAATTTATTTAAGCATTTAATCATAATTATTGAAATTTGAAAATGAAATTTTTATACATCAATAATTATCATAAGTACTTTTTAAAATATAGACACAGAATCTGAAGCAAAAGAGAAATACAGATATGCAGAAGATACCTCAAATGTTGATGAAGTATATCAAAACCAAAAAAATAGGTATATAAAGTTACAATTTTAATTTAACATACAAAAGGTGTTTATGTTAGTGTTACTCCGCTTATGTTTATGTAACTGGCTTAAAACTTGTACATTTATGAATCATTAAAATTTCAAAAAAAAAAATAATACTTTTGATATTTTGCCAATCCTTTAGAGATAATCAAGAAAAGCCTTTTGAGAAAACTGATTAAGATATTGTTTTAATATTTGTTTTAATATTTGTTATCTATTATAATGTTAGGTTCCAATTAAATATTTGTCATGTATAGATTGCATAAAAATTTTTATGTATATTATAGCTTCCATTGTCAAGGTTTTTCTCTAGGAGAAAATTTTAATTTTTTATAATATTTTATAGTATATATATATATATATATATATATATATATATATATATATATATATATATATATATATATATATATATATATATATATATATATATATATATGAAATATCAAAGGGAATAGATAGATATCTAGACTTAGAAAATGTCAGAATTAAGCAAGCTCTACGTATGTATAGAGTGTTTAAGGGGAATCGAAAATCTGTCCGATTTAATAAAAGTCTGACTTATTAAGGATTCAACTTAACAGAGTATATATATATATATATATATATATATATGTTTATTTATTTAAAAATATATACAATATCAATATAAAATTATAATCTATTTATCAGTAACTAAAGGAATGTTATACATTTACTATCACAACAATTTTTTATCTGAAGAGTGTTGAGTAGAGAGTTTTATAATATATTAAATGAATAAAACCAGGTATGTTACCTATAAAAGTTTAGACTAACAGTTAAATTTTATTTTTTACAGCTTATATTGAAACAAGAAAAAGCTTCGAAACGAGAATAAAACGATGGAAAAGCTTCCAATACGCGAAACAACCGTGAAATCAGATGATACGCGATTAAAGAATGGTTAAAAATTCTCTCAATTTTGACATTGTAATTTTAATTGTTATTTTGTTTGAAACAAACAGTCAAATCATATACAGTTTTATTTTATCTGTAAATTATAAACGTAGTTTTGCAAGATTTGCAATTGGCAAACTTTGTGGGACCCATACGGGATACCCAGCGGGCATACCCATATGGGCCCCATATGGAAACCGCGGCCAAGATCCGACGGGATACCGTTGCTCTTCCCATACGGGACCCAGTTGCGGACCCGTATGGGCCCCGTACGGTACCCGTCTGTCAATGTTGGCTGGGTGATGATGAAAATTCTGCAAATTGTAATACAAAGTTAGATTCTCAAGGCAGTTCCAGATCTCAAGATATTTGCAGTGATAAGGGAGATAAAAATTATCAGTGCCAGGAAGTAGAAATTTCAATTTTTAATAAATCGTTGTCGTTATTGGGTAAGTCACCCTTGGATAAACGCAAGTTGACGCAAGTCAACGGTGAAATAACGTTGATCAACGTCGATCAACGTTATTTCACCGTTGTTTCAACATTTTGTGCTTGCTGGGAAGCAACTAAAAAAAAAGTTTCCAACACATGTGCTGATGACATTGTTAAAGTGCTCCAGGATAAGTATAAATCAACACAAAGTAAGAGTGAAAAGATCATGATTTTGACAATATTTGTTGCTCAATGGAGTAATTGAAAAGTGATGAGAGAATTCAATTATTCGCATCAACTTGTATCTCAAGCAAAAAAAGTTTTAATAACCAAAGACGTTTTATCAACCCCTAACCCAAAAAAAGGGAAATCACTACCTGTACATGTGAAAGATATGGTAAAAGAGTTTTATTACTCTGACACTGTTAGCCGTGTAATGCCTGGAAAAAAAGATTTTCTATCTGTTATGAAAAAAAGGGAAAGAAAACATATTCAGAAAAGATTAGTTTTAAGTAATTTAAAGGAAGTTTATCAATTATTTTCAGAAAAGTATCCAAATATCAGAATTGGGTTTTCGAAGTTTGCAGAGCTACGAGCAAGTGGTACTCACTGTGTATGTGTATTTAACATTCATTAAAATGTTAAGCTCATGATAGTCGGATCACATGGATGATTTACAACTAGAAGATGAGCTAGAAACCCCTATTACTAGAAACATGCTTTGATTAAAATCAAATGCAATCCTTCCTTGCCAGTATGTCCTCTAGGCGAGTGTAAAAGTTGCCCTGGAGTTACTATGCTAAAGGAATGGCTGTTGCAATGCTTTGAAATTAAAGGAGTTGAAGAAACTGAGTATAAAAAGTGGACTACAACAGATATGTCCCCAGCTTCAAACCTTTATACAGTCTACCGATTAATTTATTGAAAGATTTTTAGGGAGCTTGAAAACACTTACTAGACATGATTTTATTGCTCAAGAGCAGGCAAAATATTTAGACTGGAAGAAAAACAATTTATCTGGTGGAGAATTTCTGTTTATTGGTGATTTTTCAGAAAATTATGCATTTATCATACAAGATGCAGCACAGGGATATCATTGGACAAATAGTCAAGCAACTTTACATCCTTTTGTTTTTTATTATAAATATGAAGGAAATTTATGTCATGGAAGTTATGTGCTGCTTTTGGAATGTAATACTCATGACACAATTGCAGTTCATCTTTTTCAGCGTAAACTAATTAATTTTTTAAAAGTGAAATTCGAGGTATTAAAAATAACATATTTTAATGATGGCTGTGCAGCACAATACAAAAACTGCAAGAATTTAATAAATCTGTGCTATCACAAAGAGGACTTTGGTTTTCCAGCCGAATGGCATTTCTTTGCCACAAGTCATGGTAAGTTGGAGTGGGAGGAACTGTTAAACGTGAAACGGCAAAAGCTTGCAACGTCCATAACATGACCAAATAATGACCACTTATCAATTATATACTTTTGCTAAAGAAAATATCCATGGAATTTCCTTTGAATACCTCACTGCAAATGATTGGAAAATCGAATCCACAATATTGCAGGAAAGATTTTCGAATGCTAAAACGATTCCTGGTACCCAAAAACTTCAATGCTTTAAACCATTATCCACGAATGAACTTCAAGTACAAGATTATAGTTCCAGTTCTGTGTCTAGACTTGAAAAAATTACGTCACAGAAAGTCAGCCAGCTCAACTTCAGTTCAATTACTGGTTACATGGTTGTAGAGTATGATGAACATTGGTGGATAGATTATGTGTTGGAGAGCAATCCAGAAAAAAGAGAAGTAACCATGAACTTTCTTCACCCTCATGGTGAGGTCAACTTTTCTCCTTCAGAGATCCTCCAGATATTTTTACTGTTTATTTGAATGATCTTTTGCTAGCAGTCGAACCCAAAACTACAACTGGTCGGTCATACTTCGTTACTTCTAAAGAGTCTGAAAGAGCAACCAAAGCACTTAACTTGCATCGATGTTAACTATTATAGCTTCTTTAATTTGTTATTAGCAATTATGTATTGCAATGGTTATGGTGTAAATATCATACTGCATTCAGTACTGTACTGCCATGTAGTTAAAACTGCTAAATAATGCATTTTTGTTACTTTTTAACAATATATATATATATATATATATATATATATATATATATATATATATATATATATATATATATATATATATATATATATATATATATATATATATATATATCACCAAATTATAGTATATTTGGTATATGGTAGCTATTATATAACTTAGGGCCTACGTTCAATAAATTACCTTTAAATACTGTATAATTTTAAGGTATTTAAATAATAAATTTTTAGAACCTACTTATACTTTAACGTTAATCCCAAAGCTGTTTATGGGAATCCCAAAAAGATTTTTTCATGGGACATCGACAATAGAAAAAGCAATGTGTAAAAAAAAAATTATGACCTTTGCCATCGATCAGGATCAAAGGTCAAATGACCAAATGACCAATAACTTTTTTTTTTATATTGAACTTATCACTTTTTTGTATAGACACAAAGTTGTTCTTCTATGCAAGAGCTTCTGTTTGCCACCAAAATCAACTTCCTAAGTATAATAGAAAAAAAGTTATGACATTTTAAATAACCAAGGTCAAGTGAAAAGACTTTGAAAAGGTCATATCTCAGGAAATAATTGACCTAAGTCAAAAAAATTTACTTGTTTTTCTTATGTCCATATGCCCAACATAAGCCAATTTTCATCAAAACCTGAGTTGGTGATGTCGGATGGGTGGTTCCCCTTGACGTAGAATGCCCCAATCGCCAATTTTTTACAAAACAAAAAGACTGTCGTTTAAAAGGAATTTTTCGCCATTAAAGGGAAAATTTAAACATTCTAACATGAGATAGTGTATTTTTGTTACAAAATAAATCACGTTACTTTTAAAAATATTGTTTAAGCTATTTAATTAAATTTTAAGGTGTTTTGTTTTTAGTATTGCAGTTTTAGAGCCTTTTTTCGAATTCAGTTCGTTTTATCACTTATTTGATACAATTTTTTAAAAATCATTTCATATTATTACTTTTCTGGTGCACTTGCGTTCATGAGTTCGTTTTATTAATTTTCTGGTGCATCTTCGTTCAAATCACTTCATTTTATCGCTTTTCTGGTGCATTTTTGTTCAAATCTCTTCGTTTGATCATTTTGATGCATTTTTGTTCAAATCACTTTATTTGATCATTTTGGTGCATCTTCGTTCAAATCACTTCATTTGATCGTTTTTAGAAGAACACCCAGTAAACATCGAACAGTTGGTAAGTAGTTGGCCCGATCTTAATAACCAACTATTAGCTACAGTTGGGCCAACAGTCGGCTATTTAGTTGGTACCGTGAAAAAAACGTAACGCTTTTACCAACACTTAGCCAACTGTTTTTGTTGTATCCTCCAGGAACTTAGTTGTGTAGAATATTTTAAGACGGCCCGAATTTTACGGCTTCTTGTTGTAAAGTAAAAAATATGTAAAATGGAAGCTTACAGTTCATAACCTTGATGTTAATAAATATCGCGTAGATTTGATATCTATTTACCTTTAGCTTAGTAGATCACTTTCAAGATTCTATATTGGAGCCTACGGAGAGAGAGAGAGATATTTGCGTTGAACTTGCTTGTTGAGTTTTAAAGCTGTATTATAAGTGATTACAAAGATTTAATCGGATTAAAGTCTGTCACATGTTTAAAATTTTCACAGCTTTTTTTTTGCATATCATTGAGAATAAACCTGTTTGCATATTTCTGTATAATGTCTCTAGCAAATAAACGTCGATCTCGCACGACTAATATCAATTCTATTAAAAAACTGTTTGAAAAAGCTTTTTCTTGTATTAACACTTATGATTCTGTTGAAGATGCTGTTGAAAGTCTGTCTAGTTTTCAAGATACACTTGTTGAAAAATTTTAAAAAGTTGAACAGTTTAATGACGAAATTATGTACCAAATTGAGGACGATGCTGAGTTAGAGATTGAGGAAGATACTTCTACTGAGTTCAGTGTCTACTTTCGTAAGAACATTTTATTAATAACAAAGTTTATTGAAAAAGAAAATAGTTCTAAATCTGATGCAAATGCAAGTATTTCTAGTCAGTCGAAATCATACTCAGTCAAATTACCAAAAATAACCCTAAAACCATTTAATGGTCAGCCTGAAAATTGGTTGTCATTTTATGAGAGCTTTGAATGTGCAATTGCCAATAACAATGATTTATCTGGCATCCAAAAGCTGACATATCTTCGCAGTTTAGTTGAAGGACAGGCATCTTCTACTATTAAAGGTCTTGCTTTAACCAATAGCAATTTTGATGTTGCCATGAACCTACTTAAAGAGCAGTACAATAATAAACAACTACTCATATCAGCTCACATGACCTCTTTGCTTACATTAGATAAAGTTACTGATATTAGAGACGTATCAAAACTTCGAAAAACCTATGACAATCTAGAAATTCAAATATGTAGTTTAGAGAATTTGGACATAACTTCTTCTATGTATGGTCCCTTGCTTGTACCAATTCTCATGCTAAAATTACCTGAAGAGTTAAATCTCGTTATCTCAAGACAGTTTCAAGGCTGTGACTCTTGGGATATAAAAACAATTCTTGAAATTTTTAAATCTGAACTTCAAGCTCATGAAAAGTCAATTTTGAATGCTTCTGCTTATGATCGAAGACCCTTATCTATTGAGACATTGCTTTCAAGCTCCACATATAACAATAGAAGAAACAATAGTACTTCTTACAATAAACATAACAAAAATGAAAGTTTTAAGTGTGCTTTTTGTGACAAGGATCATTTATCCCAACAATGCATGTCTGTAACACAATTAGATGCAAGAAGAAAAATTTTAAAAGACAAAAAACGTTGCTTCATTTGTTTACATATTGGACATATTTCTTCCAAATGTTTATCTTGCATAAAGTGTTATGAATGTTCAGAGAGACATCATTCAGCCATGTGTGATAAGAAAAATCAGCTCAGACTACCAGACAACCAACTAACATCTGTTGCTGGAGTATCAAAAGGAAATTCAGTATTGTTACAGACTGCTTTAGTTACAATAACATCTGGTACCACTGAATTACGTAATTGCAGAATTTTATTTGATAGTTGCTCCCAATTGAGTTATGTTTCACCCTCTATTCAAGAAAGACTTCATTTAGAAACTATTAATCAAAAGAAAATATCTATTAAAACATTTGGAAATCAGTGTATCACTGAAAATCTAGATAAGGTCCAATTCTGTATTCTTGATATGAATAGTGCTCGCATTTCCATTTCATGTTTTGTGAAGGAGATATGTGCTCCTATTAATGGTCAAAACATTAAGTCTGCTATTGAGAATTATAGCCATTTAAAGGGTTTGAAGTTGGCAGACAGTCATTTTACTGAAGGGAATGTACGTATTGACATCCTTATCGGTGCTGATTTCTACTGGTCCATTGTAGATAATGAGATAATTAGAGGTGTTGAAGGTCCTGTTGCTTTGAAATCCAAAGTTGGTTTTTTATTGAGTGGAAATATTTTTGACATTTCAGATAGTTGTGGTGTGCTTCACTCTCATATTTTGAAAATTGCTTCTGAATTCTGTAATGATAAAACTGTTTTTCATAGTTCTATGTCATCTTTTTGGGACTCTGAAACTGTAGGAACAACAACATCTGATATTAACGACTTAGTATATGAGAACTTTAAAAACGAAATTCAATTTAATAAATATTCTAATCGCTATGAAGTTGGGTTACCATTTAAACTCAACCATGATTTAATTAGTGATAATTACACTTATTGTATCAAACGCCTGGTACCTGTACTTAAAAAACTCAGCAAAGACAACAAACTGCTTAGAAGCTACAATGCGATTATAAAAGAACTGTTAACTCAAGGTGTCATTGAAAAAGTAAACAATCATGAAATTAGTTATGGAGATGTACATTACCTACCACATCGCCCTGTAATAAGAGATGACAAGACCACTACTAAAGTTCGCGTGGTCTTTGATGCTAGTGCAACTATTGATGGACCATCCTTAAATGACTGCTTAAATGCAGGTCCAAGCTTAACAACCTCTTTGTTTGGTGTACTTTTGCGATTTCGATGTAACAAGTATGCATTCATCTCAGACATTGAAAAAGCATTTTTGCAAATATCCTTAAAAGAAAAAGATAGAGATTTTGTTCGATTTTTATGGGTTGACAATCTAGATTCTGTAAATGGACAAGACCTTTTATCATCTCCAATTGTTACATATCGTTTATGCAGAGTTCTGTTTGGCGTAACATTGTCACCATTCCTACTCAGTGCAACATTAGTGACTCACCTTCAAAAATACACTGAAATTGATCAAGAATTTGTTGAAAAGATGTTGCTTTCTTTACATGTCGATGATTTAAACTCTGGAAGCAATGATCTAAACCAATGCTTAGAGTTCTTCAATAAAGCTAGAAATTGTTTGCAAGAAGCAAACTTCAATCTTCGAAAGTTTGAATCAAACTCAGTTGAACTTGAACAAATGATTCAGTCAAATAGTTATGAACGAAATAATACAACTAAAGTACTTGGTCAAACATGGGATAAAGATTCAGATGAATTGACATATTCATTTAATGACATTCTTGAAAGCGTTAAAAAAATTCCTTCAAAAAGAGATGTTATGAAATTTATTGCCAGTATTTTTGATCCAATGGGACTTATTAATCCTGTTGTTGTTAGATGTAAGTGCTTCTTTCAGAGATTGTGTGTTGAAAAGTTTTCTTGGGATGACTTGTTGTTTGGACATGCTTTAGATGAGTGGAACGACATAATATTAGATTTTCGTTCATTAAATAAATTATCTTTGCCTCGATGGATTCTAACTGACTCTTACTTATCCAACACTAATATTAAACTTGAGTTTCATGCCTTTGCTGATGCAAGCCAAAAAGCATTTGGTTGTTGTATCTATCTTAGATGTATTGTTAATGAATCACTGTTTTGTCTCGCTCATTGCCTTTAAATCTAGAGTGGCCCCTGTAAATAAATCAACTATTCCAAGACTGGAGTTAAGAGCAATGTGTTTATTATCCTCTCTGATGTCTGCTGTGAGAAAGGAACTTAAAAACTTGAACATTAATGACATTTTCTGTTGGACTGATTCTACTATCTGCCTTCATTGGTTGAATAATATGAATCAAACTTATGAGACATTTGTACAAAATCGATTGATAAAAATTCGTGATTTATTTCCTATACAATTTTGGCATTATGTGGAGACTACACGAAATCCTGCTGACATATCCCGTGGATGCTCCTTCAAATATATTATTGATCATGACATTTGGTTTAAAGGCCCTGATTATCTTAATGATGTTTCAGTTCCATGGCCCTCTTACAATTTAATTGAACATAAAGATAATCAAAGTAAATTGTGTTAATTAGCTGCCACCAACCCCATTAACATTAATCTTGAGTTTATTGGTATTGAACGTTTTAGTAGTTATGAACAGTTGAACAAAGTAACAGGCTAGATTCTGCGATTTGTAAACAATTTAAAGAGTCATGTTCAGAAGACACATGTCACAATGATACCAACATTATCTGCTGACCAAATTGAATGTGCGAAGATACTGTGGGTGCGATATGAACAACGTGATGTCATGAAAAGCAAAAATTACAAACAGTTCAGAAGAGATCTTGGACTTCAAGTCATCGATGGAATTGTTCAATGTCATGGAAGAATGCAGAATGCTCCAATTCCAAAAGAAGCTAAATTTCCAATTTTTGTTCCTCGTAGTAGTCAGCTGTCTAAGTTATTGATTGTTTATTTCCATAAGTTGGTGAAACACAATGGTTTGAAAGAGACTCTTTCAGAGCTGAGGACTAAGTTTTGGATTCCTCAGTGTAGACAACTGGTTCGCAACATAATTTTAAAGTGTTTCCTGTGTCAGTATTTTGAGGGAAAGCCTTATTCCTCCTTCTCCACCTCTACCTTTGAGTCGTTTATGTGATGACTACCCATTTATGCATACTGCTGTTGATTATGCTGGTCCTGTTTTTGTCAAGAATATTTATGGAGACTGTAGCATTATGTTTAATGGGTGGATATTTTTATTTACCTGTGCTAGTACCCATTCTATATGCTTGGATTTGGTTTCCGATCTTTCATCTACATCATGTATTCGTGGACAAAGACGTTTCTTTGCTAGAAGAGGTGTACCAAGCGAAATTCTATCTGATAATGGTACACAATTTATTGCAGAACAAACACAACTCTTTGCAAGTGACAAATCGATTACTTAATAATTCAATGTCCCAGCTGCCCCGTGGTGGGGTGGGCTGTTTGAAAGGATGGTAAGGATGGTAAAACGATGTCTAAAGAAAATCGTTGGTAAAGCTCGTTTAAACTTTGAGCAAATGTTAACATTGTTGCAAGAAAAAGAAACTGTAATTAATAATCGACCCCTAACCTATGTATATAACGAACCCTGCATAGAAGCCTTAACACCAAATCATCTTGTCTTTGGGCGAAAGCTAAACTTAAATGGTGTAAATAGTGATAGTTATATTGAACATGACTTAAATAAACGACATAATCATTTCCAAACAGTACTTGAACATTTTATAAAACGATGGAAGAGTGAATACCTAACAGAACTGAGGGAGTTCCATAAATCTAAACGAAGTATTGGTAGCGTGCAAATAACTGTCGGCGACATTGTTTTGATAGAAGAAGACAAAAAATCACGTTCGCTTTGGAAAACTGCAAAAGTCGAAAAAATCTTGGCATCAAGTGATGGTTGTTCACGTGCGGCAACAGTAAAGTTCTCACAAGGAGATGGATCTTTTAGGCATGTAAATAGACCCATAAATAAACTTGTTCCTGTTGAATATGCGAATCAAAGAGAACGCATTAATGAACTTAAAGTAACATTCGTAAAGGAAAATGATATTCCTCTTGTAATCAAACATTAAAGGCGGGGGAGTGTTGTATCCTCCAGGAACTTAGTTGTGTAGAATATTTTAAGACGGCCCGAATTTTACGGCTTCTTGTTGTAAAGTAAAAAATATGTAAAATGGAAGCTTACAGTTCATAACCTTGATGTTAATAAATATCGCGTAGATTTGATATCTATTTACCTTTAGCTTAGTAGATCACTTTCAAGATTCTATAGTTTTTAAACTATTGGTTGCCATTAACGCCCAACAGTAATAAAACAGTTGGCTAACAGTTGGTACCATTACCGGCCCAACTATATGATTTTTTTTTGCGATTTTTTAAATTCACTTTTGCGCTTAAATTGAAAGTGCAAAAGTTATAAATCATGTTTTGAATATTGCTTAATAACAAAGTATAACTTTGCTTTTTAATATTTAATTTTCTATTTAATAGTGATTGTTTGTATATCAGATTTTACCAAACAGTACTACTGTCCACACAAAATATTGTATTATTTATAGATAACTTAGTTGAATACAAAAAAAAAACAAATTTTTTATCATTACACTTTTATTTCCAGAACATAAAAGAAAAATATTTCATTATCGTAGTTAATATTATTAAAGGTTTGAAACTAATATTGACAGCTTTAATTAAAAACAATATTTTAAAACGCTAGTATTTAAAAACGTTGCGATTTATTAGATAATTATTAATAATAAATAAGAAAAATTAGATTTATAAATAAAATCAAGATAAATAAGCTTTTATAAATTTGCAAAAGAAAATAACTAAATATTCTTTTCATTGATTAACTGCAACTGATTTTTTATAACCTTGCTTTTCATCTGTCTATTTATTCGCCCATCTCCTTGATCATTTGTGCCCTGAAACCATCTTGAAACGATCGGGTTAATATCTTTATCCTTGGAATTAAGATACTGAATTCTTACTGTTGCTAAAAGAATAAAATTAAAATAAATTAAAAAACTCAATTTTTTTTTGTTTAAATTATTTTTAAGCTATTTTTAAGCTCTTATACGTATACTTTGCAAATCAAGAATTACATTAACTGGTTAGCAGTTTTAAATATGTGCATATGATAAACCGAGAGCAATTAGCTTATCGGTTCAAGACAAATTTCTATATGCTCTTTAAGAATCATATAGTTGAATACTAATAAATCATGGTTTACATTGGCAATTAATGTCTCTAGTTAACAATAAAATACGGCATTAATAAGTTCAAGTCACCAAGGGAGAACATAATATCTTACAAATTCACAACTAATGACAACACTGGTAATTGTCATAAGTACTAACATATTATACTCTTTCTTAGTGTTGTAAACATACTTTTGTAAATATAAAAATACGGTTGACTTTAATAGACTAAAAATTTACATAACTAGTAATACTTACATAGTAAGCACTTTAACACAAAATGATAACATCGCAACTTAATCTTGCCCATTCCAGTAGCTATCATCTTACTTGAAGATCCGTTTAGATTACATAAAATGCTAAAATTTTTGGAAAACATGGCTCCCAACACACATCGTATGTATTTTGGACGTTCAACTTTACTTCCAACAGAACGCAGATATTCGACCTAAAAACAAATAATGCTACATATTACAACTTTTTTTATTTAAATTATTTTTTCAAAGGTAAATGAAAATGTAATGCGGTATAATATAACTAAGGTATTATTAAATTACCTTTGATAAATTACAATTATAAGACTTATAAAAAAACTTATCTTTGATCTTATAAAATAATAGTTACTAGTTTAAACGCAACCTGTAGACTGCTAGAAACATAAGATAAAAAATAATTTCAAATTTTATAGAGAGCCATCTCAGATTTCATCTGTAGCATAAGGTTAAGCCTCTCCAAATCTTCCTTACTTTCCATTGGAAGGCCAGGGGGAACAACAATATCTTCATTATCCAAAAAACTTTGAACTTCTAAAAAATTATTTTTTTGCTCCTGTTCTGTTAATTTTAACTCCAAAGATGCCAGATTCTCTATAAACATACATAAATAATTAAATAATATTTTATTGCATTTGAATGTTATTGGAAAACTGGTTTCAAAAACACATTTAGTTATTAAATTGAAGACATACACGGATGAAGGTGTTATGGAACTCAAATATTTGGAGTTAAAGTTTTAAACATTCATGTTATTTATCCCTGTAGGTGAATTGATTGCTGTAAAAATGGTATTCTAGCACATTTTTGTACTGTGTTATTAAGGTCACGGAAAAGAGAGTTATTTAAAACCTTTATCTGCATAAAAAAGTAGAAATGTGTATTCTTGTAACATGAAATATGTATTTTTTTAAAGCCTACTTCCATTTATGACTTTAATTAAAACACAAATTTTTTTTTTTAGAAAAAATATAAATAGTTTTCTTTTGTCAATATATGTCAGCATCATAATCAATGTATGTATGCGTAACACATATACAATGTATAACAAGTAGTAAAACAAAAAAAAACAACAAACAAATAATTTATCCGAAACCTTACTTTCCTGATCCCCAAAATTTTGAATAATTTTCTCATAGTTTTTAGAAGTCGATGTTCCTTTTAATAAAATGCTATAATTATATGCATTATATGAATACACACCCACCCACCCACCCACACCCACACCCACACACCCACACACACACACACACACAATATAATATAAATGTCATATACGCTTAATATGAAATGTATGTCATATTGTATATGCAATTGCATATACCATTTATTTATATACTATATTTTATTATATACTATATATTTTATTATATACTATATATTATGTCAATATTGTATATATGGCATATATTATATGCAATATATACAAAATACATACATATAAATTATTATATATAACATTTATATTAGAATATAACAACTTTTATGCATGCATATTATGTAAAGGATGTCTGCCAATATTTTAAGGTGGATTTCTCTGACTTTTCCCTGATATTTTCCTGATCTTCTACCTGTTTTCCTTGATTTAATTTAAAGTTACCCAATTCAACTTCACAAAAATTGACCTAGATTCATTTAGAAAAATGCTCTTCAACTGCAAAAATGTAAACAATAATACAACCCACACTAAATGTATCAAGTATTGATACATTTAATATGGGTTGTATTATTGTTTTTATTTTTGCAAGTGAAGATTCAAGATTCGCTTGATGCAAGAGAAGTTCATAAAACTATCTGCCAAATAAACTTTTAAATTACATGTACTATATACAACTTATTTAAGTTATGTAAGTTTGATGAAGAGCCATTTTCCCTGATTTCTCCCTGATTTTTAATTTCTTAAAATTCGACCTAATTTCCTTGAAAATCCTAGATTTTTTCCAGATATTTGATTTCCCTGACTTTTCCCTGATTTCCCCTGATCTGGCAGACACCCTGTATGTATGTGTATATATACATACATATATATACACATATATATATATATATAGATATATATATAGATAGATAGATAGATAGATACATACATACATACATATACATACAGAAATACACACATAAACATACTACTATACACGCACATATACATTTTAGCTGTATTTTAACTTTAAATAATAGTTAAAATAGAGCTAAAATGTCTAACACAAATACAAAAATGGTGTCATCATAAAAATAAATTAAAAACTCAACCAATGTCAAAAATTATATCTGAATGTGTAACTAATGGATAAATGTAAAATATTTGTACTAAACTAAACTAACTCTATTGAATAGTTTTAATTATTGAATGAATCTATTAAAATACGTTTAAAATCTATTAAAATACGTATAAAAACACGCGGTACACAGTCGGTTAATGGTTGGCAAGAAATGCCAACAGTTAGCCAACTATAGCCAATACTGGCCCGTCAGTTGGACCAACTAAAGCGTGTTTACTGGGCAGTCAGTTTAACAAAAAGCAATAAGCGAAATATTCTGTTATACTTTTATATATAAATATACATATAATTTTTAATTTTCTGAAGGAAAAAATTCCTTTAAATATTGAGTGTATTCTTTTTTTCCCAGAAATAACTGACTTTTGGTAATAGCATTTCATGTTTTACTGATGAATTTGTATCAGTTAAAATTTTATTTAAAGCAAATCCCATCAAAGTTCTTTAGAGTAGAGCTAACTCACTCGTATTCATTTCATTTCAATTTTGTAACATCAAAGTAACTACTTTTTCATCTTTTTTTTGTATGGCGGGGACCAAAGTAAACAAAGACGATCTACAGTCAATGGTGGTCTTTTTGATGGAAATGTTTTTAAATGGTCCTCAATAAGCTTCGGCGTAACGCATATGACATGCTGACCTTTCCAATATTTCACCATATTTAAGGATTGCAGTGTGCCAATGCAGTCTTCCTGTGTAATGCTGGTCAAAACACTAGTATCAAAATATTTGATTTTACATAAAATATAACGTTACAAACTAAAATATTTAACGTTATTAAAAATGCATATTTTTTTAGGCTACGGAGAGCACCCTTTTATATAAAACAATTTTTTAATTGCGAGAAAAAATGGAATAAATTTTGTTTGCTGAAATAAAGTTTACCTTAAGTCTTTAATTGATAAAGTGCCTGATGACATTCGCAAAACATCCAGCAAAACCCATGTCCAGTAACTTCTGTAGCTTAACTTTCCAAGATCAGATAACGGTTTTTCAGGAGAACCAATTAATCCTTCAATTTTTGACAACTCATAGCCTAAATTTATTTTGTTAATAATAGTTTATAAGTGTTATGCTAAATACAAATACCAATTATTTAAGACTAGTTCTACTTACTAAATGCAATTTGAAACTTTCCATAGCCTTTTCTTTGATATGGTGGTAGTGTTAAAATGCAAGCAACATTATTACCTTCAGGCGAATCTTTTTCCTAATAAAACAATTCTATACACACTAGCCAAAAAGAAACAAAAGTATAAAAAGGTTCATCAATATGCTCATGTAACCTGTTACTCCATTTATGCATAATTGATTTGATAAAAAACCTTGCATACTACCTTTGAAAAATATCCAACCATATGTGCTCCTTCTCTATCAACTTCTGTCAAAATGTAGAAGAGGAATGGCTCAACATCAAAATAAAGTGTCTTGTGATCAAGAAACAGTTTAGCCAGTAAACATATATTTTGGCAATAGATCTAAACACATCAAACAAATCTAAACCCAGATAAGAATAAAATACTATAAATTTAAAAATAAATTTAAAAACATTCAAATGCTTACTTTAAAATCTTTGCCATCAACCTCATAAACAGAAATTGAATCTTTCCGATATATTTCACGACCAGGCGGTTGACGTAATTTACATTTTTCCTAAATAAATTGAACATTTGAAATAAGTTATCCAATAACCACAAAAGTACCCACTTATAGTAAAAAGTAATATTATATATTTCTGATTTATATATATTTACCAAATGACGCCGATATGTTGCCTCAAACTTCATATATTTAATGCAGTACTCACAAATAAAGAGTTTTTTCTGTTTTGAATACTCATCAGGGTATGGACTATAATACCAAGTATCAATCTCATACTTTCCCATCTCAATAGTATCTATATATTTTACACGTGTTATAGCTTCATGCTCTTTTTCCAGTGCTGCTGTTGTAGGATCCATTTCTTCATAACTCTAAACTAAAATACTGCAACAGAAGACTTCTTTTGTTTTCTACGAAGTATGCATGAAACAAAACAACATCATAAAGACAGAAAAAAAATGTATGAAAAATTAGGAAAAACTAAATATACCTTTTGAACATGATTAATTTCATCATGTTTTCGCTTTTGGTTTCTTGTAATTTTACGATCTACATTTTCCCCTTCAATCATCACTATATCAGTATTCAGTTTAATTTCCTGCTCAGGAATTGGTCTTGCTCGATCAACACGTTCTTGAGGTACCCATTCATCTAATCTTCGATTACCTAACAAAATTCCTTGCTTTTTAAGAATTTCCACATAAAACTTTAAGTTTATAAAACTTGAAAACCTTTAAAAACCTAAGTTTTCAAAATTTGATTGATTTAATAAAATACTTTAGCTAATTGGCTTACAGCCTTGATAGTGAACATAATATTCAATAAGTCCATCAGCTTGCTTACGACTGTGAATAATTTCAGACAGTTCTACATGAAAATACAAAATTTTATTAAAAATAATAGTAAAATAAAAAAAAACAACATAAATAAATATATAACACAAAACCCTTATTTACTACATATATGCAAATTATGTTATTACTTATTTATTACATATATGCAAATGTTATAAACAGAAACATAGAAAATATTTTCTGAGTTTAAAAATCAGGTAGTAAAATTAACTTTACATTTATAGATAATCTTAAGATAATCTTAAACCATAGTGTGCTACTTTTTTTTTTTTTGAGTTTCTAAGTTAGAAACTGAAAAAAAAAGTAATACACTGTGGCTTCAAGTAAAGGCACTAAATTATAATCTAGGTTAGCCAAAGGAATTTGTAAATATAGAGAAAAATTCTTAATCTACCATAAATTTTTTTAGCAATATGAAAAATAGTTATTGTTGTAATAATAAAAAAAAACTCATTCCCAAAACTATTGTTTTCTCAAATGTTCTTTGAGTGGGTACTATATGTTTTAAGTAGATCCAATTGTGTTTTAAACTATTGATAAGGTTTTCTTTTGTTACAATACCTAATTTATTTTAATATATTACTCCAACCATTCTATTGCCATGGCTATCCAGTAATATGATATAAATATGACTGGGTAAGGTAAGAAGAATTAATATGCAAGTTATAATAAAAATTAAACTAACGCCATTCCTCAGTATCACTTCGTTTCACAAAACAATGCTCGCCATTGTGCTTCTTGTAGGATAACTTCTCGTACTGATTGACCTCATTTGACATATCAATGACCTCTTTATTAGTATCGTAATCAACTTCATCGCTAAGCAAAGGTAAAGAGAATGCTATTGTCTCTTTTTTATTTGTATATTCTTCTGTGTCATTTAGACTGTTTTCCGCCATTTTCTGTATCATGATTTTTATTGTCTGTATTTCTCCGCCGTTGTGATTAAGGGTCTGCGTATCGTTTTCGGTATATCGGTATGAAACGATATTTTGAACCGATAACGATATAAAATGATAACGATATCAAACGATATGAGTTTGTCTATGAAACGATAACTTATCGTTTTAACCGATAATCAAACGATAGCTTATCGGTTGAAACGATATTATCGGCTTTTTTTTTATCGGTTTATCGGAATACATAAAAATAACGAGAATACCGATATTTATCGGTATAATAACGATATTTTTTACAATATTCCAATTTTTTTTTTTTTTAAAATGCCAAATTTTAGTTCAAATGTATAATAAATCTTCAAGTCGAGTCAAGATGTCGTTTTGCCTATCTTTACCGGTTTTACAAGTTAATCCTTCCCAATTGTATATATTATCTAGATGTCTAACTTCGCAAAAATTCTGTAAAGAAAAAGTGAAGCAACACTGTTCTCCAAAATGAACCCCAGGTTGAAACTCTCCCCACTCCTGATTTTTTTTACATTTAATCAATCATATGCATTAGTAAACACAATATATGTTGTCAAAAAAATCTGAACTAAGTGCTAAATATGTATACTTCCAAAGTTAAAACGCATAATTTTTGGCTTTTTTTCTTCCAAAGTTTTAATGAAGTCAGCCATTATGGTAGTCAAAATAACCCATTAATATTTATTTATTTCATTTACAAAAAAACCATATTATAAATACATTTGTATCACAAATGATATTTAAGTTAATGCTTGTTTAAATTAAAATTTACCACAGCAGATTTTAGCTTTTCTCCATAACTTTTTTGTCCTATGTTTCTTTTATAGTTCATCAAAGTTTTTTTAAATTTGTGATGAACTGATTCACCACATTGTTCTGCATAGCTACCTTAGCTAATATTATTGCAATCTACTAAGGTGAGCATGTGACACACTAAAATATGTATTTTCCATGAAACTGTCAAGTCATAGCCAAACACATCTTTTGTATATAGTTAAGAAAATGAACTTTTGAAATCTTGAATTTTAACAGAAATATCTGTACCCATTTCCAAACCAAACACAGCTGATTTCACTAATGAAAACTTACGCAAACAATTATTGGTAAAATATTGATTTTTAAGGTAAAACCCCTCTCCAAAATATCTAACAGGGGCATAAATCAATTATTGTTGTTTCCATCTAAACCTACACCATGATACCCTCTCATTTATATGTAATGTGTTTTCAACCAGCTTTGAAAAGCTGACCGAACATATTAAAGCAAAGTACAAAGTTTATCCACAACTCCCATCATAATGTGAAGCTCAGGTGGAGGAACAATATGTTCAAGAAAAGTTTCTTGATCTTCTTTTAAGTAAATTAAACGAGGATTTCTTACATTTTTGTATTCCTGCATTTTCAATCTTTTTTTTCCACCATATACATATTGATCATAACGTAAGTCTATGGAGCCCAACATTCTTAGTTTCCCTGCTTCAAGGGAGCATTCTCCTTCACAATACAGACAGGCATATTTACCAGAGTGACTTGAAAGTTCTAAAAACACTATTTGCACACTTTAGGTCAAATGCCATACTGAAGTTTACTTCAAGTTGAAGAAGTGCCAATAATTTTTGGAGATTGCCATTATCCTCTAAGACCATCTCCACAATGGCAAGAATATAGCAGTCCTTGACACCAGAATCTTCATATATTTCAAAGGAAGAACAATGATTTTTTGGATTGAAAACATTAATAATAACTTTTAAGAAGTTTTGACCACCATTTAAAGATATTCAGAGTTTCCTGCAATTCAGTCATTTTAACATTAATAATTGGTTCTACAGCACTTGTTAGATTCCTGTGTAAAGTAGAACATGATTTTTTGGTTTTATTTTTAGAGAGTTCTAATGCATTTGATAGCTCCATAATATTTTGGAACAAGATATGATTTACTTTCTTTCTTTTTGACTTAATTTCATGTACTCCAACTGTAACAGAGAGAAGATTTCCACCTGTAGACATCTTAAACTGCTCTACATTTACAATGCTTTCACTCTCCATTTTATGCTTCAACAATCCAGATGCTACTTGTTCTGCATATTTATCTCCAAGTGATTCACTAATATCTACGATATCGGTTACAGCTTGACTTTTGCAACAACCATGAGAAACTCCTCTAAAATTAATAGTAAGAATTTTATAACAGTTTTTGAAATAAGTAAAAACAGTAAAAAATATATTGAATCAAACTATAAAATAGCATAAAGAGAAAAAATGTTTTAACTGATCTTATTTTAAATTATAAAATCATAAATATAAATAATCTATACTAAGATTTAAATAGCAGAGTCCACAGAAATTTTCAGCTACATTTAAAGTATATGACCCTGGCTAATTATTTGTCTGGATACATATCAGAGGTTCGCCTAATAGTACTCCTATTTACCTGAAATACATTCTTTTTATCAAATACATTATTCTACCTGAAGTATATTATATAATACCAATATGTATGTGTTTGTGTTAATATATATATATATATATATATATATATATATATATATATATATATATATATATATATATATATATATATATATATTAACATAAACACATACATATTGGTATTATATAATAATGTATGTATATATATATATATGTACATACACACACACATACACACACACACACACACACACACACACACACACACACTGGCTAGAGAGTATATCAAAGGTACTTTGATCTATATATATTAATGGGTTATTTTGACTACCATAATGGCTGACTTTAAAAACTTTGGAAGAAAAAAAGCCAAAAATTATGTGTTTTAACTTTGGAAGTATACATATTTAGCACTTAGTTCAGATTTTTTTGACAACATATATTGTGTTTACTAATGCATATGATTGATTAAATGTAAAAAAAATCAGGAGTGGGGAGAGTTTCAACCTGGGGTTCATTTTGGAGAACAGTGTTGCTTCACTTTTTCTTTACAGAATTTTTGTGAAGTTAGACATCTAGATAATACATACAATTGGGAAGGATTAACTTGTAAAACCGGTAAAGATAGGCAAAACGACATCTTGACTCGACTTGAAGATTTATTATATATTTGAACTAAAATTTGGCATTTTAAAAAAAAAAAAAATTGGAATATTGTAAAAAATATCGTTATTATACCGATAAATATCGGTATTCTCGTTATTTTTATGTATTCCGATAAACCGATAAAAAAAAAAAGCCGATAATATCGTTTCAACCGATAAGCTATCGTTTGGTTATCGGTTCAAACGATAACTAAACCGATATTATCGTTTCATAGACAAACTCATATCGCTTGATATCGTTATCGTTTCATATCGTTACCGGTTTAAAATAATAACGATACGCAGACCCTTAGTTGTGATTTGGTCAAAGTAATGCGATTTACAGGATAACACGTCGAGAGCCCGTACATTTTGAATAACTATCCATAAAATTAAAAATGGCTGCTTTTTTCATCAACTGATCTCTAAATAATAACTGAATGTAGATAGAAAAAAACTTGAAGCCAAAAATTTTATAATTTGGGCGTAACAAGATGGTGGATTTCATGTGATATACAGTTTTATTTAGGATAATATAGGCTAAGTGATCTTTGCGCCAAAAATTTTTCTTGGGGAAATCAAAATAAACTATCCCATTTTCATAAAAAAAAAGTACATTTTTATTTGATAAATTTTCATTAGACAAGAAGTGTGAGATAAACCATATTCTTAGAAAATATCTAATGTTTTAAAAGTAAAAAATGACAGAAATAATCCATATTTAACATAAGTCTAACAGTATAGGTATCTAAAATTTTTTCAAGTTATTTTCTTCATCTAAATACTGCATCATGGCTTAGAGTTCCTTCTTCTTTTTCACTTTAATTGGTACCACACCCGGAAAACGTTCAATTTCTGTATTAATAATTTTTTAAAACTTGTACTTCTCGTTTAAAAACTCGACATGCTTGAAACGGTAATAGGTAACTAAATATTTTCTTAAAATAGACGATTCCTGGACTGTCTTTGATAACTTTTAACCAGACAACCTGGATTATTTCCAACTTAGATGTATCAAAATGTGTAGCCGAGGCAGTGTTTTCTACCATTTGCCTGTCGTGAAAAATGTACTTGAACTTCTCCCCCCTCCCCTTCCTTCCTCTCCATGTTTGACTTTAAAAGTGGCTAGTTTTTTTTAATGTCAACAACCAGCTTTTTTTAATGTCAACAACAGTGGTCACCTTTTGAGGGCTAATAACAAAAGGTTTAGATTTTTTTTTTTTTCATACCCTTTTGAAGCTTTGTACTATTACTGATATTGTCAATTATTCTCAATAAAAATTTGTTAACTTGATGAATGTTTAATGATTGATTTTAACAAGATCTAAAGATCTAATAAACTGAATGAAAAGTATAATGAAATGATTATCAATAATAAAATCTTTCTCTTATCGAGCACTGGTCAAATAAATTGACTTGTCCACTTAAGCAATATACTTTTGGAATAAAAAACTATGAAAACCGAGATATAGGTCAATACTTGGAAGAAATCCATTAAAAGTTCAAATCATCAGTTCAAATCCCCAGTACGAGAGCTTAATTCCATATCTTCTAGTACTAAACGAGCGATAGTACTCCTCCGTCGATTAAGTATATGAAAAATCCCTATGACCAAGTTCATATCACTATTGCTTTTTGGACAGAGAATAGAAGCCGATCACTCGTTTGTTTGGAATTGTTTAATAAATGAACTATTCGAACGAACTGTTTCTACTAGTTTATCAAAGTTAGTTTAATGCAAATACTCAGCGTTACAAGTGAAGTGAGAACTGTTGAAATGTCTCTTAAGGGATCCATCATCCAATTTGTGCTCAACAATGTTGATTATAAACCTATGTAACATTGAGGGTAAAAGTATATTTAATGGTATGGTGATTATTGTTAAATCAATGTTGACCCACTCCTCTTCTATGATTTTTGGCAGAAAGGCTGAAAAGTTTAGATAAATTTATCATTTTTGAGGTCAAAATAAATAAATAAATAAATTTTCTGTGAAGAATAAACAACCATTGTAAAAAAAATCAAAAGTAAATAAACTTACGCAGCTAATATCGAACATTCATTTTTTCAAATTTTGTCCAGGTTAACCGTCATGTTGGCACTGCGCAACTTGGTTGAGAGTTTCAGTGTTATTAAAGCATCTTCTAAATCAAATTTTAAAAGGAAACAACTGATGAAAGAAACAATGGTGCAAGAAAAGGTGCAAGCAAAGGTGCAAGAAACAATTTTACTGACTAACAAACTTTCTTTAGGAAATAAGTTTTTATCGTCTTAAATTAAGAAGAACTTAAAATTAAAACATAAAATGTTAGAATATTGTGTAATAAAATACATTATTGATTTTAAAATGTTTTTAACACTAAAAGGGCATCTTTTGCGAGCCTAAAACTTTTTTAATATGATTTAGGCATAAATTATTTTTTAAAATATGATTTAGGAATACTGGTAAAGATGCGTAACTATAAAGAAATGTGAATGTCTTGTTTTTGATAAAATGTCTTTAAACCGACAACTATATTATAACAAAAGCATTGACAAGGTTATTGGAACACGAACTAATGAAAAACCTGTGAACCAAATTCTTATATTGATGGTGCGCATATTATCAACAAAGTAAAAATAATCAATAGCCTACATTTATAGTAATAGCTAATATACTAAATTGATATGAGTCATCTAGACACAGCTAGTTTAACTGTAAGATAGCTTGTTTGCAATCAGAACTCCAGTATTATTGCAAATTTCCCCTTTCTTTTTAATCAAATCGTATCATATCATATCTTATCAAGTAAGTTAATATTGCAACAGCTGTATTGCGGTTCTCAAGTAAATCGTCGCGTGATGTAGAGCGGTAAAAAAAAACAGTTATTGAGAAAAATACGTTATTATCAATATTAATCTTTTGTATAGATGTTTTTCTAAACTACCGATTATATAAGACTAGATTGTGGATCATCATCAAGAAAAATTAAATTTGGACAAGTGTAGTGCTGTTCGACTTGTTTTGAAATTGTCTGATCGCCATTTACACAGGTGAAACTTGCAATCCAAATATTTATTTTTTAAGTTGCTATAACTTTGTCTTTATGTGCATGGACCAAACTTTTTCGTAAAAATATTTTTTGTACAACTTTTTTGTTAATAATATAGATATAGTATCTAATACTTTAAATTCTTGTAAACTATTTGAAGATATAAGAAACCAATATATTAACTCCAAATAGTATTTACAAGAGAATATTTGAGTACTTGGATTAAGAGGTAGCAAATATATTTTAGATGTTTAGATGTTACCATTTCCAATACACTGCCTCACAAATGTACTGCTTCATGAGACTTTTTTATGTTTGCACAGCTTAATTCATTCAAATAAAATTAAATAAAGGACGTCATTTTTTTTACAAAGTTTAAAGTGACGAGTCAGTGCAACTTAAATCACAATATCAAATTCTTTTTATTATTACAATTGGTAGAACTTGATTTCTGTGTTGCAGTTAACTCCAGTACCAATATGATACTTGAAGATTAAATATCTACATCTGAATCACTGGTTCTCAAACAATGGATGATTAAGAAAGTTCAAATTTGTAAAAATTGTACTCATTCTTTTAACTTTGATATCCAGTGAGAATAACTTATTAACACCTAATTCTTTTTTACAAAGCTTGGTTCATGAAATGGAAGCTATTTTTACAACACAAATTAAAACTTTATTAGCTAAAAGAAATACTGCGTAACAGATTGTCGATGAAACAAAAAGAAGACTGAACTTTTACATTCTTTACAAAGACAATGATGATCAAAAAATCTCTTAAAAGAGAGTTTAATTAAAAACTTTGTTTACATGTTTTCTAACTTATTAGTTTTTTAACAGATATGGCGCCACAGAACAACGCATGTTAAAAAAGTTGAATCGTGTAGTCCATGTTTTGTTATATAAATTTTATTACATTAATTGAAGGTTCATCAAGAATATTAGCTGTTTTAAAAGGAACTCCATTGTGGAATTCTTTTTCCTGAAACTAAACTTCACACATCTTTCATCAATATGAAGAATTACTGAACTTCAGGACACTCTGCTATTGTCATCAGCCCACATGTTAGCTATATTTTTCTGTTCGTCTCGAATTAAGAAATTTATGAATTCTCATCATTACTTTAAAATAAGTATCTCTTGAGCGAATTTTTTTTTAGCAGTAGTAAAGCTAAAATAGTTTGGGTGGGCAAAAAAAAAAAGAGTAAAAGGATTTGTAGTAAATCAAGGAACATTTCAACAGTTGTTGCCTCTTGAAATTATTTCTCTGTCACTAACATTGTTACTTGTCCGCTATTACCTACGTTGGAGACATCTGAGTCGTTTCTGCATTTGGATTTATGAGCGAACCAATCTTTTTGTTGGCAAAACGTACTGCAGTAATAAACGCTGTAGCAGCCAGTACATTCCAAAAATGCGTCGCGACTACAATTTTGGCAAATCTATAATGAAATACTTCATACATAATGTATATACTATATTCGGAATTATGAAAGGGAAACACATTCCAATTTACGGATTTGTTTGACAATTGTACGTTGACCGTTGAACGTACGAGCGAAAGTAACACTTAAACAAAACAAATCTAGAATAAGATTCTTATTACAAAACTATATTTGGCCTTAACTTTATTTAAATTCAATACAATCCACTAATTCATCAATACAAACCTTAGCTGCTTGTATAGTGAAAGTTTGTGATTGGGGTACAATAAGGTGTTGGTGTTCAACGACTGATAAACCATGCATGGAATGTACTTGACCTCTTCGAATTAATGAAATTGCCTATAACAAAGAACAAAGTCCTAAATACTTTTTTTTCTTTTTCACATTTCAAACTAATAATATTTCAAGAATTTAAGCTTAAAATACACTTTAATGAAATACGGTCAAGATAAAAAATAATATTGAAAATTACCTCTGCCTTTTCATTTTCAGCTTGTATTTTTGCTTGAGTTACAGCATTATCTTTGAATGCTTCAGACTGAACTTTGACTTGTTCAACCATCAACTTTAACTTGTTAGCCATACTTATTAAGTTTGTTGCCATCTAAATATTCCAAATATATTCTAACTACAAATGATACTGAAACCTCGCACTATGAAGCGAAAAGCTCAAAAAGTGGCCATAAGTGGAATTTTTTTAATACACTATTTTCATTAATTTTTTTTTACAACTTATTAGAAAAAATATCAAATGATAAGAAAAATATATATTTTGTTTCTCTCATGTCTACTATCCTAATCAGAGAATTGGAACAATAGTTTAATAAAAACGTTTATTACTTTACAAAATTTTGAGTTTTGGCTGCTTTTTGACCATTTCGCTTCACTGTGCGTCGTGTTTTTGTAAATAATTAGCTCAAAATATTTACAAAACAAAGCGTTTAACAAAAACAAAAGTATTACATCAGCTCTTGTAGAATGAAACCAGCTTTAATAATGACAGCTAAATTACACTAGTAAAGACTCATTCAAAATCAAATCATATAGGAAATGAGTTCGTTCACTTTTAAATAGCATAAAAATATGAAAGTTTCCAAAGTTTGAGTTTTCCAAAGTTTTCCAAAGTTCTCTAAATCTCAATGGCTGAAAATTTATTTCTGATTAATGTTTATCTGATCTACCAGAAATAAGTCATTCTTATTTTTTAGATCTTGAAAATTAACAATTCTTAGCAAAAACTCATTTTTATTGGATATAATAATCAAATAAGAATAACCACAAAAACAAGCTTGTAAATACTTATTAAAAACCAGACTTTGAGACTCTGTATTGCAATAATAAAAAAACTACATTTGCTTTTATTTTAAAAGAAACACTGATTTAAGTCAGAAGTTTTATTATTGAGATTTCCATTAGCCAAGACATTACCTGGAACCAGAAGTTACAATCATTACTTATCAGTCTCTAAAAGTACCCCAGAATGTAAATAAGCAAGTTAAGGTTAGATTTCCGAAATTTTAACATTGCATAAAATAACATAGCATGGTGTAAAACAAATAAAATGGTATTTGAAAGAATATTTCCTCTACATTTAACATTCTTTTCTATTGTCATTTTCCCTATGAATATTGAATAAAGTCTAAAAAAAAATCTGTCCAATTGTTTCTTTAAGTCTCAAAATTCAATTTTTTTTAAATAAAAAATTCTTGTTATTTATAAATTCTTGTTAGTTTAGGATCTTTATTTAAACATTGTTTAAAATTTTAAAAACAAAAACAAAAAAAACAAAAAAACATACACAGAGTAATTTACTAACTTTTGTTAATTTTCTCACAACAGAAAAACATTAAGAAGAAAAGAAATATAATTCATAAGGGTGTATTTTTAGGAATTAGGATTAATCAGCTATGGAACCATGAAGAATTAAAATCACAAATTTTTAAGAACTTTCATATTTTTAGCTTGCATTATGTTGGTGCAAAATTGAAGGAAAATATATTTTTTAATTTGTAATACTTGACATTGAATAAGACAAATATAAAAAGAGAAAAAACCTCTTCAAGCTGAAGCCAATTTTGTTGACTCATCATACTTAAATCAATACTATGAGATTTGTTGGGAAGAGGAGGTGGCATAGATACTTGTGATGGCTACAATAAAATAATATTTAAATGAGATATAGTATTTTATATTGATATAATATCTGTATTGATAAACTATTTAATATAATATGAAACATCCAACAATATATAAGGGCTAGAATATTCTTTAAGAGTTCATGCATTATAAAACTATATCAAAACACTAAAATAAAAAAAAGTTGATAACTATTTCTAAGTACATAGGAAATAATTGACTAAATAGAACTTTACCAAAACTATAATAGACCATGAGAAGATGGAGTTACTAAAGACATAAAAAGTGAATTACCTCTGACTTAGCAGTGCTGATACTTGTTGTAGCCACATTATGTAGAACTTGCATATTTTGTATGCTTTGCATAATAGGCACTTGCAGTGTTATTGGTTTAGATGGAGAGCTTGGTCGAAAAACAGATGTAGATACAGGTAAAGGTGTCAAGCAACTAGCACCAAATGGTGTATGAGGTGTTAGAGGTGTCATTGGAGTTAAGGGTGTCATTGGTGGCATTCCACTATCTACAAAAAAAATATATTTAAATCTATTAAAGCATAGCATTTACTTAAACTTAACAACATAACAATTATATATATATATATTTTATAACTCTATACTTAGTTAAAATTATCATTTTAAAAAAAATTGCTATCATCTTCCTTGGATTAATGGCTACAATTATGATGTCATTAGGAATAAACTGATTGTAACTTATCTGTCAAAGACCTTGTTCTGCTCATGATTGACCTACAAAATGTCTTTAAGTTACAAGAGATAAAATTATGTTAAATACCTGCTTCATGTGACAATGGGAATACTTCATTTTCAACACTGTATGAACCACTGCGATCTCGATGGTAGGCTTAAAAAAGGTTTAAAAAAATTTATCTTTACATATGTATATTCATAAAGTAAACAAATTAAATTTAATGAAAATTTCAAATACAGAGTACATTATTTATCTATACTTGAGAGAAATAGGAAAAAACCATATATAAAAGAATTTGCCATACCAGTCAACTCTACCCTTAAACCATGGTCCTTAAAGCCAAAAACATTAAAAAAAAGGTCAAACTAAATTGTTTTCAGAATATTTGAGAGGAAGAATACTTTAAACCATCAATACTTAATTAATTTGCAACAGATAATTATGTTATCTATTTTTTTACAAAAACAATCTAAAATGTAAAGACTTGCAAAAAAATCTGAAAAGAATTCCAGATACTGCCGGATAAAGCTGATGAGCACCATTAAAAGAAAAGTGAGAAAATTGGGAAATCTTAAACACCAATTATTTTATTTTCTGCATAACGTAAAGTATAACTTGTTATATTTCTAACAATATAATTTGTATTCAAAGGTAGTAAGAATGAAATTTATAGACTAAGATGAATGGCTAAATTTTGCTTGATCATTCTTTATACAAGTATTTTTCCTTATTATTTAATAATTTTTACTGTACCATGACTGAGAACATATTATTAGCAACATATTTCTAGAAGTTATAAAGATTAGAGAATTAGATAAATGCTTTATTGTTAGCCTGCAGGTAAAATTTACCAGAGTCAAGAATAACTTCTTCTGGGAAAATGTAACAAATAAAAAAAACTTTCATGAAGTTTAAGAATATTTGAGGATTCAGATTTAAAATTTTACATACAATTAAAAATTGCCATTAGAACTCCTACTTAATAAACTTTTCTGAACCATTTTTATTTCTGCCAGGGAGTCTACAAAGCTAGTTGTTAGGTACCATAGTTATTCTAACTTAGCATTTAACAGATCACCAAAAAAAAGACAAAATCTAAAAGTTAGATTTAAAAGCAATTATAAAAGTTTCTTATGATTTTTTTTTTTTCAATCTTAAAAGATTTTTTTTTTTTCAATCTTAAAAAATTGTAAAATCTTCATTTTTTTTTTTTAAATAAAATTTAACGTGTTCTTTAAAATATGTACTCCTACTTTTGGTCTTTAAAAAATTAAATTTTCAGATTCTTAACCTTAGAAGACATCCAAAAAGCACACAAAAAAAACTGTACTAGGAGCACCAAAGACTGGTAGACAAGTTAAGCAAATCAAATCAAATGAAACTAAAAATGTGGATTAAAATCTTAACCTAGATTAACTAAATAACATAATGACAAGCTATGAAGACAGATTCCTAAATCATATTTTCAGTGTTAAACTGTTATGCAGGCATGCATGCATAACAGTTTACATGCATGCATGCATGCATGTATGTATGTATGTATGTATGTATGTATGTATGTATGTATGTATGTATGTATGAACACATGAATGTATGTATATGTATATGTGTACACACACACAAATGCAGATGAATTTAAAATATCTAAGCTTTTTTGATTTAAAACAAACCATTGAAAGCTAATGTAATAAACCTTAATTTGTCTTAGATTAGTTATTAATTATACTTTTTCTTCATTTTTGATGATAATTTGATAGCTGAACCTAAATCTATTTCTAAATCTAAGCCTTTTGAAAGTAAATTTAGTCACATTAGATATCTTATCAAACTTAGAGGCTACAATCATATACAGTTGTGGACAAAATAATAGTAGTGGCTAGTAAAAGAATGATTTGTGATAATAATTTTATGTAAATTTAAATATAAATTAACAAATTTAGGCATAACAGTAATACAAACACTGAATAATGAAATGGGAGTAAAAAATGTTGGTAACACTGTTCAAATTACTTTAGGGAAGTTCCGAGTTTTGTATACGAACATATCTAGATTTGTAGGTTAAAATAACATATCTGTTGTTTCCTATCAATTTATTTATATTAGCTTTTTGTTTATTTGGTTTTAGTAAGAGTAATTAAAGGTAAGATTAATTTTAGTGTTAATTTATTTTATAAATAGAAATTATGGGTTGTGCAAAGCATTGTAGTGCAGAAAAGAGACAACTAATTATTAAATTAAAACAAGAAGGGAAAACAAACAAATTTATTCAAAAGACATTAAGTTGTTCTCCTATGATGATTAGAAATGCTCTAAAATGGAAAAATGTAGGTGAAACAAGGGGCCGAAAACAAAAAACGACTGAACATGAAAACAGATTGATAAAATGTGCTGCTGTTGCCGATCCTTTTGTAACTTCCCGCCATATTAAAGATTTAAATTTAAGCATTTCTTCGAGAACAGTACGTAGGCGGTTAGTACAAAGTAAGTTAGTCGCCAGAAGTCTAAGAAAAGTTCCCCTTTTGAAAAAAAGGCATGTGGTAGCAAGACTGCATTTTGCAAAAACGCATGCAGATTGGCCTGTTTCTAAATGGCATAATATTTTGTGGTCTGATGAAAGCAAAATTGTTTTATTTGGGTCAAGTGGATGCAGGATGTATGTAAGGAGGCCACCTAACTCTGCATACAAACCGCAATACACCATAAAAACTGTAAAACATAGCGGAGCAAAAATAAATATTTGGGGTTGTTTTTCTTATTATGGCGTAGGGCTAATCCTTAAGATTGATGGTATTATGGACCAAGACATATACCTTCAAATATTACAAAATACCATGTTACCCTATGAAGAAGATAATCCCCTATGATGGGTTTATATGCAGGACAACGATCCAAAGCATACCAGTCGCAGGGTAAAAAGTTGGTTCATCGAGAATAGGGTTGCAGTTATGGATTGGCCTGCACAGTCATCGGATCTCAATTCGATCGAAAACCTTTGGACAGATGTAAAAGAGGCAGTTTTATTCAAAAACCAAAAAATCAGCAGGAGTTTTGGCAAGTTGTCCAAAATGCTTGGAACAACATTCCTTTAGAATGTTGTCAAAATTCGATTAACTCAATGCCGAATAGATGCAAAGCTGTGATAAAAAATCTGGGGCATGCGATTAAGTATTAATTTTTTACTATTGTTTAATTAAATTTATATAATTTTTTTTTGTTAATAAAATAAATTATTTGCAATATAACATTAAACAAATTAATACTGCTATTATTATATCCAACCTGCTTTTTATACTTATGTAATTATTATAAATAAAAGCAAAAACTTAAAATTTTCTACTAATTAGTTTATCATCTCACACCTATTTAATTAATAATCCAATATTACAATTCCATTTTCAGTAACTGTTTAAAGATAATAATATTAATTCGTTAATTTTAATCACACTCTATTATTTTGTCCATAACTGTATGCCTTTATGTTGAATCTAAATTCTTCAAACATACTTAATTTTTGAAGATACCATATTTGATAAGTGCAAATAAGACAGGGTTAAATTTTATTTGGAAGCATCTAGTGCTGTGTATGGAACTGCATATCAGTCTAATATCTATAAATAGACATGAAGGAATAACATTCATAAAGTAATGTAATAAAATGGATATAAAATGTAGCATTGAATAAGAATTTAACCTACCAAAAGATTTTCTTTTTGAGAGACCTGGTGAGAGTGCAAGTGTGCTATTAATGTGTGAACGTTTTCTTTTCACAGATTGGAATAATTTAACAGGACCTGTCTAAAGATATTTTAATAATTAAAAACTTTAAGTTTAACAAAGAAAAAAAAATCAGAATATATAAATAGCAAAAAAATTAGTATCTGCAAACATTAGTACAAAATCTCACTATTTAATAATTTTTGAAGGAGAAAGTATATTTTTTAAATTGTCCAAGATCAAACTTAAAGAGATAAAACAGAATTGACAGGTAATAATTTCCAGTTGAATACTGAATTGAATTTTCTTTTGATGACATTTATCAGTAATTAACTAGATGGATATTTATCAAAATATTTACTCTTGATGTATTTTGACTTTAATCAAAAAACATCACTGAGAGCAAATATGTTAACAAATATCTGAAATTTATTTTCTTACAAGTGTCTCATCACCACAACATATGCCACATGTACAAGAAATTGCATGTAATATCAAATGCTGATCATCAATTAACTTTTGAATGTGTTGACCATGAAATCTGATACTACGTTTCCAATCCTTACATGATGCTCTTCCAGAAAATGTTTCAAATTCAATGGGTGTGTACCATTTGTCTCCACTCTAATACAAAAAATAGGTGCTTAAATTATACATAAAAAATAGCAAATATAAAACAGAATGGTCCAGATGATGTATTTAAAAATTTGCATAATTCAGTTTATACCAATTTAGAACTTAAAGAACATCTTTATTTGATTTATATACCTTAATGCACTTTCCTTTAGATCCAGAGCCAAATCGCATTTTATACAGTTCACCAACTTTATCTCGACACCTAACAGATAAGATGTCAAACTTTACAGCAGCATCCCATTTACTATGATTCTGCAACTCTTTAATTTTCATGACTTTTGCGTTTTTTAACATGTTTCTTTGTGTGGGACTGCTACTCCCATTTTGAAACAAATTTCTAGTAGGTGTTCCAGGATTAGAATACTCATCAATGTCATACCTAGGTTGGCTTTGAATATTTAGGAGGACTTTCTCTGATGATAATTGATGATCTTCAAAATTTGATGTGGCTTGGAATTGATTTTGATTTACATCATCAGAACTATTATCAATATCATTTATTACTTTTGGGAGGTGAGTAAGAGCCGAGGGTGCTTTAGATGCATATGAAGGCCTTCTTTTTATTCCAGATGGAACAATACAAGAAACATCACCTGAGTTTCCTAATGCTGACTTCCCATAATTTTCGGACTGTATTAGTTCGGATTGTATAAGTCCTGATGATCTTTGGCTAGGTATGGACAAGGAAGTACACGATCTTTCGTTAAGGGACACAACAGGAGTAAAAACGTGATCAGTCGGTTGATTTAAAGATGAAATTTGTAAACGACTTATATCGTTCTCGTTAGTAAAGACATCATCTTCATTATGATCCTGGCCACCGTCGGCCTTCATTGAGTTTTCGGCATGATTGTTAACGATGTTCTCGTTGCTTTTCGGCATTAGCTATTCCCTAAAAGATAAAATGTTTCATAAACCATACTAAAACTTGCCCATGTTTTTTTAATTATTTCATTTTTTTAGTTTTATTATTTAGCCAAGCTATTTTAAAATAACACTAACTTTAATAACGATAGAACTTTTGCGAGGTACTAAAGCTTTGTCGATATGCAGTCGTTTTTTATTGACATTTAAATTTGATCACAAACAAAACATAGAAAAGTTATCATTCTTACAAATTAGTATGGAGATAAATGTATTTTTTATTTCTGATATGGATGAATAACCTCTTTAATAACGAGCTAACTTTAACAAAAGCAATCGCAAATGAATATAACAATCAGGGTGAGTAAAATCAGTTATTAAAATTAAGAGAATTGATAGAATATTTAAAAGAGTTTTTTTTTAGCGGTGTTAATTGTCTCGTAAATGAAAGAAAACACAAAATTTATGTACATTTACTTTATATTGGACATTTTCAAATCACAAACCGAAAGTTTATTCTAAATTTAAAAAGAAATGCTTTTTTTTCTTTTTTCTTTAAAAAAATTACTAACGCATTTGCTTCGGTATATTTAAAATTTATGAAATCGATTTAAAAGTAAGCATGTTTTTTTTAATATTACGGAGATAGCTGGTGTAAGAGTTAAACGCGTCGTCTGAGTCGTTTTCCGGCAAATATTCGCACAATGTCAAATAAAACCACATAAACTGCTAAAAAAATGCACGATCCATCGTTTTCAACTGCCTTCGTTTCCAAAAAACGCATAAATATTGATCTGATACTTTTAAGATAAATTGTTATAGTAAGAGTAGCATTAAACAATTTGGAATGTCACATCAAATAGTACCAAAAGAAATGGAATTTGCTTCGTCAATTCTGAACTTCTTCATTTTTTGGCAGGTTTGCCTATTGAGCAAATAAAAAACTCATATAGTGCCATGTCATTCAACGCAGCATTTAAAACATCAACTTGTATTCTGAGAGAAAATTTTACTTTAAAATGCTGGTGTAAACCGCATTAAGTCTCCGGCTGCCTGAACGAAAATTAAATTTATTTTTTTAGAAAAATATATGAAAATAAATTTATATTATTAACAAAACCTATAAAAAATAAGTTTTACAGCTTTTCATTATTATAATTGTTAACATAAAGAAATGTTACATTACATTATACAAACGTTACAAATTAGTCTTGTTATTCAAGGGGATATTCGTGTTATTCTCTGAAACAAAATCAAACGAAAATCTTGTAGAGCATGATAGAAAGGTTTTTTAAAATAATAATAAAAAAAAAGTTAGAAAACTTGTTAATTGTTTCAAGATTTAAAAAGATACGGATATTTTCATAGTTTTGCTATAAAAGTTCGAAATAATTATGGTCTACATTCTTTCAAATCACAAAAGGTGCCAAACTGTTCTGAAATTCAAGAAAAAAGTGCAAGAAAGTTGAAGGAGAATTTCATTTTTTAAAATTGTTTTATTTTTAAGGACGATGAAATTTACACCAAGTACGATCATCAAAAATTCCTTGGGCTGTCTATTATATTTTCAAATATAATAACGGAGAATCAGATAAAAAATTTAAATACTCAAAGCATGATAGCTTTGCAAAAAAAACGCCTTGATTTGGCAAGGTATAAAAAATTAGCATACTACACTTGTGATTCTACACTTACTACTGGTCAAATATGTAAAAGAGTGTTTTCAAAAATGTCTTTAACCTCTCATTAAATCACAAAATGGAACTGTCTTGTGGCCTGGCTTGGCTTCATGACATTATGGTTAACTGGCTATTGAATCCTATGAATAAGATAAATAAGGCCTAAAACAGGTAATGCTCCAAAATATTAAGAATTGAGAGTTATTGAAAAATACTGGGCAATCAAAAAATTTTGCAGAAACGTTAAAGATTTGAAAATTTTATGGAAAAAAGCATTTAAAAAAAAAGATTATATTCTGTGCACAAACTTATGGGGAGTACCAAATCAAAAACTTGAAGTTTTTTGTCTGCAAGAAAAAATCAATTTCTTTGAAATATTTTATCTTCATATATTGATGTGTTAGAATATATATATATATATATATATATATATATATATATATATATATATATATATATATATATATATATATATATATATATATATATACACACACATTATACAGCCCAGCAAAAGTTTCCGGTCACTCTGTTTTTTGTAAAAAAAGGTATAAAAAAACAAGTTAACTAATTACAATCTACCAAATATCATTACAAATAATTACAAATTAATCAACGTGTTTAAAGCTATGATATAAATGATATAAATAAACAAATTTTTGCAATATAACACAAACAAAAGTTGTTTTTTTTTTGTTACATCGAAAAGTCCACCCTTTACTTTCCTTACTGCACAAACAAGTTTTGGCATACAATTAATTAAATTATCCAAATAAATTGGAGAAATATTTTTCCACACTCGTTACAAAGTTGACCACAAATGGGTTGTTGATGTAGGACACTCTTTTCTTACCTCACAATCCAGTTGTTCCCATAGTAATTCTATTGGATTGAGATCAGGGGATTGTGGGGGCCATGTCATAATTTTGAGTTCTCCGCAAGCTTCTTTTTTTTGCAAATAGCTTGTACAGTATTTAGCTGTGTGTTTTGGGTCATTACACTGTGGATGAAATTTTTCAGTAGCTGTTCGTCTCACGTTGATCCATCGCTTTGTTCCTAAAACAAGAAATTTGGATTCGTCCATACACAATACATTTTGCCAGTCTATATCTGTCCAATTTGAATGTGCTAGAGCCCATTGAAGCCTCTTTTTCCGATTTATTTGTTTTAGAAGAGGTTTTCGAACAGCTATTCTACCATTTAAGCTAACAGTTTTCAAGTGACGTCTTATAGCTCTTTCTGAAATAGTTTTTTTATGAACAGCATTGAAGTTAGATGTTATTTCTTGGGCTGTTAATTGTCTATTTCGTTTACATGAGAGTATAATCGACTTGTCTTCAGCCTTTGATGTTTTGCAGGGACATCCAGTTCTTTTCCTATCTTTATTTGTACCAGTACATTTAAACCGACGAATAGTATCATTCACAGTTGATTGCGGTATTTTCAACAATTTCTGAATATATCTAGTAGAACGACCATCTTTGCCAGAGCAACAATTGAAGAACGCGTTTCTAGTGATAAATTACATTTCTTTGACATTTTATATTATTTTCTAAAATTTTAGTCTAAATATAATCAAAACGCACTTTTATAAACTAGAAATTAAAAAATAATATCAAACTTTATTCAGCTATATAAAATATTTACTAAATTAATTTATTAATCCAATATTTTACATTAACTTCAACGAAATTATGGTTTGATGACAAAAGAGCAGTTGAATTTTATTTACAAACTTTTTACTAAATATGTTCAAGCATGTTTATAATCTAAAAACCAAGAAAACATAGATTTTGCATTTCAATATTAAAAACACATTAGCACATCTTAATTGAATTAATTTATGAATTAAAAAGACTTTTAAAATTTAATATCAATTATTACAGGTAAAAAACTATTAAAACGTTAAGTGACCGGAAACTTTTGCCGGGCAGTGTATATATATATATACACTGCCCGGCAAAAGTTTCCGGTCTAAAACTAAGGTAACAACAAGTATCTCATACTTTGATGTTGAGTAAACATCAAAGTATGAGATACTTGTTGTTACCTTAGTTTCATACCTGGGTATCACCAACCTTCACCTAAAGTACATGATGAAAGACCGTTACAAAACATAACCATTTAAATAAATCCTGTTTTTGAGAAAATTTAAAAGGTCACGATTTGTTGAAATCTGCCCAAAAAGTTTTCTTTGTTAAGCTTAAAGTTTCATATTTTTTTAGAACCAATAGTTTTAAATTTGTTTCTTCCCTTTATTATACATTTTACAAGAACTACTCATTCTTAGAGAGTAATTGAAACTATTTTTCTAAATTTTTTTGAATGCTGAATTTATCCAAGATGTTTCAAATGTTGAATGGGATGATCATAAAAATTCCGTTAGAAAACCAGTCCAAATTTTTAATTGTATGCTGAAAAAAATCTTTACAATAAAAAAAAAAAGAAAAACAGTCATTGGTTAACGAAAAGCATTTTTAAGTCAAGAATTAAAATTAAGTTAAGAATTAAAAGTAAAAGATATTAAGTTAAAAAAAAATTAAGTTAAGAATTAAAAGTAAAAGATATTTGAAATCAAAATACCAAATGAAAAATCTATTTTTTACAAAGTTTAAACAATATCGTAATAACATATCTTCTAAAATTTAGCAAAAAGAAACACAATTTTTTTTAGTCACAACATAAATATAAAAAATTTTGAAAGGTATGAAAGAGTTAATGTAACGATATAAAAAGAGATAAATGTATCGATAATATAAAAGAAATAAATGATATAAAAATTACTGTCTAAGCTATCTCCAATCTTTGTAATTATTTCTTCACTATGATTGCTTTAGAGTTATTCTACGGAATTCCAAATTCTAGATTCATCTAATCACTGATCTCAAAATATATCTGGATAGAATATACGGAAAATTTTTTGAAGCCAGTTTTGGCCTCCAAAGATGGCGGCGGAATTAACGAATGGCGATATGAAAATTAAGAAATTGATGATAATCAAGTTTTATTTCTTAAGCTCAAATATTGATAAATATATAAGTTTCTAATAAAAATCTAGTTTTTTTGTTTAACATAAGATTTTTTTCATAAAAATAACGGAATATTACATATTTACATAAATTTCAAATATATAAATATTTTATTAACAAAGCATATTCTTACAAAAAGTTGTTCTATATTTACTTTCTGTTTTTCGTTTTTTAAAATAAAAATAATAAAATAAAAATTCTCAGTAAAACTAAGTACAAGTTTTAATTTTAATTTGCTAAAATTTAGTTTGTTTAATGATAGTAAAGAAAAAGTATTCGTTTGGTTGTGCAGAAATCTCAAATTTCAAATACCGTGGAGTGACCTAACAAAGTCCTATGCTTTAAGAAAGTCCTAATTTAAGAAATAAAAAATTTTGTATATATAAAATAAACATTTAGAAAAAAAAATAAAGTTATTTTAACTAACTAGATATCTAGTTATTTTATATATACTAAATTTGTCATTTCTTTAATTAGAACTTTCTTAAAGCCATAGTCATAGTATTTAAATAGTCTGGAAACGCGGGCCGTTTTCTCATAACACTTAAGTTCCTTTCAATACTAGTGCTCAGACTACTTTAGAGTGCATCAAATTGTAACAATGATATATTAAGAATAACTAGATGTCTAACTGCCGTAAATCGGTATAAGAAAAAGTGAAGCAAAAATCGGCCATTATGGGGGGCAAAATCTTTACGCTATTTATCAAAACAAAACAAATACGAAGCTTTTGATTTGTTAAATTTGCCCCCCATAATGGCCGATCTTTGCTTCAAAAAATACGCGGAAGTTAGACATCTAGTTATTTTTAATATATCATTGAATTGTAAACATCCCAGTGAGCAAGATGTATGCGGCCCGCAATCGGACCTCTTGCAGCACGCACGCTGGTCCGACGTCGGCTAGCCACAACGTTACCTGCGCGGCTTGCTGATCGGTTATTTGACGGTCCATATTCTGCATGCCGATATAGGCGCAACATTGGTCCGCTAGTGGCAAAGTGATATAGGTTGAATAACGGTTTGTTGCTGGTTAGCCGCCTTAGGCTGGCCAGCATCTGACCGCTAACTGGCCTATGCCATATATATATATATATATATATATATATATATATATATATATATATATATATATATATATATATATATATATTCATAAATTTTTTTCATGCTATATATACACATATATATATTCTTTAATTTTTATATGATGTATATTTTGCTGTTCTTTGTCATTTTTTTAATAAACAAAGGCAAAAAGAATTATTTCAATATTCTTTATGTAACATAGAGGCAATATAAACACAATCAACTAAACCAATCATCTTTTTTTTCGTTTAAAAAACTATACATTTATTTCTTTACACTATTGACTGCTCTCATTTTTCTTCCACCATTCCTGTCTGCAGCTCCTCGTAAAAAACGAACGACTTCAATCTGAAACTCACTTTCGGTTATTGATCTCGTCGGTGGATTTTTACTGATTCCTCCTGTAATTAGAACATTATATCAAAACAAAGCCTTTCTAATTAAAAACAAAGCTTTTATCAATCAAAAAATAAAATTCTTTGCATAATTAGAAAATGTAGGCTGAAAAGATTTTTTTTATTTGTTAATTTTTCAGATGATTTAAATCTACATTACTCTGTTACATTACATTGTTAATTTTTCAGATGATTTAAATCTACATTACTCACAAAAAGTACTTACTTTGCAGCGCTAAACAACAATTAAATTTGCGAAAAGCTCTTTTTGTGAAAACGTTTTCTCCATCTCCGACCTGTACAACTGTTCCTGTCTAGTTAAATTTTCGTTGTAGGTCGTTAGTTAATAGTGCGTTAATGGCCCTTTTTACAATTTCTCTGAGTGTTTGACCATCTTTGCTGGCAAGAGCAATCACCTATAATTCAACAAATTAATCGTACCCAATTTAAATTGTGTCACTTTACATTAATGAAATAAGAAGTATTAAAAAATAAATAATACTACAATTGATACTGAGTAATTTAAGTATTTAGCTGAATTTAATCAAAACACTTACCAGTTTGTTGAAAACTGAGTTGTCTCGCTTTATCAAACTGTCAAATGCATCTAAATCTGTCATACTGTCAAATGGAAGATTGTATTTCTCAAGCATGCTGTCATCGTATTCATTCTTATTTTCAAGCAGTGTTTGAAGTAGCTGGGTGTTGAACTCGGATTGACGTTGTAATTCTTTAATTGATGTTTTCATCTCTATTAATAAAGTGACCAATGTTTTATCCATGATTTCTAAAACAACACAACAAACAATACAAATAGTAATATAATAAGTAAAGTTTTGTTAATATGCTGAACTTTTGATTTATATATATATTTTTTATTCTGAAACTACCTAAAATTCAATTGATTGTTTTATATCAGGGTTTTCCTTATCCTAGGTAAGTTGCCTTTGCCACAGCTAAAGAGCCTCACCTGACCCAATGCAGGATAAGTTTAATCTCTTAACTAGGACATGATCTTGTTTTAAAGATAGTGACCTGATGAATTAAATATTTACCTTTTGATTTGCAATCACTTACAGGAAAGTGTAATGGGTTTGTTGATAACATTGAACATTGATGTGGCGTATCAGTTAATGGAACTTGGGCAAATCCTACAAAAAAACAATTGTATAATATTTTTTACTTTGTATGTTTACGCCCTAGCCTTCTAAAATAAAATTAATTTAATGAGACATTAAGAATATAACATATATTTTTCTATATATGAAAATAGTTACCTTTCAAGTTAGTGTCACAAATGTGCTTTTGAGAAAAAGGCATTGGAGACACCAGTGTGGGCCAATGTACTTTTTGGTTCTTCTGAAAATTCTAAAATAAAACAACTCAAAAATTATATTTTCGGTATTATATTTATTTATAAATATATATATAAAACAATAAAACAAACAATATAAATAGTAATATAATAAGTAAAGTTTTAATAATATACCGAAATTTTGATGTATATATATATATCAACGCTTGGAATTAGGGTCAGCATCAACAGACCTAAAAGTGTTTGAGGTCGGCAAAAAATCGTTGACCTTATTTCTATGTGTTATGGTAATCTCTTTATGTCAAATTTTTTTTGCTGACCTAATTTTTTCTAATTCCGAGGGTTGATATATATATATATATATTCACACACACATATATATACATATATACCCTTTAAAATGAAAGTTTTAACTTGCCATGACATCAATAATACCTTTTAAGTTAAAATCTGCCGATGGATCTTTACTGAATCCTAAAAAAATTTTGACAGAGTTAGATTTTATACATTTTTAAACTTTAAACTAATGCCTTCTTATATAATAAGTCAATTATTAAGAATAGGAAAAAATGGTACAAAGAAAAATCTTTAACCTTTTAATTTGGGAAACTCTGGAACATTTGGAGTTGTGGTGATTGTTTCTGTTTTTATGAATTTACTTTTTCTACTTCTTTCTTGAACAGATGCTATTATCTTGAAGTTCACATCATCATCAGATTTACAGTCATTTTCTACAAATCCACTATAGTCTACTCTGCTAAAAAATGTAGATATCAAAAAATACAAAATAGTTTTAATAATTGAAAAGTTAATGTCAAAATAGATATGCTTAAATAAGTTCTGTTTCACATACCGCTTTCTTAGACGACTAGCATTTGCAATGCTTTTTTTCTCGTTCTCTGTGAGATTGAGATCAGACTCAATATCTGCAACTTTCTCTTTTTCAATTGCCCTCTCATAGGTTGCTACAAATAGTAAAACAGCTAGGGTAATAAAAGTAAAAGATTCGGATTGCCTGGAAAGTGAGTTGGAAAATTGACTATTTGTGTTAGAGATTAAGAAAGACAAAAGTTGTAGGCCTTAATGCCTGCAGAGTCAATGACACTGTAATGAACCCAATAAAAACATAAACCTCTTGATAAAGGCTTTATTCAACAATAATATACTAATCTAAAGATACAAGAGTTTTAAATATATACATAACACAAAAAGTTCAAAATCAATAATATAAACACTAAGCATCACAACAGACACTAGAGCCAAGCCATTCAGTGTGATGAGCATTTAAGTTACCAACAACAATGTTATTGGCTAATGTATAAAGAAAGAGGGCTTGGTATATTTGATCTGAAATAACATTGAAGTGGTGAAGTGGTGTTAAACGATTAGTAGAAACGATTAAACACAAAAGATTAGTTTGTGGATTCAAATCTAGTTTCCTGACAAATGGGTGAATTCTTACGAAAGTAAATACTGAAACATATGACTTTATGAAATAAAGGAAGATAACAATCAACACCAAGATCACAAGATGAAACAGCTGAACTCAAATTAGTCTCACATGGTAAGATAAATTTAAAGTTACATAAATAGCCTAATGTGCTATTCTTTGTATGATGAACTTTTATGAAACTCTTGGTTATATGAAAAGATTAAATTATAAAAAGTATAGTACAGTTTTATTATTTATAACATTTTACATACACTACATTAACAACATTTAACAAAGCTTATATACCAGCTTTTCCAAGCACTCTGACTCTGTGCTCCTGCCAATTTTTGTCTGGCTTTAACTCATTCTTAACCATGTTATTAATTTTGTTTTGGTTTTTGCAAAACGGCGGATATTGACAACGATCTTCTTCTTCAGAACATAGCCAACTCTTAGGAATAATACCCAATTCACAAGTTTCTTCAAGGTCTTCAGGGTAATCAAGGAACTCAACAATAATGAATGCCATGATATAAACCTGAGATAAAACATATTTGAATACAATGGACATATTTATTAAAAATATGTTAATTATTGCTTATGTAAAATTGCTAAAAATATTAAAGTGTATAATGAAAATCTATATCTTATACTATTTATTTTCTTTGATTTTACAATAAACAATACATACATACATACATACATACATACATACATACATACATACATACATACATACATACATACATACATACATACATACATACATACATACATACATACATACATACATACATACATATATATATATATATATATATATATATATATATATATATTTGCATGTGCAAAAAATACATACACACATTCACACACATACATATCAGTGTGTTAACAACTACAATATTTTGCAACTAAAACTCTAGTTGGTTACATACTATACTTAGCTCGTTTGAACTAAACTGATATCAGTTGGGAGTAAACTTAAGAATAAAGTATTTAAACATAAATAAAAAACAAAATAATAATAACAAGACATAACAAAATAATAAATAATAACTTTCAGTACAGTAAAAATCATAAAACAGCTAAGAACAAAATGCACCTATGTAATATGTACAGTCATTTTTAAGGAGAAAAATTAAAGACTAATTTTGTTAAGTTAATGGAATCCATATGCAAATATACCCATATTACAATTATTATCACTAAAATGAATTATAGTATATAGAATATATTTAAAAATGAACCATAGGTACAGCAACAAAATTTTGTTTATAAGGTAAAAGTACATATTTTGCATTTTATTTCTGATAATGAGCATTTTAGGAGCTGTTTTCCTAACAATGACACAGTGAAAATTTCTACTTTTTTAGAATTACATGGATATGTAAAGAAGCTTTCAACTTGTTCAAAAGATTTATGTATAATAAAAATCTGATCATCACTACATCTTGCAATATTTTGCACAACAATTATTGCACCTGATACTAATCTAAAACAGCTGTCACCCAAAGCTACTTTAATACAAAACTTATAAGTATACAGCTCTTTGTACTGACTACAAACATTAATACTACAAATTGCACACAATGGACCATCAAAATGTTCTTTCTTCAGCTCATGTTTTACTTACAAAATTGCATCACCTTTATATAGCTTTTGAGCAAGATTTTTTTCATAAATTCTTCTCACAACTTGTTGCAGAGGTAAATTAGGCCGTCGAACTAATCTTTTTAGGTATTGCAAAAAGTTCTCAAAAGGAAACGCTGAAATATTGTCCAAAGGACCAAACCGTTTTGCGTCTTGGGTTAAATGAATCAGCCCATGCATATTGTAAGTTAAAAATTCAGGACAATATAAGTTTCCTACATCTTTAACAAATATTACAAGTAATTCATGAGCATAATCTGCATATTTGTGGCACAGTGATTCACTCAATAAAATACTCATTCCAACACATAACAGCATAAAGTTGTTATACAGACGTTTTGATAATACATCTTTCAAACAGACCATCCCTGTATACAGTAAAAACTGCCTAAATTCAGAGGCTTTCCACCGTTCAAACTCTTTAAATGATCTCGGTTTACGTGCAAACTCTGAACACACATGTGGTCTCAGAGTAATTAATTTTTCGGATAATTGCTGAACTACACGAGGCCCAAGACGCGTATTTAAAGGCCCCTGTATCCATGCATATATCAACTTTTGCATAACACCCAGGCATACAAGATGCATGTAATCATGAGGCACCTGGGAGATCAAACCAATAGATGTTCTATTCAAAGGGCTCACCATAATATGGTGCTTACCATCAGACATGGTAGCAAATGACAAATCTGTTCTTAATTTTGCGTTCATCTCTGGAAATGTAACTCTGCCAATGAATTTACCATGTTGCTCACATTTATCACAACCATTGTATGCATTATGACCTTTATTACATTTAATAAATGATCTTGCCGGCGTATCACAAATAATTGCCGAAACTTTAACAACATAATGATACCCATTAAACATCAATCCTTGACTTTCTAGTTCATTTACTTCATCAACAAAATCTTTAAGGAATGCACCAATATCTTTTGGCTTACCATTATCACAGTGCAGTGCAATTAAGAATGGTTTTTTATTACACTGAAGAATGCCATTAAAAATTTCGACTAATCCCAGAATCGGCCACAACTGCATCATTGAGCTTTTAAATAGTGGCAGTCCATCTACATTGATTTGAATAGATAATGTTCGATCTACTGATTGCTCAATGTGTCCTCCTAACAATAATCCATGTTTAATACCTATATAGCAGTATGAATTGTCAATGACCGAATTTGGAAACTTTGATGTTTGAAGAACTGTTTTAGCACATTTTGGTAAATCAGGAAAAGTTTTTTGTAAAACATTTAACAATTCATTCAATGCTGATTGCGTAATGTTATGTTTAACAGACCAACAAGCCAAATCACTTATTAACACCTCAGTTTCATTGTTTTTTTTACATTTATTATTATACAAAGATTCATCTAAATATTTATTTTCAAATTTATCTTTGCTGTTGTCACAATTATAATCTTTTAAAGTATCAACAACTAATGGATTCAATACTAAGTTGTTTGCAGTATCTGCACTAAATGGTATTTCATCTCGTTGAAATAAGAAAGCAGATTTAGAAATACTATCAACTCTTTTCCCATCCTCAGATAGATTATACATATTTTTTTGACTATAACACTTGCCAGTAATAGTTGCAACATCTGCATGGAGTCTTCTCCGTTTGCTCCAGTAGCTTGACATATATATCTGTGGAGTAATTTTTGTTTAATATGTGTTTTATGTATATACATTTTTATATATATACATTTTATATATATATATATATATATATATATATATATATATATATATATATATATATGCATATACAATGGTATATATATAATGTTATATAATATGTATGTATATATGATAATAAAAATATGAATATATATATATATACATATATATATGTATGTTTATATAATGGTATATATATAATGTTATATAATATGTCTGTATATATATGATAATAAAAATATGAATATATACATACATATATATATATATATATATATATATATATATATATATATATATATATATATATATATATATATATATATGTATATATATATATATATATATATATTTATTTATTTATACCAAATATTGAGCACTCTTATATGAACACGATATATTGTATTTGAAAATAATACAACTTGAAATAGCTTTATATATATATATATATATATATATATATATATATATATATATATATATATATATATATATATATATATATATATGTATATATATATATTCATATAGTACACTTTATCACAGAAGTGCGATAACATTTTATCAGTGTCAAAATAAAATTCTTGGCAACGTATTTACAACTTTGTAACAGAGTGTACTACAGGTATAGTGCCCTTAAAAAGACAGTGCCCTTAAAAAGACAAAAAAATTAAATTGCCTATAACTTATTATGAAAAGCATTAAACAAAAGTTGGGAAATTCAAAAATATAAACAGACCATATACCTTTCAGAAAAAAGTCAAGTTATAGTGCAGAAATTTAAAATTTTTTTAAATTTTGTTCCAAAAGATTGTTTTTAAAAAAATTTGAGAACATAAAATGACTAATATTTAACATAAAACGAAAAATATTTAATTTAAGTCCGTAAACAAGAGTCTAAAAAGAGGCTATGAATAGGGCCCTTATAAGAATAGTAATTGTTTTTCAGTTGTTTAATAGAAACATATAGTTTTGGTTGCTTAAAAAGCACTGCTAAAATGTGAATATTTTTGTCTTTTTAAGGGCACCATATATTTTTAACTTTTTTTCCAATTTTTTATACTTCTGAAGGAGAAAGGTCTCAAAAACAACAAACAAAACACTTTAATTTATAATGAATAATAAAAAAGATCCTCAATAATTAAATCTATTGGATTCCGAATCTTCAGTACTGTCTTTTTTATCATTAGACTTTCTTTATAACTTCTTTGCAGCAGTTCTTTTTTTTGATAAACATTTAGGTAAAATCATAATTGGTCTTTTACCATCTACGATGCACTTTGATTTACCACATACTGATTTCATAACAATTTGACACATGGGACATTGTTTTAGCTTTGCAGCTTTGCAAATGCTATTATCTAAAATGCATCTTTCCTTGCATCTATAGAACAACTCAGTTTCTTCCCTCTTTTTTTGCTCTCTGTCTTCTTTCTCTTGCACTTTCTTTTCTTTTGAGTTGTTAATAGATTCTACGAGTTTTAGCACATCTTGACCTTCCATGGAGCCATAGACTTGAGTTACCCTTGTAGTTGCTTTGTGCATACCATTACTTTGAGTTGACTTTAATTTTTGGATTGTTAAAAGACCTGGTATTTCATTAAGATTGATGCTTTTTTCATGTAAGTCTGTAATCATGGTCTGCAATGACAAACATTTTTCTTTCCAGTTTGAAGCTTTCTCTTTCCAATACATTTGGCTATCTTTTCGTTTCATAGATATAGGAGAACTTATTTTGCTATTTAGAATTGTTGAAATATCAGTAATGTTAGGCGAAGCAGCTTCCTTGGCTAACATAGAAGCTTGGTGGAATTTATCACTTTGCATAAATGCAACATTTAAACTTTCATTAGTAATACCAACCTTCTTACCAGCTTTTTGTATTGATTCTGGCAAAGCCCACTTGTCCCACATACTTGCAAGAGACAACATAAAGGCTTCTCTATTAATTGTTTGATGTTGATTGAACAGATTTTCTTTTGCATTAGCATAGTGTTCATGAAGTGCCTTGTTAATTTGATCAAGTAGTTGTGTTACCCCAGTAGTGTCTGGAGGTGATATATATAAATGTATTTCTTTTTCTCTAAGAAATTGAAGTAAGGTATAATGGAAGCGAGAACTGTGACAATCGCTCAGTACAACAACAGGGCGAACTATTTTTTTTTAAATCAAGTGTCTGTCGAATAATTTATAAAATGCAAGTAAGGATTTGTGATCTTGTGATCCATTCTCTGTTGTTGAAACTAATAAGTTAGGAATATTTTGAACAGCACTCAGCGGAGCCATCTGACTAGTAATTCCTTGAGTACCAAATATTACATGACAGATGCATTTTTCACCTAAATAAAATGTTTTTTAAAAATATTTCACCTAAATGAAATATTTTTAAAAAATGGGTCTCCAGTTTTAAGTAATAAAATACATGTTGTCTTAAAGTCAGGGGCGCACAGAGGGTGGGGGAACTTTATTTTGGTAGTAAAAGGGTGGAGAGCATCCAGTAAACTTTTATGATCTACCCTGGACATCATGAAATCTCTGTGTGCCTCTGCCTAAAGTATATTTATTTTCAAATTTGATAATTTAATTAGAATATAAAATATATGAATATTATTTGTAAAAAATAAGTTTTAAAGTTTAAAATGTGTTTTAAGTATAATGTACCTGATAATGACATCATTGGATTTATTGTGACACATTCACGATTTTGCCGAATCATTTTTTGACATCTTTCACCACAACCACCATATACTAAGCCGCTCGCTGAACCATTAACACCAAAGTTAACAAATTGTGGTGTTTCATCATGATTGAAGATCCGTGACAAGTCAATTTGCCCAGTCCAATGTCCAGATACTTCTTGATTTTGATTAATCATGATGCCACATTTAACCAGTTCTTTAGCAAGATCATCTGAAAGTGAATAGTCATTAAAATTATTATCTTTAAATCAAATTATAACACATTTCAAAATTATAAGTCTATATCATTTCTAAATTATTTGAATGAATTTGTTAACTATTGCTCTAAGTCACAGATACAAGATATGCTGTTTACTTTTGTGAATTTCAAAGTTATTTTACCTAAATGAGAGCAGGCCATTTCACGAGTGCAATTCATTGCTCTATTCATTGTGATGATTCCTTGTCTTTTTAAAGAAATATTGACATGTTTGGCATCCCATCGTCTCCAAAACGACTTACTTAGGCTAGATAGAAATATATATATATATATATATATATATATATATATATATATATATATATATATATATATATATATATATATATATATATATATATATAAGTCAATGCAGTAGTAAAGAATTGTAACATTTATAACAATAAAAAATAAAGGGCTTTCTAGATCATATTTTTTTGTTTATTTATTTAGTTTGGTGTTTAAATATTGAAAACTTTATATATTATACTTTACAGTATGATATATAAAGGGTTTACATATAACCGTGTAATAATTCCTAATTTTTGATGTTCTTTTTCTTGTAAATTTGTTTGGAACTGTGAACATATACAACTATAGAGATATGCAACTTCTATAGTTTTAACAAATTATGTAATTTCTACCTTTTCTTCAAAAGAGCTTTCCTTCCATTTTTAGTCAAAGCAATAAACTTTCTTCCTCCTTTCATCTTTTTGTTAGCATGATCTCGAATTTTTAACACATCCATAATGAGATTTGTTAGTTTTTTTCTGCTCATAGCTTGATAAGCACGATTTTTACAGCGCACATACTCAACTATAGTATCTTCTTCTTCAGCTGTTAGAATCATAAGATGTTTTTTCTCATTTACTGTAAGAACTAGATTATCTAATCGCTTATCAATCACATTTTTACTTTTTATTAATGGAAAATGCCCTGTTGATATTGCAGCATACCCTCGCTTTCCATTAATTTTGCACCACTCTACAGCTTGGTTTATCTGTTTGTATCTTTCATCTCGGTTAAACTGCTTTACAGCTGCTTCTGATTTATTCCTTGGCTTTTTTATTACAGAACTTGCATTTGCTCTTACTCTTAAGCTAAATTTTGGTTTCATTTTTATTTTTATCTATGATAATAAACATTTTAAACTATTAAAACAATTACTCTACAAGCACTATAATGTAAAAATGCAGCACATAACTAAATGGACTTTTAAGTCTTTTTTTTTTCAATTTGCACTAAAATAAGTAGCTATTAACTGAAATCATAAGATATAAGAATTGTTACTATGTCAAAATAAACTTTAAGATATGAAGAGAAGAAAAAAATATAAAAATACTGAAATTATTTAAGAAAATGATGTTCTTGATGCTTATTAAGAAATGAAGTATTTGAGTCAAAATACATGATTTTTCTAATTATTTTGAAAAATAATAAAGTAATTCCAGATTTCCTTATATTATAAGATAAATATATCTAGCAGATAATACTAAACAAAATATCTCCATGATTGAGATAATTGTTAAGGAGATATCAACAAAAAAAAAGATTGTCTTTTTAAGGGCACCCAGCCAAAAATAGACAATTTTTAAGTACAAATAAAATAGTAAAAATAAAATTGAGTAATGTTTTTAACCACCAGGAAGAAATTAAATGACTCTAGACAAGATAAAAATATAAAAATTTCAAAAAAAATACTGCTACCAAATTTTTAAAAGCATATTTAAATTTGTTGTCTTTTTAAGGGCACTATACCTGTAATTTCAATTTTAAGTTGTGATAAAATTGAAAGTTAAAATTGAACATATACTCTAATTTTCTTGACACAGTTTAACCATAAGATTTCTTCATCGTTTCGTAAGAAAAGAATTACTTTCTTACTTATTTTAACTTCTTTCTTACTATTTCTTGATTAATCAACTGGTGCAGTTTTTAAAACGCATGGTATAGGTATGTTACATGAAATTTTTTAATTGATCAAATATTAGATTGTTATATATCATTGGAAAGAGCTTTATTACAGTATTTTAAAAATGAAAAAATTATCAAAATCCAACAATTTGACAAAAAGTTATAACGTTTTAAACACCGATTTTTTATATATGGATTTGTTGAAGAAACTGTGGTCAAAAAAAATACTTTTCTTAACTAAAATTAATATAAGTTTGTCAATTATTTTTTAAACGCCTATAACTTGTTATCAAAAGTTAGGTATGAGTAGGCTACAAATTTATGTTGGTTTCTAGCCACCGGGCGTATATGGGGACTAGAGGGGGCACCAAACCAACACCTACACCGCCAAAAAATGCAAATTTTATTTATATAAAAGTTTTTTTTTGGTAAAATAGTTGATTTTCATATTATTTTTTAGAAGTAGTTATTATTTGCTTCCAGACCACTGCCAAATATGAGACTTAGGGTGGGTGTAAGGGTGTCAGTGGGTGTAAAGGTGTTAACACACCTTTTGCTGTACTTTTTTTGCAAGTCACAACACTTGCTGTACTTTTTTTTGCCAGTCACAACACTTGCTGTACTTTTCTTGCAAGTCACATCACTTGCTGTAATTAATTTTTATATATTTTTTATATGTTATTTTCTTTTATATATATATTTATAATACTTAAATCACATAAGTAATATTAATATTGGTTTCTACTATTACATAAATAACATTAAATCACATAATAAAACAGCAAAATTATGAAAAAATCAACTCTCCTGCAATAACATCAGCAGCAAGCTGGATTTTTTTTATGAGATGGTCAACAGCTTCTGAATCAGATTCATCAGTAAGAAATGGTATCTTTTTTTCTTTTACTTACTTTTTCTACTCGCCCATCATACATGACAGATTTGTTATAATCTGTATCAAACCATTCATGACAGAGTTCTCTCCCAACAATTCTTTCATACATTACATCATACAAGTCATCAAGTTGTTTAATAGATAAGTGCTTATATAAATTTTTCATGTCATTAAAAGATAGAACACGCAGCTCTTGCTCCAGCTTTCTTTTTTCTTTTTCATCCATTTTTTGTCTTTTGCTTGTCTGTCTTTTTGAAATTTCTGCTCGTAATGCAGTGTGTTTCAGTCGATTGTTTATTATTTTTTTACGAGCTGCTTGGATTGACCACTTAACTATATTTTCCCTAGATATTTGGTCAAGACTATCTAGGTATTCTATAGTTCTATTCTTTTTTGATCTTATTTTGCAAGATATATAACAAACTGTTGCATTTGGAGATCTTCCTTTAGCTTCACTAAACATACCCATTTACTCTTCTCTATCTATGTTGTGAAGCCTTGCACTAGCTGTCTCTTTTTTAAGTGTCTCTGTAATAGAAAGTGAGAAATATTGCTCATATTGACGGTACAAAACATCTTCCACCACAATAAGACAAGCCAAAATCATGCTGATCACCTGCTCAACGATGGAGCATAAATTTTTAACAGGTTCTAAAACATTTGATTTAAGGGGATTTTCGAAAAAATCCTTTTTACTGTTTATCAGTGCACCTGGATTAGAGTTGCAATTTTTAATTGTTTGCAAAACATTTTTAACTACTTGGATACCTGCAATATGATCAAAACTTGCTTTTTCAGCTGATACATAAAATTTTTTTATCCAGGGTCCAGTAAGAAGTTTTCCAAATATTGCTAGCACACACATTTGTTTTATGGCAGTTGTATTACAAAATGCTGATCGCAGAACTGTTTGTAAAGTGCCACACTTTACTGTTCCAATGGTCAGAAATTACTTAAAAGCATTGCAGTGTTTCATAAAGATAAAATAAGTACGGAAGAGTATATGAAGACGATTGCCACGATATCTTGGAATTGTACCTTGTGGCAATTTGTTATTTTCTAAAAAATTTACGAATCCTGCCAGATCACCTTTGCCATCTTTAAATCTCATTTTGTTCATTGCCAAAACAATTTTAACTGCCATACAGTCATATCCAAATAATAGGCAACTTTCCTTTTCCAAAGACTGTAATGCTGATCGACATGAAATAGCTATTGTATTAAGCGGGTGCAAATGACAGTTCAGCTCATTAAAATTTTTACCCCAGGTTGCACAAACTTTGGTAATGGTAAGATGATTTGCTGCAACTCTGTCTGTCATTGTGTTTGATATATTTTAATTAATAGACTTACGACATTCATCAAAGGAAAGTGAGAAATAATACGAATAAACTAAAGCCATATGATCCACTCCATTATATATGTGATTTTGGTAATCATCAGATGTACCTCCAGGTAATTGGTCAAGGGCAATGACTTGACATTTATTCTTTGAAGTCAAGTGGATGCTGTTGATATGGACACCCTCTTACGTTGTTGCATCAGATTATTATATAGTTCACGAGCCATTTGCTCAACTGTAATATGCTGAGGAATATGTAAAAATTTCACACCTAAATATTGTGCAATTTTCTGCAATTAGAATGGAATATTACATGTTGGGACATTAGACAACAACATGCTGTAAATTATCATTCTTGTTTGTAATGCATGAGCCTTATTGTTTTCTGATGTATCTGAAAGTGCAATATTGTCCTCCTCCATCTGGATCATATCATTTTCTATTTTAGATACAACCAATGCTAAGTACAATGCTAATGTTTTCAATTTCACTAAAACCAATTTTAATCTTATTAACTGCATATTAAAAAAAAAAAGTTAAACAAAAATTGGTTAAAGAACTATTTAAAATTGCAAATTAACTGTTTTAATTGAAAAATTAAAAATTAATAGCAAATTAAAAAATAAATGAAAATATATAATGAAAAAAAATTTTTTTTTTTAATTGCAATTATGAAGAAATGAATCAAATAAACTTTTCAAGTTTAAAAATGAAATCAAAGTCATAACTGAATAAAATATAAACATTGTAACTTTTTGTGACCTTTTTAGCAGTGCCTTCTGTCATATTTTTGTAGTAATATTAACTTTTATTAAGTTAAAAAAACCTTGTGCAAATAATAAAGTTAATTATACTTCTTTGTTAATTTAATTGAAGATAAAAATTTTAAGAACTTTATATACAGTTGAACTGTAATTAAAAATATTAGAGTTTTATAATTGAACTGTCTCAATACTTAGCATAAAAACTTATAAAAATTGAAACTAGCTAAATCATTTATTTGAATCATACTTAATACGATTCAAATAAGTTATCATTCAACAAAAAGTAGTGGTAATATCATTTATTAAAATGATTTTAATAATTGAAGACCGTTTTTTCAAAAGGGATATAAGTCACATTTTAAATATTTTGAAAAAACTAAAAAAAATTAATAATCTATTTAAACTTTCAACAAATAAAAATTTTTCTTTTTGTAAGCGGTAGTTTATTGTGATTTTCATAAAAATAATTTTACAATTAAAATTTTTCTTTTTTTGAAGTATACTTATAACGGGTTAAAATGTAAGAAGTTTTTCAAAAAGGGCATAAGTCCACATTTTTTTAGAGAAAAATAAGTATTTGTGACAAAATTATGTTTTAAATTGTTTGCGAATTAAGTTTATTTGGATGGACTTACAAATTTGTAACGTAAGTTCTTAAAACACACCTAATATTTTGACCACCTCATCCCTTGTTACATGATAAGTGAAGACCCTCTCTGTGATTTTTCTTTTTTTGTAAAAATTTAAAATTCATACGTACGCTGTTTAAAAAATAAAAAACTGTTGTTTTATGCCAGAAATATGTTTAATGGAGATTTGAAAAGCGAAAATATTTTAAACGTTTTTCGATGGTTTTCAGCCATACCAGTTCAAAGCATGCTGCAGATCAGTTTTTTTATTTTCATAAAAATACTAAATTGAGTTAATCAAACATTGGTTAAAGAGTTTTTAAGGAATTAAAGATGCCTATGATATAATTAAATTGTTTAATTAAACATTTTTGTTTTAATTCAAAATTTTACCAATAATTACCATCTGAATTAATTTACTGATACTCCCTTCAGCAGAGACGTCATTAGTACCCCTTTCAGCAGAGACGTCATTAATGTATGAACCCTTAATGTTTGGGACAAAAAATTATTTGAATGGATTTAATATTATATTCTTTTAGTACATATTTTTAGACAATCTCATTTTAAGACAACAATAGAGAACATTTTATAATACAAAAAAACAAAACAAAAGTTTAGTAAAATTATTTTATTAAGTTTAAACAAACGGTTCATTTTCATCAAACTCATCAACATCATTCTGCATTACTCCCTCAATACCATCAAGAATACAGGCATAGAAGTCCTTTGCATCATATGGTACCTCAAAGAAAGCCATTAACTTTTTTACATCTGCTTTCTTTTCCTTTTTGACTTTGTTTTCTAATGGTCTTGGTATTGCTTCAGTCATTTTTGCAAATAACTGTCCTTTTTTTAATAAAGAACTAACTAGACAAGGCTCTGCAGAATATGCACTTTGCACTTCGATTTTCTTTTGAGAGTAAATTATAATTTTCTGATCTCTCATTGGAAATGGCTTTTTTTTTTTAAGAATCTGTTTAGCCATTTTTTGGTAATCTTTAAGAAACCAATCTTCTCCTAGTTTTTGCACTGCTCCATGCTCTGAAAATATTTTGTAATATTCCAGAGGAGAAAGAATGGTTTCTTTTTTGCGTACCACTTTTTCTATATGCCCAAAAACTCGATCAGGAGGTAAAAAACTATGACCCCTGATTGGAAAAAAATGTTTAACAGCATTAAACATAACACTCGTTTCCACAAAATTTTTCAAACAACACAAAACAACAAAGTTTTTGTTCTGTGATGAACAAGCATCAGAAAATAAATGTAGATCTAATTTCACTTTAGCTCCTCTTTCTGTAATTAAATCTTTTTCCAACTTAGACAAATAGTGAACCAGGGCTGAAGAAACTTCATTAGATCCTCTACCACTCTGAGTTTCCAACCAGGTATAAATAAAAATGTTATCTTTGTTTTGTACTATTTGATCATGTCGAACAAATGTTAAATTATAGAGCCAAATTTGTCGAGCATAAAATACTTCACTAACACTTAATTTAGGAAGTGGTTGGTTTTGTTGCATGTCAAAGCACACTTTAATGACATTTTCATTTTTCTCTTTCATAAGAGAGTAGAATTTATTTGCTCTTAATTTGTGCAGACGATATTTAGCAAACTCTTCTCCCTTTAACTTTGTATCAAATGTTTTTCTTATCAACTTCTTTTGTGCTTCACAAAAAGAACAGATATCTGTTCTTGGGTTTCCAAATCCAACATTAAACTTTGTGTAAAAAATGTTTTTAAATTTAGAAAGTGATGAAATACCCATATTTTCTTGGTTTCTATGAAGTTTCCAGTTTCTCCATAACTTTACAACATTTAATTCAGGTGAAAGGTACACTCTAACACTTTTCCCTCTCCCATAGTGTGAAACACAACCTTTATATTGACTTATAAAATTCACTATTGAATTGGTGATTTCTTTATCACCTATCGTTTGTCTAAATCCTCCGCGTTTTTCAGGTCTCAGACACCCATTTTTAGAGTAATATTTTATAAGATTATGCAATCTTTTTATTCCAGCACATGTTATGGAAAGAAATGTTTTTTTACAAACTGGAACTGTTTTACAACTTCTGTCAGCAATACTGTAGTTTATTGAATGTTTTCTCAAACAAAAATATTCATTCCTTAACCTGTGTCTTTTAACTTGAGTTAATTTAACAAACTTCAGAAGAAAATTATCCTGTTTAACTTTTAATTCTTCATTGTACAGCTTCTGGAAAAAACCTAAAAAAAATTTTGGTATGTCAAGATTGATATAATAAAGAATTATTTGTAATTTAAATTCATAGTATAGATTGAAACTCATAGCTAACTATAATAATTCTGAACTAACAAAAGTGGCTAGTGTAATACAACTGAGCTCACCAACAATATCCAGGTTGCCAAGATTGCCTGCTTTACATCTTTTGTTGTTGTGCCTACAAGCTATGACAGGTAATTTTCCAAGAGATGAATATCTCTGGCGTTTTTTCTCTCCTGTTTTGCTTATTTTCGATCTTTTCCGACCATGTCCAGGGGTTAGAGAGTAAGAAAATATTTCCAGTTCTGAATCTATTATTTTAGATACCATTTTTAGATAAAATTTGTTACGGAAGTTGCTACTGCGCAAGCGTGAACTTAAGTTTTTGCTATACTTTTTTCTAATGCTGGGACTTATGCCCTTTTGAAAAAACTTGGTGATTTTAATATTGAAAGTAAAGTGGATAAATAATTTTCTATCCATGTTATTATAGTTAGATTTGTTCCATTTACACTATAGAATCCAAAAGTAAGAAAAACTCGATTTCAGCAAAAATGGACTTATATCCCTTTTGAAAAAACGCTCTTCAATTGATTTAGGAGAACTTTTAATTGCAATAAGAGGATTATTGAGGAGAACTTTTGATTACCACAAAAATTTTTATTTTTTCATTTTTATTCATTTTTCTTTTTAGTTAAATCTGAACCAATTATTATAAATTTAAAAGCAGATTGAAGTTCCTCTTCATCGCCCCTCCCCCTCCCCATGTCTCAAAATAAAAGCGGAAAATCAAAATTTAAGTACCAAAAGTGCTACACAAAATGGAGTATGTGCTGCATGAAATAAATCAATAAAATTTGGCAGGTGCAAAGAAATTGTGTAAACTTAACATCGAGAATAGCATTGCAAAAAAAACAAGCATATCTTCAACATTTACTGAATGCACAAAGTATAACTAAGTTTTTGTCATTTAAAAATCTATTGAAAAAAGTTTTTATTGTAATCAAAAGGTACAGATTTATAAAGTTTAATTACTCTAGTTTTTAAAAAATATCTATACTAATAAATAACTCTAAATAAAAAACCTCAAAATAGGTTTCTCCCTCAATAGCGAAAAGCAAACTACAAAAAACGTGGCACAGAATTTTAGCACAAATATCGGTCCCGTAAAACGCGTAATTCTACGTACCTACATGGTAACCTTTCGCGGTCCGACGCTGCACTATGCATCGCTAAGCGGAAATAGGATTTTGTACATATTTTTTAGTGATTTTTCATATTTAAACTTTTTAAGTTTTTTCTTTTTGCATTCAATTTTTAATTCTCTATAAAAAAAAATCATTTTTAGTTTTTTTAAACTTTTGACATCTTAAGGGTTTTTTTAAGGTTTTAAAAAACTCGCTTTTTTGTTAAAATCCTTTCAAAATATATGATAAGTGTAGAATTTCTATATTATTTTTATGCGAAATTAAAATAATAATGTATTTAATTGAATGTAAAACAAGAAATAGAAAAAAAAGGTTTTTGAATAGCACTTTTTTGCTGATTTTTTGATTTCTTAAACATTGATTAATTTAAGCATGTGGTCACAGAGGTCGCCTCGTTTTTTTTAAATAAAATATAGCTACTGCAAATCGACTTTACTGCCATGCAAAAAAATTGAGGCGACCTCTGTGACCTCATGCTTTAAAATCATTTTTATACTGTGAGTTTTATTAAAAACCGACTAAATTCTGTGAAGTAAATGAAAATTCCGAAGTTCAATAACATACGGTAAGTTTTTATTTGATTCAGTTTTACCTTGCGATGGTTTTTATAAATTATCAAAATGGCTTGATTCACTCATCGTCAACTTTTAACACATACATTTCCAGAGCAGGTGAAATATTCAGAAACTGATGTAAAATATAGTCTCTTCAATATGATCAAACATTCAGTTTCTAGAGAGTTTGAGTATCTTTTGGAGTATGAAGATAATTCTATTAAAGTTTTAGCACAGGAGGAACGTGATAACATGTTATTTGCAAAGTGGGTGGTGATGGTCAGAGTGACCAATCTGAGTTTCAGAATGCAGTAACTATGAAGAAAGGTGTGGATGATTACACTGTGTATAGTAAAGTGTTTGTACTGTTGGAGATTAGAAGTGGAAAAAAGATACTATGGAAAAATTGTAATCCAAATAGTCCAGATGCAACCCGTCATCTTATGTTTTGTTTTTCCAAAGAGACTGCTAGTTTTATTCAAGAGAAGTTTGAACATTTACAAAATGAAATTTTGTCTTTAGAGAATATTAAAAGTAAACTTATACTTCATGACAATACTTTTGTTATAAATTCAAGTTTGTCAACTATTTATACCACAATGAATGATGGTAAAACACTTAATGCTGTGGTATCAAAAATGCTTTAAAAAATATTGCATCTCAGTGCTGTCATGTATGTCAAGCAAGTCCTAAGGAGTTTAATTTGGAAACCATTTGGAATAAAGATAAAAATGCAGACAAAAATATATTGAAACTTGGAATATATTGAAATCTTCAATTGTGGATATTCAGCATGGAGTTAGTTTTTTTTTAATACTGCTTGCAAACTTCCAGCAGTGAAACAAGGAAGAAAAATAGCAGCAAAAAATGGCCGAGAATTTATTGAAAACAAAAAAAAAAACTCCAGCACTTATTCAAAATACAATTAAAAATAAGGGTATCTTTTGTCAGGAAGGGAAGTTGTACATCCAACACTGGCAATGTTGCACGAAAATTCTTTAATAATCCATCTGTGACTGGAAGAATACCACTATGATGAAACTATTTAGGGACCTGCTCATTGATATGAATAGTACAACAGCAAGACCGGATGTGAAAATTTTCAAGCAGAAATCTGAATGTCTGTTTGGTCTCATTTCTAATGATCAATTTTTAAAAACCATTCCAATGTCACAGTCTTTGCATAGAATGGTAGTTCATGGTGTTTCTTTTATTAAATATTTTAAGTATCCAATAGGTTCTTTGTCTGAGAGTGCCATTGAAGCCAGGAACAAAGCCAACAAAACTGCATGAGTACGTCATGCACGTTTAACTTCTTTTGCTGAAAATACTAGGGATACAGCAAATTATTTATTTATGACATCTGATATGTACCTATACTGTAAGAAAAACAAAATGCAAGAGGTATTAAGGCTATACTGCAAGAAGATTAAGCTGATAACTGTTCTTAAGGTAAATATTGGAGAAAGCTATGTATATCTTAAATTTAAATATTTAATGTTATCGTTTAATTTTATTAATGATACATTTTAGGTGCTGGTGGTAGCCAATCTGATATTTTTGAGATCTTTTCACATAATCAACACAGCATGTTTTTTTATGCTTGAAAAAAAAACAAAAAACTAATTGTTAGAAAAGTTGAAGCATAAGAATCCCAAACTTTTATGTTTGAGGAAAAGTTGCATCAATTGGCCTCAAATTAACTCAATTTTGCCATGTTTTTGTTTTCCTCAAAGATGTGTCTAAAGTCCTATTTCTACTTAGTGATGCATAGTGCAATTCTTAAAGGCTTGTTGTAGATATTAAATTTGCTCCACATAAAGATTGCTGAGACATGTTTAGAATGAAAATTTTAATTATATTTCAATTATATACATTTATTACAGTGAATACAGTTTTTTCTTGAATGTAAAATTGTTAAAATTAGAATTTGATAGATAATTTCTATAATAAATAGTTTATATCTTAAACTATACTATTTTTTACAATAACAAAACTTTTTAAAATTTTAGTGTTTGTTGTTAAATAATTTTAGGAAGTCAAAGAGTAATGGTTCATATTAAGAAAAGAAATCAAGGAAGCATCATTAAACCATGCAGCTGTAATTGATAAGCAACTTTTAAAAAAAGGCTATTCTCATAGCCACATATTGTTAAAAACCTATTTTAGCATCAGAACCTTGATTCTGCATTTGAGGGGAATGGAACTTCTGGAGTATTTATTTCACTTTTATTTATAATAAAATATTTCTGCTATTTCCTTTTTTATTTAACATGAAAATATAAGTTGGAGACTAAAAATGCCTGTAACCCCTAAAAAAGATAAATTGATATATCAGATTTAGAGTTTAAAATATCAAAAACTATCGGTTTTATATCTTTTTAATCAAAAATCGAATTAGTCCGGATAAACCAACTAAAAAACCGGAATGAAACCGGTTTTAAAAAAGACCGGACTTTTTTTTATAAATATATGTATAAACAAACAATATCTCATAATTGATGCTTTGTTAAAAAAATTACTTCAAAATGTTAAATAGTTCTCTAGTTATAAGGCTATTACCTTTTTTTCTATCAGCGCGACGCATAGTGCGCTGGTTCACCGTTTGTTTTCCAACGTCGGGCAGCCACTAATGGTTCGCTATAACGATGGCTCCGCGCAAAATCGGACTATCTGCAATCTCCGCGGAAAACAAATTTGGCATATGGGTAATTCCATGTCAAAACAACAAGTCGAGATAACCCACCATCTCAGAAATACTTGATTTTTGGAACAAATGCATTTAATACCGTCGTTAGGAATAATCAAAAATAATCTGGAGCCAAATTCATTATTTTGAGAGTTATGGGTCTTTGAAGTTTGAGATTTTTTACATTTTTTTTATTCTCCGTGCTCTTAGCAACGTCTATAGCAACACTTAAATGTTAAAGTATGCACAGTTACATTAACTATATGTTTACAAAATTTAATAGGCATAGAAACTTTTGAAGAAAGAAGTCAAAAATCATTACTTAAAGTTATTAGATCTTATATTTGAATAAAAACTTTAAGATGAAAACCGGGTTTTTATCAATAATTTTTCAGTAAACATGTATAGTTTAAGATTAATTGCAGAAAAGGTATTGATCTATTCATTTTAAATCTTTACAATAATAGTTTATATATAAATACCTGTAAGAGTCAAAAATTATTTCACTGTTTTTTAATGCACATATCTATTTTATTATTGTTTTATTTTTGCAATTTTATTTTTGCATTTTTATTTACCGTTTTGGTTATAATCTCCATAGAGAGATTATAACTAAAACAAATTCTCACAAAAAAATTATAATTTCTCACATAAGTATTATTATATATAATACTCAAATGTTAGAACCATTTGCTCCATTTAATTAGTTAGACAAGAAACCAGAAATTCATTTTTATTTTGAAAATAAATAAGTGTAACAGCTATGATTACACTTATTTATTTTAAAATAAAGTTTTGATTATAATACTCATGTTAGAAATTATTATTTATTTAATGTTGGTTTTAGAAAAATAAAATATTGAAATTAAATATTTTGATAATGGCTGGAACATCACAATGCTCTCTTGGATTGATTTTAAAATCAAATTGTCACAAGTTAACATATACAAACCACATTGGAATAATATTTTTTAAAGATTTAGCTCCAGATGAGCAAAATTTAGTTGCGCTGAGGTCTGGTGCTTCTCCTGATTTGATTATTGACTTATGTTTTCATCATCAAAAGTTCTATCTTGAGAAGTTCCCTGTGTTTCAGAATAAATGCTGTGATCCACTGTTAGTTCACAAAAGACCGTGCAAAGGTTAGTAAAGCTTGTCATAAAGTTTTTTATAAATGTTACTTTGTCATAATTTTAAGGTCTTTATGTTTGTTAATACTAGGCATATTTTATTTTATGAAGTTATATTTTTTAATTTAGCATCTCTCAGAGTAGTCACGTTAAGAACCATAGCTTTAAACAACAGGTTCAATATTGTACCTGGTCAAAAAATTTGTACAAATTGCTTAGTCAAATTAAAAGCTTCCACTGAAATTAATACTGATAACATTGATATTTCTGATGATTACACAAATGAAAGTATAAATAAAGAAAATGTATTTCACGTTCAACAAGAAGCTGATATAAATAAAAATAGACAAGAACTTTCGGATTGTCTCAGTATAATTGGCGTGTCACCAGTCAAGCTTCATGGACAGCCATTTGCGAATCGTATGAGTATTGGGAAAAAAAAAATTAAAACTATTACAACAGTTTTCAAAGAAAAGTTATCAAGTTCTTTAAAAATTCCATTGACAGAAGTTGAAGTTTTTGATAATGAATATATTCTTGATTTAAAAAAAAAAGTTGTTCAGTTCGAAAATATGTTAGTTTTGATAAAAGATAAACTTGAAAAATGCTGTTCATTTAGGGACAAAATTCAAATATTGACTTTGTGCCCACAAGAATGGTCAATTGAAGCAGCTAGTGAGTATTTTGGTGTTTCAAAGTATCTAATAATAAAATCTAGATCTTTAGCAAAGAAGGAAGGAATTCTTGCAGTTCCACAAACTAAGCGAGGTAAAATGCTCCCTGATCAAATAAATACTTTAGTAAAAAATTTTTATGAAGATGATGAAAACTCTCGCCAGATGCCTGGTCAAAAGGATTTTGTAAGTGTTAGTTGGAAACTCCATATGCAAAAGCGACTACTTTTATCAAGCTTAAAAGAGTTATTTGTTTCATTTAAAGTTCGATATCCACATGTAAAGTTAGGTTTTTCCAAGTTTTGTGTTTTAAGACCTAAATGGTGTGTTTTGCCAAACTCATCAGGAACCCATTCTGTGTGCATTTGTATCTACCATCAAAACATGAAGTTAATTCTCCTACCCGTTAAAATTGATTACCATGAACTATATAAATTTATTGTTTGTGATATGCAAAACAAAGAATGCATGTTACATCGATGTACACAATGTCCAAAAAAAACATCTAAATTAGAAGAAAAGCTATTCGAACTAATAGGACAGTTTGAGGAAGAAGATACTATCGAATTTAACCAATGGGTTACTACTGATAGATCAGATTTAGTTATACAGCTTGTAAGCATACCAGATTATGTAAATATGGTGATGGAAAAACTAGTCAAGCTAACAGCACATTCATATATTTCTAAATGCCAATCTAAATATTTAAAAAATCTTAAAGAAGAACTGCCATCAAATAGTGCAATAGTTCTAGGAGATTTTGCAGAAAACTATAGTTTTGTTGTGCAGGATGAAGTACAAGGTTTTCATTGGAATAATCTTCAGTGCACACTTCATCCAGTAGTTGTGTACTATAAAGAAAATCAAGTGTTGCAATCCACTTCATATTGCATTATATCAGATGATAACAATCATGATGTACCAATGGTTTACGAGATACAAAAATCAATTATCAATAATCTAAAGCAAAAGATACCCAGCATTGTAAATGTGATCTACTTTTCTGATGGCTGTTCATCTCAATATAAAAACTGCAAAAATATTTTTAATCTATGTCAGCATAAATCAGACTTTGGAATAGATGCAAAATGGGTTTTCTTTGCAACCAGCCATGGAAAGCAACCTTGTGATGGTATAGGAGGAACAGTTAAACGGCTTGTAGCTAATGCTAGTTTGCAGAGAGTTTCTACAAATCAAATATTAAACTCACGTGATATGTTTACATATTGCACTAACAACATCAAAGGTATAAACTTTATTTATATTTCAAGTGAAAGTTTGATAGAAACAAGATTATTACAATCTGAACGATTTAAAAATGTAAAAACAATACCAGGAACAAGAGACTTTCATGAATTTATTCCTGTATGTCAAAATGAAGTTAAGATGAAATACTGCAGTGATGACACTATCCCTATCTTGACTTACAAGTTTAAAAATTGTGAGATGCAAAGTGATGTGCAAAGTTGATGTGGGATTTAAATTTATGCACCAACATGGCCCTTGAATCTTAAAAAACATTTGCTTGCTTCCTTTTATCAATTATTTCTTAGAATTGACAGTTTGCATATGTCTATGATATGTATATGACAATATTTTTTCATTTGTTAACAAATATTACCTAATTTTGTTTTATTTTACAGTCCAAAGAAAAACAAAGGAATATGTGAAGAAGTTCACTGATTTGAATATAAATTTGTCAATTCATAAAAACATGGAATTCAAAGAATTAATGTGTTTTGATATTTAAAATTGAGTTTATTTACGGACATGAATACTATTCATAGACATGTATGTCATGAATATTGCATTTTTATACCTAAGTGAAAATACCTCTTATTTTTGACTAGCTCTGAGTGAAAATGCCTGTTTTTAATATTTAAGTATTTTTAATTGAGTTTATTACATATGCATATTGTAGTTTTACACATAAGTAAGAACTCTTACTTTCTGGTTGTGCCTAAACATAAATACCTATCAATTTTCTGTCTCATTCTCAATATTCTTTCAATCAAAAATAAAAATTAAATTTTTTAGATTAGTGAGTCGAAAAACAACTCAATTTTTTTTTTTTTTTTTAGGTATTTATATATACTTTAAGAATATGAAGTTTGGAAATATATAGATCATAACCTTTTCTGTAATTCCTCTTATAGTAAGCCTGTTTACTTTTATTAAAAATGCCAGTTTACTCTTTTTGATTTATTAATAAATATAAAAAATTATTATTTCTTAGTATAATTTTATGGTTTAGCATCTAATAATATGTGGAAAATTTCAAATTATGAAATAATATAGTTAAGGTAACAACGTATGTATTGACATTTTCTTGTTACTAAGGACGTTGCTAGGGGCGCATGATAAGTAAAAATGTTACAAAGTTTTGAATTTTAAACGAGCATAACTTTTAAAATATTCCGATTTGTTTAAAACAACTTTGTGGAATTCTTTTTAGCCTAGTTAAGTATCTTTGTTGAAAGAATTAAGTCATTTAGAGATAGTGGGTTATTTTTTTGAAATTTTGTTGTTGTTTTGACACGGAATTACCCATATCTGCAATCTCCGCCAAAAACAAAATTGGCATATCTGCAATCTCCGCGTAAAACAAAATTGGACTATCTGCATTTTCCGCCAGCTTTATTTTTGAACTATCTGCATTCTCCGGGCGTTCAAAGTTTTTATTGCATGAAATTATGCGCCTTGTCAAAATGTGAATTCACTACAAATGGCAGATCTGATGATAAAAGTTGTTAATAAGAAGACAGTAATTGCATTATTTTCCATCTATTCCTGAGATATAAATCTTTTTAAGTTTTAACACAAAGTTTCACTTGCCAAATTTGATTTTGTTTAGAAGTAATTATTTTAAATAGTTATGAAGTAATTATTTTAAATAGTTAATTATTTTAAATAGTTATATATATATATATATATATATATATATATATATATATATATATATATATATATATATATATTTCGTGCTTCAGCAAATTTCATTGGGCACATCAAAATTTTAGTTTTTTATATAGGTATCATATAATACTTATGGATAGAGGTGTGACTAGGCTGCCCCACACCCAAATTAGGGAGTCCTAACGAATTTAGAGACCCACTTGCAAATTTAAGGGACGTTTTACAACGTTAAGGACTTTTTTTTAACATTTAAAGTTTTTAGGCCTTTTATGGGGAGGGGGAGGCTCTTAACTTTTATACGCGGCACTGCCTATGTAAAAAAAAGTGTTCAATTAAATTTGATGAAAAATAAGGAGAGTGAAGAGAAACAGTCAACCAAGATATTAAATGCATCCGGTTTTCATAAATTTAATGTCATAACCTTATTAAAAAACGTATTTTGATTACAGTATGGCTCAAATAGTAAATAATGATGGTTCATCGGACAAAGAAGGAACATTTTTAACAGTTGAACTCCAAAATAACATTGAACTATCCTATACTTTTGACAAATCAAGTAATGCATTAAATATTAGGAATGATCTTAACAACGCATTAAAAAAAAGTATAAAAAAAGCACTTTTGTGTATGTAAATAAAAGACTGCGCGAGCAAAGAATATACCGGAACTAAACTAGTTGATGGGGTTCGAAAAAAAATTAAAAAAAAACGCCAAAGAACTTGGTCCAAGATGTGAAAGTACTATGTGTTTTCAAAAAAATCTGCGATGTCGTGACATAAATGACGAAACAAGACAACATATTTTAACCGAGTTCTGTCTACTTGATAAAAATATGAAAATTGAAATGGTTAAATTGTTAGTTTGTATTAGCGATACTAAAAGAAGAACAGTATTTAACCCATACGATAAATACTCTAGAAATAATGAGTTTGCATACCACCTTAAAGTTAAAAATATTATATAGCCTGTATGCATGCAATTTTTTTAAAACACTCTGGCATTGTCTCATAGCACAGTAAGACGTTTTTGTCTAACAGAATTCCCAAAAGCAAATCCTTACGTATTATCTAAACCAGATTTATTTACTAGTCTTGATAGTTTTCAATTGAGTAAGCAGTATGCAGATGAGTTTATTGATTCGTTAGAAAAGTTGGAGTCTCATTACTGTCGAAAAGACACCAAAAGACTTTATCTAGTTAATGACTGGACATCTAAGGCTGAAATTTTCAGGTAGAATATACTTAGATTAATAGTTTATAGCTGTGGGGCATGGCCGTCTGTACTAACAGGCCTCGTAAACGCGTAAATCGGGGCCTGGGGCTGGGGGCCATCAAAAAACAATAACAACTTTAGAAAAGATAATGATTCATGAACTTTTGCTCGTAAAAAACCGTTTACATTTAGTATGCATGAACTATAGCTAATTTTTTTTTATCCTACTAAATAAATGAAACCAATTTATAAATAACAAGTTGACACAAAAATAAAAAAAAGCATTCCCTAGCTATAAAGCTTTATCTACAAAAACAAAACCTAGTAAAACATTCCCTAGCTATAAGGTGCTAAAAATCATGCAAAATCACATAATCATTGATTGAACATATACATAGAAAATATAGGAAATATATCGAGGTAGCAACACACACAAAAAAAAGCCTAGGTATATTTTAAAGTGCAAAAACATAAATTGAATATTTATAGTCAAAATGTAAGTAACAGCAAGATTGTAACACTTTTTAAAAAAACTCCCAAGCTATATATTAAAGTGTTATATTTTTTACCAAAATCACATAAGTAGAAAATACACAAAACATATACGTAACATAAAAGTTGTTAAAAAACTGATAGGTTTACTTTGAAAGTTTCAAAATCTTTTGTTGTGGCTCTTTAGACAACCTTGGTGCATATAAATTAACATAGTTTTTTAAAAAAATGTTTGAAAGTGAAATAGCATGTTTTCTTTCCATATTAAAGTTAAAAGACTCTGATATCAACATTAGTACATTGCAGAGTGACTTTCAGCAGACTTTACTAACAATTTCATGAAATAAAATATAAGAGAAAATTGTCCACTGACAAACATTGTCATTTGGTATCTTCAAATCTCCACGATTTATTTCTGCAGTATAATCACCAAATTCTCCATAGTAAAATTTAGCTTCTTCTTGCTCTTCAACTTCATTTCGCACAATATATCCAGCAATATATACTAATCCTGCTTTTGTATCTATTTGAAAACACTTTTCTAACTCAGGCAAATTGTCAAATATATCAATAGCATTACTGCTAAGAAAGTATCCACATTTTTGGCAGTTATGTGCACTTTCTGCAGATAAAAAATCAATGTCTATACCAATATGGAGACTTAATTTAGCTCTTTGAATTTTAACTTTTTCTATGATATTTTGCACATTGATAAAATATGTGCCTCCAGATCCTTGTCAAAGTTTTCCGAACATTTTTTAGTGGGTCAGTTGTAAATTTTCCCAGTATTACATACTTAAAAGAATGTTGTAACAAAAATTTAGTAATGGCTACTAAACCACGACACGTATGAGCTAAAGCTGCACCTGTATCTCTGGTCAACTGAAATTGTCTGTTTCCCTGTTTGCTGGACATTTGTTCTACCATTGTTGCAAGAGAAAGTAAAAATGCCAGTCTAGCATCTTCTGAAGTTGATATGACTGCTCTGTCTGGATCTTTATATCGAATATCAGCATAAGGTCCTTTTACATTGACAATTTTCCAGAACCTCACAAACATTTCACTAAAAGTAATGGTACCGTCTGCTTCTTTTATGCCACTGTTAGATTTTAGAGCAGTTGCAGTTTCATCACAAAAGACTTTTAGGCAAGTGGACACTTTTTGTCTCTCAATAGGTTTTGGTGCAACAGACACACTTGTAAGTTTAGACAATTTTACAATGTTATTTCCTTCAAGTTTGAACAAACTTAAGATACTAGACCAGCACGCATATTTTGTTTTCCCATCATATTCATAACGTAACTTTTGACTTTTTTCTGTGATCCAGTTATAACGAACAGATTTAAGTAAATGCACAAAGTCATATAACAAGAACATATTGTCTTTAGTCAACCATGGATCAACACAATCAAACTTTTTAAATAGTGCTTGATTTACTCGATTATTGTTGCATATTAGGGCTACAGGTATCCCTCCAGCACTCTTTATTCCTTCTAAGACAAATTGAGTTTGTTCAAAGAGAAATTTAGAATCAAGCTCAAAAACTGGTAAAATTCTGCAGAGATATTGCGGCCCCCCATAAAGTGACACTAACATAAAACTTAAAACAGTTGTTGCTAAAGAGTCTGGTTTATTTACTGCTTTACCAAAGACTGAGCCAGCATGATAAGTAAGTGATGATTTAACATAGACTTCATCAATTAAAAGTATACATTTTTTTTGCATTTCATTGTCAAGCTTTAAAAAAACTGAGTTTAAAAACTCTATATCATCCATTGCAGAATCCAGTTTTGAAGTTAGTTTTGTTAAGAGGGAAATACTTGGAAGTTCAAAATCTTCCCTTAATCTTTCATATAATGATCTTGAAATTGCAAAATAATCAAATGCTCTAACAATAGTTTCTGTGCTGTATTTTTTCTTCCCAATTGTAGCAGAGCTCATGTCATGGATGAGCTGTAAAAGATTCATAATTTTTCTGCCTTTTGTTAAGTTATTTAAAAAATTAATAGCTTCTTGTAATTTTGAGCACGAATCGATTGTGAAAATCCTATTTTGAGATAGAGATGCAATTTTGTACTTAACTCCACAAAAGTATCCCTCAAAAGTAAGATCATCTTTAATCTTAAGCATAAATCTGACAATCAAAGAGTTTTCTTCAAAGTCTGTTGACTGAATGATTAGCAAATGTTCACCAGCAAAATACCAAGTTACATCAACTACACCAAAATCAATTTCTTTATTTTGTAGCTTCTGGTGTAATGATTTAAAACAGGCAATCTTATCAGCAGCTAAAAACATATCAAGTTCATCGGCCATAATGTTCCGGACAGATGAAGATGCTTTAAAAGTTGTTCTTAATGGTGGTGGAAAAGTAGGTATCAAACTAGGCTTGACACATGTGAAAACTGATGGAGGATCGCGAGGCCTTTTATGGCCAAATTTGGTAACTGTTGGATATCCAGATGGAAAGTGTCTTTCGCAAACAACTGTATCTGGGCTGTCAGGTATATTATCTCGTGGAATGGCATTCATCCAACGATTATATTCTTCTTTTTCAGAAGGAAGCCGAAAAACTTTCTCTTTATTTTGCTTATTGTAATTACCATTACAGTTGGTCACGCAACATTTTTTAGGCATTCTAGATAGATTTTAGATTCAAACAAGATAATATTTTGCTTAATTTGAAAATTACCGAAATGTCGCTAGAAATTATTAAGACAAGATAGCTTTAGAGTACTAGATTGGCCCCCAGTCCAGGCCCCGATTTACGCGTTTACGAGGCCTGTTAGTACAGACGGCCATGCTGTGGGGTCAATATATTCTTTTATACAAAGTTTATTTAAGTTTAGCGTTTTATTTGAACTTTCTGTTCTAAGTTCCGTAATCAAAACTATGGGCCATAATATAAAAAGTTGTAATGAACACTCTAGACTTTTCAACTGATATTCTTGAACTTAACTAATATAACTGGTCATAAATAAATTTTACTCCAGTTTTTAAATTACTTTATATAATTCAGTCGTTTTCAAACTTTTTTAAAGTACGTACGCGATTTGACTATCTTTTGTTCTTTATCTCTCTTAAATTTTTTTTTTATATACTAAATGCTTTTTTTGTTTTCAATGTTTTGAAAAATTTTTGCGTTGAGGAAAAGGGTTTGATTATTGATAATGCGTATGTTCAAAGTGAGTGGGGAGAGGGGGGGGGGGGGGGGTTGTGTGTTTGTGTGTTTGTTTTTGTGTTATAGTAGAGATGCAAGAATATTTTTAATTTTTGATACATTACTTTCTACATTTACTTTAATACAATACATTTTTAATAACGCGCTTGGCAAAAGATTTTGACGTTTGCTTAGAAAGAGTTCATACTTAAGATACTTGAAATTTGAGATCGGGACTCAAAATGTTGTACCACGTTTTTTAAATTCTCAATGCACTGTTGTAACTATAAAAATCATTATTACAACAGTACATTGAGTAATGACATAATGAGTAATCAGAGACGTATTAATTATTAATCAAAATATCAATACCAATTATGCACTAGCCCCTAAAAAAATTAAGACTCGAATTCAAAAAAAAAAGTCTTGAGCTTTAAAATATGGATTTTCAACGGGAATAAAATGGAGAGCACAAACATTTAAACCAACGCGCAATAAAGTTCAAATAAGTAACCTGTCTCTGATGCAAAAACCAATTGATATGTGACCGTGAGTAATTATAAAGTACTATATAGAATTATATATATATATATATATATATATATATATATATATATATATATATATATATATATATATATATATATATATATACACATGTATATATATTTATATATTGCAGGTATTTTATATATTGATATGTAACCGTGAGTAATTATAAAATACGTGGGCCACACAGTTTTCTATGAGTTGCTTGACAAGAAAAACGTATTTATACACAAACCTAAAAAAGATCAGTGTGACGTTTGCGTTGAAATTCGTGAAAGAAAGAAAGATACACCTGACTATGTTCTTCCATCTAGTTATACAGATCACTGGTATTTAAAAACGCAAGCTCAAAATAGTAAGGATTTCGATAAAAAAAACGTTTCCCTTAATGAACTAGTTTTAACAATGGATTGTCAGCAAACTCTTTTATGCCCAGTTTTATCTGCCGGTGCTTTGTATTTTAAAAAGAAGATTAAAATTCATAATCAAACTATCTATAACCTCCACACAAAAGAAGCAACAAATTATTTATGGGATGAAACCGAAGGGGGGCTGGAAAGTGATGTGTTTGCTTCGATATTATTTTATCACTTATTAGAATATAAAGAAAAAAATCCCAACTTAAATAAAGTGACAATATATTCTGACGTCTGCACCTACCAAAATCGTTGTACTGTAATAGCAAATTCACTTCTTTTATTTTCTGTTCAAAATAATTTAATAATTGAACAGAAATATTTGGAAAAAGGACATACACATATGGAAGGAGACAGTGTACACGCAAATATCGAAAGAAATCTGAGAGGTAGAGCAATACACGAGCCTCGTGACTACATTGCTTTGATTGAAAATGCAAAAATATCTTTTCCAAAGTATAAAGTAAAGTTTCTAAAATACGATTTTTTTAAAAATTTTTCAAATATCAAATATTACACAGAAATCAGACCAGGTATTAAAAAGGGCGATGCAACAGTTACAGACATAAGATGTCTGAAATACACTCCAGAACCAAAAATATGTTATAAATTAAGTTACTCTTCCACTGAAGATTACAAACCTCTTCCGCAAAATCTTAATATTAACACGTCAATTGAACTTATTGACACTTATCAATCCAGAATTCCGATAGGAGAATCAAAATATAAAGACTTGATGAACCTTAAAACATTTGTGAGAAAAACTGCTTGGGAATTCTACGCCGCACAGTGGAAAATAAAGGTGTGTTTCGGACCAAAAATCGATAACTTTTTTGTTACTAAAAATAGAGATTTGAAATTTTGCACAAATGTAAAGTAGTATATGACGCTTCTTGTGAAATACTCTTTATAAGAATTTTTTGTAATACAATATTAAAAATAAATAAATAAAAATCAAAAACTTCAAAATTGGCAGTTAGTTAATTTACACTTTAACACAATGCTTTACATATATATGAAAATACCTTAAAATTATTAAAAACTACGAAAAATACATAAAGTGCTTACCTACTAATTATAGAAATATTTAAGACAGTTTCTTAATAACAATTTTTAAATAGTTGTTTTTATGAAATAATGTATAGGTATATTAAGGTGGTACCAGGGTAAAGGTAACTTTTTAACAAGAAATTGAAAACTATTAATAGACTTTAGCTCTTTTCTATTAATGAACAAAAAAAATATATAAAACAGTAGCCAAATAAAAAAATTTTAGTGATAACGTCATTAATTATGCGCATAATTAGTGTTATTTTACCCCCAAACCTGCTTATTCTTTCATCTAATATAACTAACTCAAAAAGAGTCAAAACTGCTTGAAAATTTGAATATGAATTCTTTAATGTATTTAGAATGTTGTCTATGAAACAGAATTTTTTAAAACATTTTTAATTTTACCAGGTTGACATTCGAACTTTAAGATATAAAATTAAGGGAAGTTTGGGACAAAAGTATGATAAAAATGAGTTTTAAATAAAAAATAACAAAAATTTGCTTCATAGACAACATTCGTAATATGTTCATCTTTAAGTCTGCAAAATTTCAGCCCATTATCTATTTTCTATCAAAAGTTATTTTTTCTGAAAAATTGAGATTTAGCGAGATAAAAAGCGTTTCTAAGGTCGTTGTTATGAAGCAAGAACCAAACTGCTCTTTAAAAAAAGGCCAAATTTGATTAAAATTAAGAAGATTTTTGACTTTTTGCAAAACGCATATTGAAATAGGTAGATTTAAGAATTCAAAACATTAATTTTGGTATTTTTCAAAATTTTATCAAAAATAGCCGTTTTTTACCCTGGTACCACCTTAAAGGTACTATATCATAACTACATAGGGACTTTCAGTTCCTGAAATCAGTTCGTTGACTTTCAAAAGCTGCAGAGTATCTTCATCAAGTTCTTGCACATTTCACGCAAAGAGTTTATTTGGCTCTTTACTTCATCTACAATGGCTTTAGTTTTCTTGGAAGTCTCTTTGCAAAATTCAATGCATATAGGTCGACAAAAACGAACATATGAAGGTGCCGGATTTTGCCAAACAACTGCGCCAGTTACTTTATCAATTAGTTTGATAGGCACCAAAGAACTAGTAAACAAATTTGCATAAGAAATAAGTTCAGATTCCTCTGGAAGTTTCTGCTTGTATTGGCTTTGGCCAGAGGAACCATCACAGCCCCATTTACTATATGAAAGTAAATGCTTGAATTCAATACTGTACAGAGAATCTATGGTCAAAATTCTAGCTACAGTGTGATCCAATAAATCTTGCAGTTCCAGAATTTTCGCATGTGTGTTCGTAATTTCTATTGCAGAAGATGGTGGATAGCAGGTCTGTTTAATTTCTTGAATTTTACAATATGGTGGGAATATGGAACAGTTTCGTTCATTTGTCACCTTCCTCATATACAAATATTGTGCTTTTGTTAAACCTAAATCAATAAACACGCTGAGTGCTTCTTCATCAGTTAGCATATTTTTCTGGCTTGCGTTTTCCATAAAACTCGATGTTAATTTTTTTTTGTCTTTATCAGCAATCCTTAATGATTCCACAAGTTTTGCTTCTGCTTCTTCTCCTATTGAATGCAACGCCTGAAGATATGTATTAAAGATATGCTCGAATCCATATTCCTTAAGTAACATGGAATTTTTTCTTTTTTTGCTGGATTCTGACGAATCTCCATAAGACACGCACGGCCTTCCGCGTTTTTCAAAAGAAGTAGATGGCGTGGAGTCGGTAATTGCCTCTTCTGAGTTAGGTAAAGATACACAATATCCAACCAATCACTGTTCTTAGATAAAAAAGCTTCCTTTTTCCGTGACGCCAGTATCCATCGTTTATTAAAAGACGGAATAATGTGCCTTTAAATACCACTAATGATGAAACACAAGTTGTCCTCAGAAAGTTGATAATTTTCTTTTAAAATTGTTGACAGTGCCTCAACTGTCATTCCTCCATCAATATAGGAAAGCAATAATTTACATTTCAAACACTTAAAAGTTGTCATTTTAACAAGTCACAAAAGTAACTTAAGTAATATTCAATAGTCAAACGAGTCGGTTTAATTTCCACTGTGAGTTTCTTATACTGATATAAATGTTTCAACTCTTTATATATTGGCAGTGTACATTCACCACAAAATGAGTGCAAAAATAAAAGAATGCTATGGTATCAATAAAAAATTGATAATAAATTAAAAAACATATACCAAGCTATTGTTATAAATGAACAAAATTTGAAACCACGATAAAAAGCGGTTTTCTGTTTTTTTACTTTTATCACTCTTTTCTCGATAATTTCGGAAACCGCACGTTTCTGCAACTCATTCTTATACATGTTTTTAATAAACACCTAGGCTACAATACTACTTTAAATGTAAAGCGTGGGGAAGCGTGGGTAACTACCAAAAGTCTCAGTGAACTTGAAGAATATTTTTTTTTTTCATTTATTTTATTGTTCAAATAATTACTCCTAAACTGAACCATATAAGTAAAAATGTATAATTTTCTTAAAATCTCCATAACATGAGCTTTTCAAAAATGTATAATACTTTATACTTATTCCTAGAAAGTTTTATAGAAAATTCACTTTTAAAGTGATGAAGCGAACAGGTTTGAAATGAACATCCGCAAAAGTAATAAACAATAGGGCTTCAAATCTTTTATTTTTACATAAAATTATGTGAAATTCCTGCATTATAGTAATGATTGACTATTAAACTATTAAATAAAATTGAAATATAATGACAGTAGCGACATTAGTAAAAAACATTTATGATATGCTGTTGCTCTACAATTTTCCACTGTGCGCCGGTTTGCCTTATAACCCAAAAACAACAACTTAAATGATTTCCCGCATAATATACTTTTAATGTTATGTTATATTTAAAAATTATATTTATGGCAATATTTACAATGCTGGATTTTTTTTTGCCCAATAACAAATTTAAAAAAAGTAGAAAATGTCTAAAATGGGGTTTTTGAAATTTGATTTGGAAGGAATCAACCCTTAAATCATTCTAGATTTATACATCTTCTAGAAGTATACATCAAATTAAAAATTTCGATGGCTAACCAAAATATAATGGATGTAAAAATACCTAAAGTCAAATGTCATCTAAATCCGACACTGTTAATTAGCACATTAAATTAATTTAGCATTATTTACATTGTTTATTCAGCTTTGACTATTTTTGTCGCTTTGTGTAAAAATTATGTTTTTAGAAACGTTTAGGATTATTTTCAAAATCCAGGGGTCATCCTTATCCTACTAAGAAATTCTTTTTCTTTTACTAATATACTATAATATTGTACAGTGTCCTCAATAAAAAATGGGACAGCATGATTTTTTTAAAAAAAGCAAAAAAATTAAATTTTTGTCAAATATTTTTTAACTTTTTTTAAAATATGTCAAATAATTACTTCTATTACACAATATTTTTCATTAAAAACAAAAAAAAGTCAATAAAACAGTTAGACTTATAACAAAACAACGGAATTAGTAAAAATCAACTAAAATAGGAAAATTCAACTTTTTTAAAAAAGAATGGTAAAATTGTGTATGTTTTCTAATTTTTTACATCTATGTTGTTTAACATAGAATGCTTTATGCAATTACATTTTCCCTTGATACAACTAAATAGAAATTAAATCAGTTTTAAGCATAATATTCATTTTTAATACTTGGTTGCATAACCTTTTGCATCAATAACCGCTTGGCATCTATGGGGCATGCTTTCAACTAGTTTTGTTAACATGCTAACTTCCAGTGAGTTCCAACCTTTTAAAAGTGTCAAAAATAATTCATCTTCATTACAAGGTTTTCTGTCTTTTAGTTTAGAATCTAATATAGACCACAGGTTCTCAATTGGATTAAGATCAGGTGATTGTGCCGGCCACTCAAAGGTAGGTATACCAGCCTTTTGTATACATCTTTTATTTTTTTTTGCTGTATGCTTTGGATCATTGTCTTGCTGAAATATATAGTTTCCATCTGGAAATAGATGTGTTATACTAGGTTTTAATTGGTTAACTAAAATATAATGGTACTTATGTTGATCCGTAATTCCTTCAACTCTGTACAAGTTTCCCACACCATGAGCAGCAAATGCACCCCAAACCATGATTTTTTTGTCATGCTTTACTGTGGCACGTGTGCACTCTGGATTATATGGTTCACCTTTTTTTTTCCAAATTCTTCCTCGATTACCATATTGTAGCACAAAAGGTGATTCATCTGTCCATATGACACGTTTCCATTGATCTGAAGTCCAGCTTAAATGATCTCTACACCATTTTAATCTCATAACACGATTTTTCTCGTTTATAAAAGGCTTTTTTGTTTGCCACCCTGAAGTAATCTCTTCACCTTTCTTTATTCTTGCAACAATTGTATTGTTACATAAGTGTTCAAGGTTTAAACTTTGTTTTATCTGACTCACTGATATCCTACAATTCTTCATCACTTCCCTAACAATCAATCGATCTTCTCTTTCTGCCGTTTTTCGCTTTCTTCCTGACCCTGACTTTCTGCTAATTGAATTTTGAGAAATAAATCTGGACACAACTCTTTGAACTGTAGATTTACCACATCCAACTTGTTTGGAAATTTTACGCAAAAGCCAATCTGCATTGTGCATTTGAATTATTCTTCCTTTATCAAACTCTGAAACGTGTTTTTTCCTAAGTTGGTAAATATGAATTTTAACTGATAAACAAATGATATAGTTCCAACTAAATACCAAAATACTATAAGTATGAATGTCTTATACCTATTTAATGATTGAATTTTTGTAGTAGTAGAATCAAAAGCATTTAACTTTGCCATTGTTGCCATTTAATTATATTTTCTAATTATATAAAACTGTTAAGAAAATTAATTTAAATAAAATAATATAAACTTTTTTGAGTCAAAATGTCATTTTGAAAAGTTGAAAAGAACTTTACTTTGCAAAAAAACAATATAAAATTACATGTAACACTTTATAATGAGGAAAGCTTTAATCGGAAATATAAAATACAATGTTAAAGATACCTTTTTTTACCTGTTGTTAATTTGAGGGCCCACCTCCTTTTTTTTCAATTTCTTTTCATTTTAAATATTAAAATAGTGTAAATATATTAAGTATCTAACATTGAAAACCAAAAATTTTTAAACATTTAATGGTACAATCAACTTTACTTTATTATAAAAAATGTATACAATTTTTTCATTTATGTTAGATTTCTAACAATTCTGCAGTTTAGTTGAATTACAAAAGTTAAATCAATTATTTTTGTTTTTTTATTAAATAGTATAGTTCATTATTTGTTCTAATTTTATAATTAAGAAAAAAAAATTTAAAATAATTGATACAACAATGATTTTTATGACTTTTAACAAAAAAGTCATGCTGTCCCATTTTTTTTTGAGGACACTGTATATTAATTTAATTTAAAGTAAACAGAATTTTATCTTTCTTAGTGTAAAATTATTTTTCATTTACAAGTTGTTTATATTATGTTAATAATATATATAATACCGTTTCAATAACATTAAAATTTCTTATTTTAAAAATTTATGTTGACAGAAAATATTTATGTTTGAAAGTAGATAAGGTTTATATGACTGAAAAAAAATCATATATTTACATTTATGAAATTAATTTTAAAAAATTTTTTCTTTGATACAAGAGAAAAATAATTGTGCATTTAAACATGGCAAAGCTCCTTAATGATCTGAGGGGAAAAGTTTAGATATAAAACCTGTATTTACATGTGGTTAAAGATGTAAATATAAATATTTTAATATAATACTATCATAGCAAAATAAAAAAATGATATTATAAAAAACTGTCTAACTCCCACAAATAAGAAATGTAAAATTGAGAAAAAAACTTTATTAATATAAATATCAAACAAATATAAACTAAAGATAAGTTTGTATCACTTATAAGAAATTAGACATATTCAACAATTGAATTTAAGTTGAACTTAAAACTTGAAACTAGTTTTCTACATATATCAAAAGTTTTCAGATAGCCAAACATTAGCATTATTTGCAAAGTAACTTGTACTCTTAATTTTTATTTCTATGTAAATCTACAAGTTTAACACATTTAACGTTTAGTCACATTTTCCTTTCCTGCCCTGTTTTTTCAGAACTGAAAATCCTATTTATTCCATCTATTAAATACTTTTCACAAAAAATTTCTGTTTCTATCTTTCACAAAATTAGTTATTTAGTACTAAAATAATGAAGAGCTTGACTTAATGTTGGATTATGTAAGAGGTGCAAGCATAACTTGCATTTCATATGTTGAATTTGCTGTAACACATAATATATCACTTTTGAATTACGATCAATTCTTTAGACAATATCAGCAACTTTTAATAAATATAGATAGTGACTGCAATGGGTCTTGCCAAACATTGGTCTGTTCTCCTTAAATTAAAACAAGTTACATGACATAAATTTTTAATAAATACTGAACCAAACTAATAATAACAAGTAAAATGAAAGATGATAAAAAGACAACAATTCCAATAATTAATTGCTGTTGTATTAATTGTAAAAATGTAAAATGTTTATATTATGTTTAGTGAACCTGTTATACTTTGCTTATATATACTAATATATTCATACAAACATACATATACATTTACATATATATATATATATATATATATATATATATATATATATATATATATATATATATATATATATATATATATATATATATAAACAGGGTGTCTGCCAATATTTTAAGTTGGATTTCCCTGGCTTTTCCCTGATATTTACCTATTTATCGTTTAGAAAAATGCTCTTCAACTGTAAAAATATAAACAATAATACAACCCACATTAAATATATCAAGAGAAGTTCATAAGACTATCTGCCAAATAAACTTTTAGATTACGTGTACTATATACAACTTATTTAAGTTATATAAGTTTGATAGAGTCATCTTCCCTGATTTTTCTAAAATTTAACCTAATTTCCCTGATAATCCCCTGATTTTTTTGAAGATATCCGAATTCCCTGACATTTCCTTGATTGGGCAGACATCCTGTATATATTTATATGCAGATCTTGCGTATAAAGACCACTTAGCAACAATGCAACATAACATAATAAGAATTTAATTTGATCTAAAGTTATTAGTCACAACAACAAGGCTAAATAAAATTGACAAAGTATGTATTATGAATTTAGCAATTAGTATGTAACATAACAATGTTTTGTTACATATGCTATGTTATTATTAACAATAACATAAGTTATCTTTAACATATTTATCTTAACTAAAACTACTTGATTACTCACAAACTTAATCAAGTTATGATCAAGGTTTTGTGTTTAAATAATCGCTATTAATAAATGTTTAAATAATCGCTATTATTTAAAAAATTGTAGAATTTTATAAAAAACTTCAAATATTTAAAGAAACACCACCAAAAATTTATGCACCCAAAAAACGCAGATAGTCCAAAAATGTATCTGGCAAAAATGCAGATAGTCCAATTTTGTTTTACGCGGAGATTGCAGATATGCCAATTTTGTTTTTGGCGGAGATTGCAGATATGCCAAATTTGTTTTCCGCGGAGATTGCAGATAGTCCGATTTTGCGCGGAGCCATCGATATTCAATATATCTGCTGCTTCAAGAAATTGGTTTGTATATGCCATATAATTATAATATATGGAAGCATTTCATTAACTGTATAATTAGATGGATGACTTCAGATATAATACGTTATCTTCAAAATATATTTATTTGAAATGTTAGCTAATAGAGCCTAATAAACTTTATATTTTATATTAAGTTTACTTAGCTGGATAAGTTGACAAATATTATATCAGTATTAAAATTGTGTTGGTATCTATACTGGAAACAAGAAAATTCAGCTACATTTTTATAATTTTAGATGATTTAAAAACTACACTTATTCCTGGATCAATACCAAAAATAAATTTACCACAAAAAAGTTTTTCTATTTCAAGGTAAAATAAAATTATTTTGAAAAATAATAAAGAATATATATATATATATATATATATATATATATATATATATATATATAAGCTTGAAAATAGTTTTTTGTTTATACTGTTGTATAATTGCAAATAAACTACTTGAATTGATAATTTTATTTTAAGCACAACATCTCGTAAATCTACAGAAATCATAGTTGATAAGAAATCCAATTTAAATACTCAACCAAACTCAATCCAGGAATGTTACAAATCAATGGAAGAATTTACTAAGCGTATAATACATCTTAATCTTCCTTCTGGTTGGAATATAAATAATAATATTTCTCACGTTCATATTTTTGAAAAAGATGAAATTCATGAAGTTACAAAAACAGACATATTTATTGATGCTTCTTTAACATTTATACTTTGCATTTATACCTGGTGTTTACCATCAACCCATGAAGTTTATAAAAGTTATGACAGTTCAATGAAAAATATCACTTTGTCAAACTTGATCAAAGTTATTTCAAGTTATAGTATTTGTCTAGGAGTCTCACTCAATGAAGCAAAAAAGTCTGCCATCAAACATTGTGTCCCTAAAATATATAATCAAACAGAATTTAACTTTCATGGTACTTATCAAACTGAGTATTTCAGATTAAGTACATGTTCAGTTTTGAGCAAACTGAAATGTTGTGATAACTGTATTATAAATGAAAAAACTTTAATTTCTAAGTCTTCCAAATCATCAAAAAGAAAGCACAGTGTAGCGAAAAAGCCTGCTAAACTTAATGCACCAATATCATTGACTTCTCCAGATCGCCTAAAGTTAACAATTCAAAACTATAGAATTGAAAATAAGGAGTTGAAAGAAAAAATCATTGATTTACAAAATTCAATTTCAAAATCTGCCCTGACTATCAGTTCAAGTTTAAGTGATGATTTAATATCAATTATGTCAAATGCAGATCAAAACAAAATCTCACCTTTTATGAAGCTATTTTGGGAGGAGCAGCAAAAATATTTGAGGTTATCTCCAACTAATGTAAGATATCATCCTATAATAATTCGATACTGTCTTTCGCTGGCATCAAAGTCTGCTGCAATGTATAATGATATACGTTACAATGAGAAATCAGGAACAGGTTTTCTTGTCCTTCCAAGTCGTCGTTGCTTACGTGATTATAAAAATTACATTAAACCTAAACGTGGATTTAATAAGGAAATAATTGATGAATTAAAAGAAAAAACCAAAGATTTTTCTGAGCAAGAAAAATTTATTGTCATTCTAATGGATGAAATGAAAATTCAGGAAAACTTATTTTGGGACAAGCACACTGGGGAGATTGTGGGTTATGTTGATCTTGGTGATGCTGATGTTAACATAGCAACTTTGCCAAAAGTAGATGATTTTGCTACCCATGTTTTAGTATTTCTTGTTCGTAGTATTGTCAATCCTTTTAAATTTAGTTTAGCTAACTTTGCAACAACTGGAGCCACCGCTTGTCAAATTTTTCTATTGCTTTGGAAAGCAATTGGAATTTGTGAATTAAATTCCCTAAAAGTTATTGCTGTAACTTGTGATGGAGCTTCTGCAAATCGCAAGTTGTTTAAAATGCATTTTACCATGACACGTAATGATGATATGAATCCGCATGTTGATGTCACATATAGAACCCTTAACTATTTTAGTTCAGAAAAACGATTTATTTATTTTATATCTGACCCACCACATTTAATTAAGACAGTTCGTAACTGTTTATCTAACTCAAAAAATGCAGAAGGAACAAGATATATGTGGAATGGTGGTATGTTCATATTGTGGAATCATATTGCTGATATATTTTATGAGGACAGAGAATGTGGCTTACATATTTTGCCTAAACTCACTTTTGAACATATAAAATTGACGCCATATTCAATAATGAATGTTAAACTTGCTGCTCAAGTGCTAAGTTCTACTGTATCAAAAGTTTTATTACATTACGGACCACCTGAAGCTGAAGGCACTGCTAAGTTTTGTGCCTTAATGGATAGCTTCTTTGATATAATGAGTATAAGAAGTTTAAATGGTCATAAATTTGATCTAAAACCAAATCTAGCTCCATTCTCATCATTAAATGATGATAGGTTTTTTTGGTTACAAAGTGTTTTTTTGCAATATTTTAAAGATTGGTTAAAATCTATTGAAGAGCATCCTGGAGATATTTCAAAAATTTCAAAATCAAAGATGTTCATTGCCCATCAAACATATGAAGGTTTGAAAATACAGTTACATTCAATTATAGAATCTGTTCAGTTTTTACTGCAGCAAAATGTAAAGTATGTTTTAACTGAATGCTTTTGTCAGGATCCAATTGAAAATTATTTTGGACGCCAACGATCACTTGGATCACGAAAAGATAATCCATCTGTTAATGACTTTGGTTACAATGATAACATGATAAGAAATCAGAAAGTATTTCTTCCTATAACTGGAAATGTAATTAGCTATACAGATAATATGAGTGATAGTATTAAATCGTGTTAAAAAAAATTTAAACCAAGTAAAAACTGTATTAAACATAAGATAATATTTTTTCATGAGTTCAATTATTAATATTTTTCACTTAAAATTTAACATATATAGATTTTGACTTATTTTCTTTTTTAAAAATGTAGTACACTATTTTTAAAATATTTTTTGGTATAAATGTATTGGTCAAAAATAATCAATTTTAAAGATCTGTCTATATCAAAATTTATCTTAAAATTGAAAAAAATGGTAACACTATAAAGTATTAGATGTGTTATTGTTGATTTAAAATTGAAAAAACAATTATATTAATTTTGTTATTGATATTGTATATATCAAAGTTGATTTATACAATATCAATATGAAATATATTATAAACTTATACATCATAAAAGTAAGTCATTAAGTATTCATTTTACTACTTCAGGAGTAGTTAGTAATATGCTATTAATATTTTTAAAAGATATATGGCTATAGGCGGGTTTAAATGTTTACATTATTTTGCGCATGCGTATTTTGCTGGCAGTATAGAAAAAACAAAGTATCGTATTTCACACACAAACTAAAGGTATTTAAACTGCAACAAACTAAGAAATATGCCAGATAATTGTTGTGCTGTTGGTTGTAGTAATGTTAGAACAAATTATAATGATATCAAAAGAAGCTTCTACAGAATACCAGATAAAAAACAAGTTGAGAAACGCAAATTATGGCTATTAGCAATTCGAAGAAAAAACTGGTCTGAAAAATCCATAGAATGTGCTAGACTTTGCAGTGATCATTTTATTTCTGGTAAATATTTATAGATTTTTTTATTTTTTTTTTTTTTTATTGATCTTTTTTTATATATACTTTGAATAAACATTGAATATAGAGCATAAATCAAATATTCTTTTTGTTAAATTGTCCTCTAACTTGAGATTTGGTTTATTATAGGAAAAAATTCTGACAATCCTTTAAATCTTGACTATGTACCAAGCATTTTTAATTATAAAAATGTTCCAGAAAATGTTTTAAGCCAAAAAAAAGATCGTTTTAAACGTGCTCAGAAAAGAAAAACCCAAGTTTTTACTAGTTTAGATTCTCCAGCAAAAAACAACAAGGAACTATTAACTTTTGAAAAAGGTAAATACTTTTATAATTCAATTTTTTTATTTGCATACAATTAATCTTGATAATCTATTGTTATATTCACATCACAAAAATTATAATTTTTTTCTAATTTAGATTCTCCAGCAGAAGACAATATGGAACCATTAACTTTTGAAAAAGGTACATATTTTTATAATTCTATTTTTGCATTTGCTTTTATTTGATCTTGATAATAACTTGTTATATTCACATCTATAAATACTTTTATATACTATGTAACAAAAAGAAAATAACGCAAATCTAAATAATGCAGCATATAAAATATAATTAAATAATATTTTATTACCTGCATTATTTACTTTTTGTAGCTTTTGTAGCTTATAAGCTACTTGTTAAACTTTATTGAAGTATTTACTAATATTATATAAATAAATAAGAATAAGATAAATAAGATTACTGTTTACGATTAAATTAAAATAACTATTATAAGAACAATATTCTTAACAATAAACTTATTATTTACTTCATTTTTATATTCCTCTGATTTCAAAGCTATTTTTTGTGTAACTTTATCTACAGTAACATTCATCTTTAGGTACACAGATTGAGTGTAATCAATTTGAAAGCCTACAAAAAGAACTTATGGAAAGAAATTTGGAGCTATATCGGTTGCGTGATAAAATTACAAAATTGGAGTCACACAAGTTTTCATACAAAAGTATTTCAAAAAACAATGCAAAGGTTCGATTTTACACTGGTATGAGTGCAGAAAACTTTATCTGGCTATTTGAAAGAATTAAAAACCATGTCAAAAGCTTTTCAAAAAAAATATCCTTAGAAGACCATTTATTGTTGGTTTTAATGCGATTACGTAGAGGATTATTTATAAAAGATCTTGCTTTCAGGTTTTCATTAAATTATGGTTTGGCATCAAAAATATTTAGATGTTGGATTGTTGTTATAGCAACTAGACTTAAATTTTTAATAAATTGGCCTGACCGAATTGCAATGAGAAAAGTTTTACCTCGTTGTTTTTATAATTTCAGAAGTTGTATTTCAATTATTGACTGCTTCGAAATATTTATACAAAGATCCCTAGGACTAAACTCTAGGGCTCAGTCTTGGTCGTCGTATAAAAATAGTAATACAATTAAATATCTTATAAGTATCACCCCAACAGGTTCTGTAAGTTTCTGTTCTGAAGGCTGGGGTGGCCGTGTTTCAGATAAACAGATTACAATACAGTCAGGTTTTCTCAACATGCTTGAAAATGGTGATCTTATTCTAGCAGACCGAGGCTTCCGAATTGAACAAGAAGTCGCAACAAAAGGTGCAATATTAAAAGTACCAGCTTTCACAAAAGGAAGAAGTCAACTCTCTGCTAAAGAAGTAGATAAATCTAGGCAACTTGCTAATGTAAGAATTCACGTAGAGCGAGTTATTGGACGCTTGAAAAAATTTGACATTTTGAATGTTAAATTACCTATAAGTCAAGTTGATTTATTAGATAACATTGTTTTTACTATTTGTGGACTTGTAAATATGAGTAATAGTGTTGTTGTTTAACTGAAAAACTGGCAAAAAGTTTACTTTATTTTTATTTTTGATTCTTGTTTTGTATCCTTGCAAGTTGGGCAAAGCCATGGTTTTTTGGGTGCATGTTTTATACTGACACACGAGTAGTGGTACCATTCAATTTTGCAGTTTGGACTATCACATTCAATCATTGGATAAAAACTTGGTTTCTGGCAAAGACAGTATTTTTTCTCTTCTAATTCATTTTTTGGGTCTTTCTTTCTGCATAATAGTTCTGGAAGTATCACTTCTATGAAAACACTATTCAATTTTTCCAGTAATGTTTTACAAAAATTGTCATCTCTTTCGACTCAATAAAAATGTATCTCCTTTTTTAAGTCCATTACTCCATACAAAAAAGTCACAATAAGTTCTATCTGTTACATACATCTGATGCTGCATTTGATAGTAATATTTATGTTCTTTTAATATGTTGCCATAAATATCAATTGGACTTCCTTTATCCTCTTTCCATCCATCAAGACCATTCCTAAATTTAAATGGGCATTTAATTTCTAAAACTCCAGCGCCATGACATTTACATTCAACAAAGCCATCAGGACTTGCTCCTAAAAATGGATTTTCAATATTAATGTACAATCAAGCACCAGTCAAGCGAAAATCTTTGTGCTCTGCTGCTAATAAAGTGTTGTAGCACTTCCTGGCGTGTTCCTCGTTTTTCTTACCGTAGTTTAAAGCAGGTAAGTTTGGGATTTGTTTATACTGCATTATTTCATAAATAAAATTTAATGATGGGTTTTCAATATCAGTGCAAAATGCTTGTTTTGATATTGAAGCTGTAATACGACCTGCTCTATGTAAATGCCAAATTTTATTATTACTTTGTGTCATAGTAACCATAGCAAGTTGTTCAAATTGTTTTTGATAACTAAATTTTTTATACTCACTAAAACGCTGTTTTGAAATATTTTTAACTTCATCTAAAGAGTTATTAACAATTGATGGATCGTATAAATAGGTTAAGGGCTCTGGCAAATTTGTGCGATCATCTTCATCAGCTGAATCTGTTTCACTATTATAACTAGTGCTTGATAACCAGCCTATACATGTAAACACTGCTGCTTTTGGTGAAATCTTAAAAAGAGATTCTAAATCTTTTTTATCTTCTTGTGAAATCGGGGCACCGTGGTGTGTTGTGAATCCTTTAAGCATGTAATTAGCAGGTGGCTCTATACATGGCACTTTTGCATTATGTTTTGGCCGCTTGAGGTTCATATACTTCAATGGGACTGGTTCAGCCTTAGTTCTTGATTTGTTCCAATTGCACAGTTTACTTGTGCATGCTGTTTCCTCATTTAGTTCCAGTTGAACACAGGCTTGTAATTTGAACAATAGAGCAGCAAGATGGCTACAGGCTGATCCAAGTCCGGCCATACAGGAGCAATTACCGGTCAAAATCCAGCCCTTTTTATGCAGTGCAACCCAAACGCTGTAGTCCTCGTGTCTTTGTCCTTGCCGCTGACTTGGCAGAACCTATAAACAACCATAATTAAAAAAAAAAATGTAAATAGTTACTAAATAATTTCTTTAATACATTACCTTAGTTTTCAAGTAACAGTAGTCAGTGTTTTTGATTTTATGATAAAAAACATGAACATGCCCAGAAACAAAGAAGTTGTATGCTTCTAAAGACTTATATGCTCTTATATTCTCTCTGGTGAATCAACTAGGTGTGTCAATAAGGTAGAGTTGTATATCACCAAGTGATATATTAGGGAGCAGTGTCACATTGTTTTTTGCCAGTCATCAATTGATAATGGATCTGGCAAGACCGATCCGTTTCCAAGAGTTAATTTTTCTTTGTATTTTACTTGCTCTTCATTGTTAAGAGTTTGAAAATATTTTGATTTACTCCACATAATAAATTTTTTTGAAGCTATTTAAATAATATATATAAAATTTAATATAGTATTATAAATTATTATACTTAATAATATATAAAATATACTAAATTTAAATTTTATATTAGCAGAATGAAACTTGTTATGCGGTTGTTTATGTTTATTTTCTATACTGCCGAAACCGCGTGGGACTGGGGAATAAAAACAAAACGCGTCATCACGCAACCCGTCTATGAAAATAGCCGTTTTCATAAGTCCAAGTCATGCCAAGTCTTTAATGTCCTTGTTCCAAAGTTGAGACTTTTTTTTAATTGCTGTTCTTAATGCATTTGATTTATTTTGACTTTTAGAAATCTTGAAAGCTTGCAACTTATCTTTCACATAGGAAAATGTACGAACATGTATATACAGAGTTAGAAGATCTTCTAATAAATTAAGTGCTATTTCTTTTTGAACTTTATCAGTTGAACTATGTATAATTTTTGAAAAGTTAACAAGCACAAAAGAGTCTTTAATTAACGTATCAAATATTTCTTTGCAATTGATAGTATGAGATGACTTTTTGCCATAGAAATAAAATGGTACTCTGCAGTAGTAAAGATACAAATAACCTCTTTACTTACTTTCCATAAACCACCCCTATCATGCAAATTAACATGTTTATGCTCTGGCAAAGAAATTGTTTCTCCTGTACATTTACCAGCAAGCAAAAATGATAAACACTGTTTATGATACAAACTAGACATGTTAGAACTAAATCTAATTCTACGATAAAAGGTACCAAAAACATAACCACTAAGATAAGCGATAATAGATTTTTCTTTTTCAGTAAACTGATAAGATTCATGTTTAAATGTTAAAACATCTTTATTAAAGGAGGCGCCAGTCAGATGAGCCAAGACAAGATTAGCAACTTCAAAACTTAAAAGAAGAGTGCAGTTTTGGCTAAGATTTTTAAAAGGACTTGGTGCTTCAGAAAATATTTTGTAGAAAGCTGGGTAAAAATTTTCAGCATTTCCATCAAATGATTCAATAATACTTTTTATTAAAGAATAAGCTGTATTGACCTCTATACATGTCAATTTAAAATTTTTAAATTCAGTTCTTATTTTAGTAGGGTAGCATTCATCTATGGCAAGCTTTTCTGCACTCTGAATCAAGTAATTTTGAAAGCAATTAGAATGAAGAATAAGCTCTGCTATTTTTTTCTCTTTACTAAACTGTTTATCAATAAGCTTGTCCTTGTGCTTGGCATTGAGGTGACGAGTTAAACCACCTTGTGATAAACATCTTTTTTCGCAATATAAACACAAAAATACACGCTCTTCATTTGCGTTAGGAATATTTCCAACAGCTAACTCAACAGTTGAACTAAAATTAGGATCAGTCTCCAACAAATCTTCATCAATAGCAGCTAAAACAGCATCAAATTCATCTAAATTATTAGAAACTGCGGCAGAAAAAGTCATTTTAAAATTATTTGATGCACTCTCAGTCCGGTCACCCTTAAATGTTCAAGTTATTTAACGAAATCCTTAGAAGATGACCCGCGTTTCCAGACTATTTAAATACTATGACTATGTTAAAGCATAGGACTTTGTTAGGTCACACCATGGTAGTTAGCATTTGTTTTATAATTTATGTACCTTTTAGTTCTTAACTACCCAATGCTGTGTGCTAGAAGGTTAATAACACAATAGCATGGTAGGCAGCTGATTTTTTTTTTTAAGATAAAATATTTTTTAAGACTTAGTTTATCAGATACCCAGTCGGCACATCCAGTTTCAATTTCGGAATTAAAACCCTTATAAACACGTATTCGTCACGATCCAGGCGTAAACCAAGAACACGAAGATTTCACGGAAATTTTACTGGTGTTTGACACGTCTTTTATGAAGTTTCAAACACGTTTTTATTGAGGTTTTAAACACGTGTCTCATAAGGTTTCAAGCACGTATTAAATGAAGTTTCAGTTCGGAACTTAAATCTTGATTAAATACGTGTAAGATAATCAACGTACAACTTATATTATAATAAAGAAAATAAATTATCATAATAAAGGAACATTAATGTTCCTTTCATTATTTACTACATTATATCTATAACATAATTCTCCTTTTCTTTATGTTCTCCAAGCCTAAAAGTTAACGTAGCTATATTTCTTCAAAAATTTTACTTCAAAAAAAAGTCAACTTTTAAATATTCACGTGTTTTTATCACTGGCTTCACAACCATTACAAAAACCTATTACAAAAGTTATCATATTATAACATTTTTATAATATATGAATCATATATTATAAAAATGTTATAATATGATAACTTTTGTTAATTGATTCCTAAGCTTTTTTCCAGTTACTTTGGCAGCTTGTTCTTTACCCAGGTGATAAAAACGTATTTTTGCATAGTTTTCTGAAATAAGTTTGATCAGTGCAAATAAATGGTTATCAGTTATATTTGAGTCAAACATATGAGAAGTTTGTTCATTAAACATTTTTGAATAATCAACTGATCTCAAAACAGCACTAGAAATGGCATTTTGAATTCTCATTTCATTTGGAAGGTGGTCATTTATTGAGGCAAGCAACCTTTGGAAACATCTTTCAGTTTCTTTGCAAAAATGATAACAACACTTTTGGTTGGTTCAATTAAACCTCCTCTGTCTTTGAATTTTAAAAAACTGGTTTGTTCGACATTAAAATAAAGTACTAATACATTCCAACATTTAATGCAGATGGTTTATTGTAAATTTAGGTATCATACATTTTTTGATAAGATACATAATGTTGATAATGTTAGATAACATACAAAATATGTTATCAATAAATTCCTTTAATAAATTGTTTTAAATAACCGTAGTCATAATAACAGATAGTCTGGCCAGTTAAGCCGTTTTCGTAAGATTCTATTGTTTTCAAACAATAGAAGATAAAATTTTGAACTTATGTTGAAAATAGTTAATTTATCGTGCCCAGTCTACTAACTAGTGCACAAAAATCTAAAAAATGGCAAACTTTGGAGAGGAACAGTCCATTGATTCTCTTATGTCAGATCTAGAATCAGACTTTTTTTTTTTAAAAAAAAGTAAGTTTCTTAATGATGTCCATCCTTTTCTTACAGAAATTGAGAATGGAAGCGTTTCAAACAACTTTAACTGCCAGCAGTGTGTGAAAAAATGTAAATCAGAGAAACGACTCAAAAACCACTTAACAACACATCACTTTAAGATTGACTCTTCAACACTGCAAAGAAATGCAGCAACTGATATTAAGCGTGCGTGTACTGCAGAAGAGTTCACAACTTTCATTAAAAAAAGCATTAAATTTGTGGAAAACGATCTTTGCTACCCTCCATATATCTGAGATGAGCTTTCAAGGTACAGTTTCTCAGAAGATGATGCAAAGCATTCATTCGATCTAATAAAGGAAGTTATTGAAAATTTTAATGGTGATGCAGAAGTTTTTTATCCACAATTTTTACAAAGTTGCTGGTCAGAAAGGTTTGATAAAAAATCTCACAGATAAAACCTCAACTCTTGTAGGATATAACCTTGCAAATCACATTTTGGCTCACTTGACTAAGTCTAAAAATGCCACCTCAGTTTTAGTTATTGATGATGAAATTAAGTTTACAGATAAATAAAAATATTTAATTGAATATTTGGGTGGGTATGTATTTATTAATTTTTAATATAGGATATGTTATTCAAAAAGTTGACAAACCAGATTTGACAAGAAGCAATATCAATTTTGATGACTGGAAAAATGATTCAATTTCTTTTGACAAGTATAATCATGATACTAATAAAAAATTTACTATTTTAAAAAATCGAGGTAGTCTTTGGTTTATATCATCTGATGCTTTGTTAGTATTTAAAGTAGCAGGAATACACATTTGTCCTCTCTCTCTCTCTCTCTCTCTCTCTCTCTCTCTCTCTCTATATATATATATATATATATATATATATATATATATATATATATATATATATACAGAGAGAGAGAGAGAGAGAGAGAGGGAGAGAGAGAGAGAGAGAGGGAGAGAGACACACACACAATTATTTTATACAAACAATGCCTTTATAAGGTTTGTGGCTATGAATATAGCCGTTTTTGATTTCTTTTTTTTGATGAGTTCATTTTTTGTTACCATTTCGGCGTGGTAATTTCTCTTTGGTAAAGGTCTTTGGTCCTGGATTATTATCAAGACTATTATTTCCTATAATTGGTAACCTAATGTTTTCTGAGGAGAGATTTGGGCAAGTGTGAAGACCATAGTTTAGATCTTTATAAAATAATTCAGATATCTGATTCCACAAAATGTGATTACTAAAAGCCGATCTGTTGAAATTGATTTAACCCGACACCGCATACATTTTTTTCTTAATGGTTTAAAAAAAAATTGAAATTGATAATAAAGACATTTCTTAGGAACAAAAAAACAATTGATGTGTTTTTAACCGCGGGTTTATTAGTATATTTTACGGTATAACTAAACATATGCATATTAATTTAAATAAACACTATGAAATTAAGTCAAATTCTGTTTGTTTCTTTAAATATACAATATGCGGTGTCGGGTTAAATTCTTTTTTTGCTTACAATTATGCGATCACAGTATTACGAGAGTCTTAGTTTGGAAGCAAAAAAGAGATACGAAGAAAAATTATCAGTTTTAGAGATTATTTTTGATCCGTATTCTTTATCAGAAAAAGACTGTGAACTAACTAATAACGTAGACAAATGGCCTAATCTGACTTTTGCTGATATATACAGCTATCTAATCAACTTTCCAAGTCAGTTTACAAGTTCTAGCTTAAAATCTTACAAAGGTCTTGAATCTTACAACTATGTAACTAGTGGTCTTGTTCACAACGTTCTTGTAAAGTTCATTCATGGTGTAAAGTCTATTTATATTGTTACCAGTCGTGTAAGACATGGTCAGAGCATTTTTTCTAAAACTCCAACAAGGGTATGGGTTAGCGTTCAAGAAGATGGTGAAGTTATAAATAGAAAGTTACTTATTTGCCACTTTCACAAATTAATTTTACCGATCCTAAAAAAAAATTTGAAGCAAAAGTGAAGAACCAAACACAAGCAAAGCCATATATTAAAAAAGCCTTATCTGTTCCAATTCCAAGTGAGACAGAAATTGCTAACTTTTACAGTAAAATATCAGATAATGCAAGAGATAGTGTAATTCTTCGTATAATTCCTGAATACAGTTATAAATATATACCTTTACTTGCAAAACTAAATACAATTATTTTTAACTTTTACAAAAGAGAACATGAACAATTAAAGTATCATGAACTCGTGCAACTTTCAAATAAAACTTTTTCAGATATAAAAATAAATGAAGATGAAATTAAATTGCTTTCAGATCATACAAAAACTCAATCTCAATCAAGTTTATGGTTTAGAGCACGTGCAGGGGTTATAACAGCTAGTAAATTCAAAGCTTGTTGTCATTCAAATATAGCCATGCCTTCTAAAAATTTAATAATGCAAATTTGTTATCCATCAGAAAATAATTTTATTACCAAAGCAACAAAGTATGGTTGTGATAATGAAATTGTAGCTAAAAATTATTTAAAATCACATTTATTAACAACTCACAAAAATGTTGAAATTTTTTATTGTGGATTACTTAGAACACCCAGATGGCCATACCTCGGAGCAACTCCTGATGGTATTATGAAATGCACATGCTGTCCTCATGAATACATAGTTGAGATAAAATGTCCATTTAAATGCACAAAAAGAAATATCTTTGAACTGGCAAATAATGATAAAGAGTTTTGCATGGGAATAAAGGACGGAAAACATTTAAAAAGAAATCATCAATATTTTTATCAAGTTCAGCTACAAATGTTAATTTCAAATATTCCAATTTGTTATTTTATCGTGTATGATGGTGAAGCCAGTCTAATTGAAAAAATTTATGTTGATAAAGAATTCCTCACTGAAAACTTAAACAAAGCAAGAGATTTTTTTATTTTGGCGATATTGCCTGAACTCCTTGCTAAATGGTATTCTAGAAATCAAAATAATTTTGTAAATATTGGGGCCTTAGAACAAAGTAGCAATTTTGAAACAATATGTACTTGCGGTGAAATCAAAGAGAGTATTATAATTAAATGTTTTGATATAACTTGCATTATAAAAACCTATCATCTTAATTGTCTTGGACTCACAAGCAAACCAATTGGAAAATGGTTTTGCCCATATTGTTGCCACAAGAAAACCAGAATTAAAAAAAAAAAAGTTTTAAATGAATAAATAAACATAACACTACATTTATGTATTTTTATATATTAAAATAAAAGTCAATCAATAGGGACTACTCCACAACAAAGGTTACATAATGCAGAGCAAACAGTTAAAATATTATTTAGTTTACATATTCCATCATCTGTTCGACTGGTTAGTTTATTAGGAAGTACTCCTTGCAAAATTGTGTATTTATTTCTTAAGAGCCCAATTAAACGTTCAACATGTATTTGTACACGGGCAATCTCTCGTGTCCAATCAACTTCTATTTGAGACAACTGAGACTTTCCTCGTGTAAAAGCAGGAAGTTTTAATTCTGCACAATGTAAACCAACGGAATCTGCAATTGTAAAACCTCTGTCTGCTAACACCTGATCACCAATAAGTAAATTATTTAATATTCCAGAATTTTCTGTAATATAAACGTCAGATACTCTTCCGCCCCAAGCTTCTGAAACAAATGATATTGAGCCTTGTGGAGTAATGCCAATTAAAACTTTAACAGTATTATGGTGTTTATATTTAGAAAATGTTTGAGCTCTAGCTGTCAGATCTTTTGGTTTTTCAATAAAAATCTCAAAGCAGTCAATAATTACTACACATTTAGGAAAAAATTCTTGAAAACAAGCTGGCATAGTTCTCCTTAAGATATCTCTCTCTGGCCACTTTATCAAAAAGGATAGTCTGCGTGTCATTACAAGAAGCCATTTTTCAAAGATTCGTGATACGGTTGGTTGACTTATCCCAAATCTGTATGCTATATCTTGTTCCAGCAAATTTAGACGCAGTTTCATTAAAAAAATACAAAATTCTTGCAACTTTGTCATAGTTGAAGCATTATTAGCTGGCACATAGTTTTCAATTAAGTTAAAAACATGTTTAAATACATGTATATCAGGAAGACCTGTATAAAATTGAACTTTTTTTTTGTCTTTTATTAGTTTAAAAGTAGCCTCATCAACTTGATTTTTCAATTTTTTGTTTTTTTTTGACGAGTGCAGTATTTACATTTTTTAGTTTTTGTATAATATATTTAGATTTCATATTTTCCTTTTGAAGAAGTTAAATTTCTGCTTTACTGTCTTCTTTTAGTTTTTTAATTGAATTTTTAAACTTCTCGTTTTCTTCTCTTAACTCCCTTATAATTTTGACAGTTTCGGATTCTTCAACAATTTCTTCTTGCAAACAACTGTTAATACTATTTTCTTCAATAAGCACTTTTTCAGCATTCCTCTTCTTTAAACGATTTGATCTTTCTGAATATATTTTCCTTGATGAATTACATGACATGTCATTAAATTCAAAAGGTATACTGTTTTTTCTGTTGACTTTTTTAATGGAGGGAACAAAGTCAGCATGATTTTTATCATCATTTTTTCTTCCTAAAATATAAACATATATATATATATATATATATATATATATATATATATATATATATATATATATATATATATATATGTATTGTTGTATATAAATATATATAAATATATATGTATGTATTTATATGTAAATTTATAAGTGCTCATGTGTTTATGTATTTAACATTTAATAAATCCACGCAAGAAGACTTGACTTACCAGTAATAAAATGTTCACCGCAAATGTAAGCAAACTCCAAATTCGGCAAAATCTTTCTATTTAAGAAAGCAATCCATAACCTCCTTCGCTCTTCTTCTTTCGGAAACCTATGAAAAGGAATTGTGCTACCTTTAATTTTTCTGTTTTCACAGTATGGTGCGCAACAGCTTTTTACCATTTTTACATTTGTTTACATCTTTTTGCCACCCATCATGGCGGATATAAAGTTTTGCGGACGTTTGGCGCTCATATGAATATCATGGATAAGATAAACAAAAGCGCTTTTTAACTGGCCAGACTATGTATTTTATGACTATGAAATAACAAGTCAAAAACAATCGACTCAATCATTTAGAGCTGGAATATTACAAAGAATATTATATAAGTAAAATAATTTATGTTAAAAAATAATATTTTGTATTTAATATTCTTATTAAATACTACATCCATTAAATACATTTATGTATTAAATAATCCTAGAAGGAACCCCTGAGCTGTGTGTACTCACAGCACTCAGCTAATAGTTCATGCAGCATATACATATCTGGTATCTTGCTACAAAACAAGACACCACTGCCGCTTACCATACAGCTATGTTATCAACCTTCTAGCACACTGCATTGGGTAACTAAGAACTAAAAGGTACATAGATTATGCATAAATATTGTTTAATTGTAAATTGCAATTAAAAAGTATATCGAATATTTTGTACCTTAGAATCTAAATAATTACTTTAATTGTCTGATTTTTTTAGAATTCATTTCATGTATTTAAAATTTTTAAAACTTTATTTCATAGTCTAGTTTTTCTTTCAAAACTCTATTTTCTTTCATATTTCTGTAAAAAGCCTTATAAAATGTATATCGATCACCGCCAAGAGCTCCGATCGCCGCCATCTTGGGAGGCCAAATTTGGCTTCAAATTTTTTTGAAAAAGACAATTGAATATGCTATCCAGTTACATTTTGAGATCAGTGCATCTAATAGACTCTTTTTATATTCAACCGATAACCGATAAGGATGATATCGGCAAAATAAATTCCACAAGTTGGACAAAATAGCCTTTCGACAAAATTTCTTAAACTAGACTCAGGAATCCTATATAAAGCACTAGTTATAGTTATAAAAAAAACTTGTTTCCTTTCAAGTTATAGAAATTTTCCCAAAAAGTGTCTCACTTTGTCTCAGGTTTGATAGAAGCAGTTTATGATCTATTTTGTCAAAGACATTTTTTTAATCAATGAAAACTCCACAATCAAAGTTTTCATTTATCATGAATAACTTTTTCAAATATTTTGTTAACATTTGAAAGAAGATAAGTTGGTCAATAGCTGTTACAGTCAGCCTTAGATTCATTTTTGTGGATAGGACTAACTTTAGCTAGATTAAGATATTAGGATGTTCTTTTGCAAAATGAATTATTAAAAATTATTGTCCATTGGTTGTGGTTTGAGTGTTCTATGTTCGAACATTATAGAATTATAGAGATATTACCCATATGAAAATGGAAAATAGGGTGAAAAAACCATTTTAATGAAAGTTGAAACACTTATCCATTGAATTAAAAACAAATAAAGAATGTAGGGTACTTAACAAAAGCATAAAACTTAAATAAATTATATAAGAAAATCAACAACTTTCAAAATTTGAGGGTAGTCCCGGACACAGTCTTTATACTTAATTTCAATTCTTTTTTTTACCAATTATTTGGCACACAATTCTTTCATAATTTAAATTTCATAATGCCGCATAGACGGTATTATGAAATTTAAATTATGAAAGAATTGTGTGCGAAATGGTAGTTAAATTCTCAGATTCTGTAAAAGCCGATATAATGCAAAAATTCACATCACTAAAAAAGCAAAATCAAAAGTTTTCAATAATGTTTGACGAATGGACATCACAAAATAGTCAGAGATACTTAAACTTAATTTACATATGGAGGCGAAACACTTTAATCTTGGATTGATTCGAATCTATGGATCGTGTAATGCAGAATATTGCATCAAGTTAGTTTCAGAAAGGCTAAATAGCTTCGATATTGACCTCCAAAAAGACATTATTGCCATGACCACTGATGGAGCAAGTGTGATGGTAAAAGTTGGTAAAATGATGTTTTGCTATCAACAACTATGTTATGCTCATGGAATACAACTTGCAGTTATTGACATCTTATACAAGAAAAACAGGGGAGAAGTCGAAGAATCGTTTACTACATATGAAAATTGTGAAGAAGAAGATGAATATGGTAAAACTGAGGATGATGAAGCTATAAATAAAGAATATGGTTTGACAATGATTTTGGACCGACCATCTGCTTCGTTTCACCCAAGAAGAGTGGTCCCAACTCAATGACTTAATTATTTGCCTGGCACCACTAAAACTTGGTCTCGAACTTTTATTGTGAGGGTGGCGTTTTTAATTATTATTATAATTCTGTTTTCTTTTGCAGTAAAGGGGAAGGGGAAGGGGTTGTTTTGGGTTTAGTGTTATGTTTGGTTAGGTGTATGGAGGTTGGGAACGAGGTTAGTGGTCTGGGAAGTACTTGGTTAGCTAAGGGCGAGGTTTAGGGATAGTTTGGTTAGGAATGGGCAAGGTTTAATCTAAAAAGGCTAAACTTATAATTGAGTCAATATCACATCAACAACCCTTGTTGTTGGTATGATATTGGTAACTTTTATGTCACATGCAATAATCAACTTCAGAGCATCCGTATTGATGAGTGACCAGACAATTCTTAATAGGTACTGTTACATTATTTTCGTGGTTTAAATAATTAAGAGATTTTTGTAAAGGTCCATCCAGTGTCAAAAATCTCTTCCCTGAAGCTGATGTTTTGAGCGCTCGAGACTTAGTGCAACTTCAAGCCAACACCGGGCTGTCAAATCAATCAGTAAAGAAGCTAGTGTCCACACTTTACTACTTGTCCCAGGCTCGAGTCTTGGAGCCAAACATTCACGCAAAGTTTGCTGAGCTTGGCAAGAGCTTAGCAGAACACTTTACCCAATCTACAATTGAGATCACCACTGACAAAACAGAAAAAAAAAGTCAAATTGTTGTTCACTGCATCAAACTTGCAGACCTTCTTGATCAGCTGCTGCTCCAAAGGAAAATTTACTCAGAACATGTCGTGAAGCTTGGCATTGATAGTGGAGGAGGCTTTCTCAAGATCAGCCTCGGAGTTCAAGAAGCTGAACAACCTGAAGACTTACAATCTCCCCCTCGAAAAAAGACTCTGGCTTTACAAGTGCCAGCTTCTGATTGCCATTGCTGAAGATGTTCCTGAAAACAACACCAGCATTTAGAAGATCCTTGACTTAATCCATCCTGATGGAGTTGACTTTCTCCTCTCCTGCGACTTAAAACTGGCCAACATTGTACGTGGCATTCAGACCCATCCCTGCACTTGGTGTGATGTTGAAGCAAAAAAACTCTCTCAAAAAGAGAACCTTCGGACGTTTGGGTCACTGCGACAGTGCTTTGATGCCTTTCAGGTAAAAATTACATTCCTTCTTTACGTGTAAAATTTATAACAGTCTTAATTTTTGACTATTTCAGTTACCAATTCAAACAACAATAACTGTTTCTTGATACCAGATCTAACCTTTATTCTTTCATTAATGTCAATTTAATAGAAAAATTTAAAAAATAAAATTGTTCTTGTATTTCAGGCACATAGGCAAGATCCAAAACAAGCACGACTGTTCAAGAATGTCATTCACTTGCCACTCTTCAACAAACCAGACAGCTCTTTGGTCCTCACCTTCATAGCACCCATGGAGCTCCACCTCCTCCTTGGTGTGGTCAATCACCTCTTCAAGGCCTTGAAAGAGACTTGGCCAAAGGCTGATGATTGGCCTAGATTCCATGCTGGCCAGTTTGCTGGCAATGAATGTCCTAAGCTTCTGAGGAATGTAGATGTGCTGAGGCAACTGGCTGAGCAGGTACTTTTAAAGTTTTACCTTATGCTAATCTCTTCAGAAGTACATGGTGTAGTGTTTTGTTTCTGTTTTTCTTTACTAAATTTGAGCATTTCTTTATACAGGATTGTGCCTTCAATATTATTGGCATCATCGACACTCTTCAAAATTTTGATGCTGTAGTGTCCTCCTGCTTTGGCAGCACCCTTGATCCTCACTTCGCTTCAAAGATTCAGGACTTCAGAGCATCATACCTTTCTCTCCAAGGAGTTAGTGTCACTCCAAAAGTTCACGCAGTGTTCTTCCATGTGGAAAACTTTATTCTGTTGAAAAAAGAATCACTTGGCAAATACAGTGAGCAAGCCACTGAGGCACTGCATCACAGCTTCAAATATCATTGGGAAAGATACAAAAGGCCCAACAACCATCCAGAGTATGCAAAGTGGCTCAAAACATGCATGGTTGACTTCAACAGCAAGAGTGTTTAAAGTCATCAAGAGTTTATAATCTGTTTGGCTTGATTTAGGAATCCTTTTTAAAGATTATTGTGTACACATTCATCTTAGTATCTATATCTAAAGAGTGCTTGAGTAGAATTTGTTTAAATATGCTGTAAAAATGCAAAAAAAGTCAGAGTGTTCAATTCATGATTTTAAGGAATAAATGAAAAAATTCAAACTGATTTTTTTTTCTCGGACGGTTACAAAAGATTTCATTTTTTGCATTTTTGAGAATGGTAATGTGGATCATTCCCTCCAAAGGATTTTTTCGGAGTCTTCCGTGACAGTTTCTCATGATTCCAGTGACGTGTGGTGGCATTTGGCATAAATTGGACAAAATATGATTGGTTTGTTTTTGAGGACAAATCGTAAACGTTTCAATATAAAGTTGTAAGAACTTTTTTACCACGTTTCTAACCAGTGAGATGTTTAATGTTACTTATAAGATAGGATAAGATTTACAATGAAGCGGAAAATATCAATCGTTGAGGTAATTTTGTTTGGAAAAATCTTCGTTTATTATTTAAATCGCAATTGGGGCAGTTTTGAATAAAATGAATGGAGCACCTTTGGATCGTTGTTTAAACTTCTCGCACTTTATTGCTTGATTATTACGGCTTGAATTTTGATTATTTAAAGATAAAATTGTTTCGAAATAATAAAAAAAGGAGAGTGACAGAAGTCATAGAGGATGGTGTTAATAATGCTATTCTCCAAATTGTAAATGGATTAATGAGGCTAAACGAAGCTGCTATAATTTATAGTATAAAACGTAATACTTTACATTACAGAATAAAGAAGTATAAAAACTTATTATCTAAGACCAAGCTTGGTTTGATAACTAAATATACTGTCGCGCAAGTATTTAACAAAGATAAGGAAATAATCTTAAGAGACAACCTAATAAAAAGCTCTAAAATGAATTATGGCTTGACATACCCAACTTAAACTTAGTCCATTTCCATTTACGTTATAATCGTGTTTTTTTGAAGTTTAAGGTTTAGTTGGTTTTATAAGTTTTTTTTTTTTTTAAATTGTTCAAAGCTGCCTCAGGTTGGGGCAGTTTTGATCATTCTCACGCATGTTGAAAAAATAAGGATTCTGACTTATTTTTTAGCTCAAAATTTGTCAAAACACTGCAGTTTTATTCCTGAATCATTGTTTTAACTATTCAGAAGAAAAAAAGTGGTTCGACTAATTAAAATATTGATTTATAATAAAAAAGTTTAAAAAGTGTTCCAAGCTGCCCCCCTCTCCCCTACTTCGTTTGCATATTGAAACAAACCAAATACTAAATATTCTTCTTTCTATATTCTTCTTCCTATATAATATTACTTTTGCCAATCTAGTTACTTTTTCGAACAATAGAAATTAACGCTTTTTTAAGTTCAAAGCACAAATTTTACAATGCAGTGTCACCAATATTAAGGAGTTAATGTTTTTAAGTACAATAAAAATCTTAATTTAAATTAGGGTATTTATTGCGCTCTCAAACGAAAAAAATCGAAGAGATTGGCAAATCTCGAATACTAAATACTATATACAGTCGACTCTCGATATCTCGAACAGTAAGGGGACCGGAAAAAAAGTTCGAGATATCGAGAGTTCGAGATATCAAGAAAAGGGTTGAAAATAAATAAAATTGCCCGACTTTCATTAAAACAAGTTATTTTTCTGACAAAAATCATTAACAACAAAAACTACAACTTTTGGAAAAAATCTGTTATCTGATATTGCTTTAAATTATCCATCTTTTCCATCTTCATTAAATCCTCAAGTTTTAGTGCTAGGGACTGTATTTCATTTCCGTATTTTGAGCTGTATAGCGAAGCATTTTGAATTGTTTCAAAAGCAATTTCTAATTGAATATCAGATGGGTGTGGCGGGGCTTCGACGTCAATAGCTTCGTCAACGCTATCTTCAACTTCATTATCGTCGTTTTCAAAATTAGGGTCTAAAATCTGAGCAATGATTTCAGCATCAGTAGCAAGTGAACCGGTGGTTACTACATCGCAATCTAAACCAATGTAAGATTCCGCTGAGAGATCTTCTTGGACGGCACGAGGATCTAACTCTCGCAAACGGTTAAGTTCTTCTGTCAAAAATTTAAAAGAATGATCATCATCAGCTTCTTCAATACTCTTGTTTGTTTTGCTGATACCAGCTTTTTTAAAGCAGTTGATGACAGTCTCCTTCGACACAGCATTCCACGAAGAAACAAGATCTTTCATTGCTTGAAGTATAGAAATTTTTGGCATGGGTTCGTTATTATCGACAGCCTTGATACACAAACGCACAATTTTGTGACGATAATGAGCTTTGAGACTTCGTATTACGCCTTGATCCATGGGCTGAAGGACAGATGTGGTGTTAGGGGGGAAAAATATTAGGTTGATGTTGCTTAGCCCTTCAATGTGTGGGTGGGCAGAACAGTTATCCACCAGGAGTGCTACTTTCCTGTCTTGAGCACGAAAAAATGAGTCAAGTTTCATTACCCATTCTGTAAAAAGGTCTCCGGTCATCCAACTTTTTAGCTGACTTTAATATGTGCAAGGAAGTTGTTTAATGTGCTTAAAACACCGTGGGTTTTTAGATTTTCCAATAACAAACATAGGTAATTTTTCTCCCGTTGCACTCCCTGCCTGTTCTCCCGTTGCACTCCCTGCCTGTTAGTCTGACTTTACTATTTTTTCCCACAAAACATTTTTCTCGTGATAAATGGTATGTTTTGTTTGGTAGGCACTGGTAAAATAGTCCAAACTCATCGGCATTGAAAATGTTTTCAAGCTTGTAATTCAAAAGCAATGTTGGAAGTGTAGCTTCATTCCACGAAGCAGTCATATTATTCGTCACGGCGGCACTTTCGCCTGAGATTATTTTAAAGCTGATGCCGTTCCTAAAAATAGGAACAGAATAATTGAATTTTAATTACATGTTTAAAAAACAAAATAAATTAAATATAAACAGATACATGTTATTTGTTTATATTAAAATTGAACAAGATTTGACAAAATTTAACTGACCTTTCTTTCCAATTATGAAACCAACAATCAGATGCTTTAAAATCCAACTCTCCTAATGCTTCTGCGAATTTTAGTGCCTTTTCTTTTAGTATGGTACCATCAATTGGTACTTGTTGACTTCTTTTTGCAACGAACCACGTGTATATGGCCTTGTCTACATTTTTGAAATTACCACTATGAAGTTTCTTCCGTTTAGATTTTGTGCCATTTTATTCCAGTAAGGTTAATAACTTGGTTTTATTTTTAATCCAGGTTGATAATATGTTCTTTGGGACTCCATACTTTTTGGCAACCTCTTTGTTAGACATCCCAGTCTCTAGGTCTTTTAATGCCTTGCATTTTTCTATTATAGATTTGTTCGTGAGTTTTCGTTTAACGAGCGGCATGTTGCTGCGTTTGACAAAAAGAATAAATTATATATTAAAGGAAAACTTTTCAGAAATTCAATTCTTAAAAAAAATCGAATTTAAAAATCGAATTAAAAATTTTTTTTTTTCGAAAATTGGAATTTAAAAAAATTAAATTTTATTAAAACATTTTTGAAAAAAAAAATGTTGAAAAGTTCGAGATAACGAGAGAAAATTGCCCTGTGGACCGAAAATATTGTTCGAGATACCAAAAAGTTCGAGATAATAAGGTTCGAGATATCGAGAGGATTTTAGCCTAAACTAGTACGTTATGTCCATGGGACCGCTAAAAAAGTTCGAGATATTAAGTATTCGAGATATCGAGAGTCGACTGTAAGTAAAGTTTGCCTCCGCTGCGCATGACATTTAAAAGTAGTAAACACTTAACTCATTATTAAGAGCTAGTTAAATTCTTTTTGAAAGTTTCTCATTCTGTACATATGAGCTTGCCAAAAACCAATTTATGCTTTGTGAAGAAAATCAAAAACAAAGCATGTTATATTCATCGTGTTAATAATAATATTTTATAAAACTTTTGCAAAACTGTTTTAGTAATGTTTTTTGTATTAATATATGTTTTAATGCAACATTTGATGTAAATTTAAGTGATAATCACATTTTGTGATTATCACTTAAACCCTTTGCCCAAAATCGTAGTAGTGGCATCAAAATTAGTGAATCAATTTTAATTTCTTAAAACAATTACTGTAAATGAAATTGTAATACTGAATTATGAAGTGAATATATGCGAGTTAATAAACTAATTAGTGGAAAATTTTTAATTTTTGCTTTATACTTACAATAATTATATAAGTATAAAAAATAGGTTGGACATAATAATAGTAGTATTGATTTTTTTAATGTTATTTTGCAAATAATTTATATTATTAATGATATAAAAGTAACCAAGCAAAAGTAAAAAGTTAATATTTAATCGCATGCCCCTGGTTTTTCATTCTGCACCCATTCGGCTTAGAGTTAATCAGATTTTGATAACGTTCTAAAGGAATGTTTTTCCAAGCATTCTGGACAACATTCCATAACTCTTGATGATTTTTTTGTTTTTCACTATAAACAGCCTCTTTTACATCCGTCCGAAGTTTTTCGATCGGATAAGCTCAAGTGATTGCGCAGGCCAATCCATAGTTTCTTCGCCTTTTGATAACTATAATACTCTTTCTTGGAGGATAAGACTATTCTCCAAGAAAAAACTTTTCACTCTGTACTTATAGGTATGTTCTTGGTCATTGTCCTGCATTTAAACCCATTCGATCGGCATGCCAAAGTACAGAGGACGTCTTTTAGCTTAACGTAGAACGTCTATTAGCTTTATTTATTTTTTTAAATATCAAAATGAGAAAATCGTTGTAAGAAATACGCTCTTAAGAAACAGAGCCTACTTAAGGTATCATCACTAAATCGACTCCTCAAAGGACTGCATATGGAACCAGCAGCTGAAAAAGCTCGCTCGGCCTCTACGCTTGTTGGTGGTATGGTCATCAAGTAACCTTTTTTCTTCGAGTTCATTTTCTTCGTCGGATTTTAAGTAAACTAGTAGTCCATTTAAATTCTTATTACGACGTTGTGTAAACCTCTCACGAAATGCCGCGGGTAAATCTATGCTCAAAAGTGATGATTGCTTTTGCAATTTATCTAGCATAAATTGAAAAGTTGTTTCCGCCGTGACAAGGTTCGATTCTCTCCTGCATAATGTGAGGAGGGAAAACAAAAATAAAAACGACGATCGATAGAAAAACATACACAAGATGATTCACCAACTCTTCACATAAATAAGTGATAAAGCGTTAGAAGAAAAGTTAAATACAACTGTGGAAAAACGTAAACACGAAGACGCGTAAATGATAAAGCGATAATAAGAAAAGCTAAAAAACAACGATAGGAAAAGACACATACAAGATGACTCGTCCACTATTCACATAAATAAATGATAAAGCAAAAAGAATTAAGTTAAAAACAACAACTAAGAAAAGACGTAAACGTGGAGACTCGTAAACGATAAAGCGACAATTAGAGAAGTCAAAAACAACGATCAGAAAAGACTTATACACGATGATTCACCAATCTATCACGTAAGTAGACGATAAAACGGAAAGAAGAAAAGTTAAATACAACTGAGAAAAGACGTAAACACGAAGACTCATAAACCTGCCATATAAATAAATGAAAAGATACAACAGGAAAACAAGCAAAAACTATAAAAGCTCAAAAAAGAAAGAATCTGACAGTTAAGTGGAGAGAGAGTTAAGTGGAGAGAGAGTTAAGAGAAGAAGAATTAGAGTTTTTAAGTGAAGTTTTTGGGAGAAGAGAAAGAGTTTTTGAAGAAGAGATTTAAAAGAGAATTTTAAGAGAAAGAGTTTTAAAGAGATTTAAAAGAAGATTTTTATGAGAAAAGAGTTTTAAGAGATTTAAAGAGGAATTTAAGAGAAAGAGTTTTTGAAGAAGAGATTTAAAAGAGAATTTTAAGAGAAAGAGTTTTAAAGAGATTTAAAAGAAGATTTTTATGAGAAAAGAGTTTTAAGAGATTTAAAGAGGATTTTAAAGAAGAAGAAGAATTTTGTGGTAAGAAGAGTATTTTGATGAATAAACAGTTTAATAAGCAGTTAAATAAAAGAATAAAAGAAGATTTTAATATTGATTGTTGGAGAATAACCAGAAGATTTAATTAAAGAAGAGATATTTGTAATAAAAGAAGATATAAAAGAAAGAGGAGTAATTGAAATAAAAAGTATTGAACACTGCAAGAAGCGTAAGAGAATATTATTTGTATTATATAAAAGTTATAAGAGTAAGAGTGCTACCATTACACATTAATAGAACATTTGTTGAGTTTTATTATATTATAGAATATACTGAGGACGGCGATTATAAGTTTAGCCTTTTTAGATTAAACCTTGCCCATTCCTAACCAAACTATCCCTAAACCTCGCCCTTAGCTAACCAAGTACTTCCCAGACCACTAACCTCGTTCCCAACCTCCATACACCTAACCAAACATAACACTAAACCCAAAACAACCCCTTCCCCTTCCCCTTTACTGCAAAAGAAAACAGAATTATAATAATAATTAAAAACGCCACCCTCACAATATGCTGGAATTATATAAATTTCAGTTTTTATACCTGCAAATAAAAATCCTGAGTTATCATAATTTATACTATAAAACACTAATTTTATTTTACAGGTTCAGTTATCAAAGATTTGGATGAAGTGTCAATGCACCTGACCTCCAGTAGTTCATTGATTAAATATAGAGGTAAATGTATATACAGTTGTGGACAAAATAATAGTAGTGGCTAGTAAAACAATCATTTGTGATAATAATTTTATGTAAATTTAAGTATAAGTTAATAAATTTAGGCATAACAGTAATACAAACACTGAATAATGAAATGGGAGTAAAAAATGTTGGTAACACTGTTCAAATTACTTTAGGGAAGTCCCGAATTTATATACGAACATATCTAGATTTGTAGGTTAAAATAACATATCTGTTGTTTCCTGTCAAATTATTTATATTGGCTTTTTGTTTATTTGGTTTTAAGAGTAATTAAAGGTAAGATTAATTTTAGTGTTAATTTAATGAAATATATAAAATAATCGTATAAATTTATTTTATAAATAGGAGAAAAGCGTCGTGCAAAGCATTGTAGTGCAGAAAAGAGACAACTAATTATTAAATTAAAACAAGAAAAGAAAACATAAAAATTTATTCAAGAGACATTAAGTTGTTCTCCTATGATGATTAGAAATGCTCTAAAATAGAAAAATGTAGGCGAAACAAGGAGCCGAAAACAAAAACCAACTGAACATGAAGATAGATTGATAAAACGTGCTGCTGTTGCCGATCCTTTTGTAACGTCCCGCCATTTTAAAGAAGATTTAAATTTAAGCGTTTCTTCGAGAACAGTACGTAGGCGGTTAGTACAAAGTAAGTTAGTCGCCAGAAGCCCAAGAAAAGTTCCCCTTTTTAAAAAAAAGGCATGTGGTAGCAAGATTACATTTTGCAAAAACGCATGCAGATTGGCCTGTTTCAAAATGGCGTAATATTTTGTGGTCTGATGAAAGCAAAATTGTTTTATTTGGGTCAAGTGGACGCAGGATGTATGTAAGGAGGCCACCTAACTCTGCATACAAACCGCAATACACCATAAAAACTGTAAAACATGGCGGAGCAATTAAGTTACGAAATGTAACGTGAGTATGTAAGTATCGTAAAGTTCGTAAGTATGTCTTTCAAATTGTGCTTGACGCATTCTTTTCCGTTTGGGACTTCGGAGCTAAAAAAAAATGATACAATATATAAAGGACATATATAATAATTATATAAAAACATATATAAAATAAACAGTAAAATAGTAAGCAAACATAAAATAGTATAACAGGTATAAACATAATTAACTTTAAAAACCAAGGATAAATTATAAAAACAAAAACATATGTATATTTAAAAATCGATAATTACTTTAAAATAAAAAAATTTGATTGGTGACTCTGAAACATAAACCTGGCCTTACTATTAGAGATTATACGGTAATCAAAATAATTAATACTAAAAAAATATACTAAAACAATAATAATAATTACAAGATTAAAATAAAAAAATAAAAAATAACAACACTCTAATTGTTGCTGTGTAGGAAAGTGAATAAAATGACCTAGGTAACCCTAAAAAAAAAAACAGTAACCCAGTAGTTATAGAAAATGTAAATATTAACTTTATAAAATAAAAAAACAATTCTAAAGAAAAACAGTATTTTTAAACCAGAAGTTTTTACAAAATTGACAAGCCAACATAAACTGTTGAAGGTAACATGTAATTTTTTATCACAAATATAAAATGCAACAGTTCACCTAAAAAAAATAACAATTCACCAAAAAAAAATTACAGTTCACCAAAAAAAATCATAGTTAACAAAAAAAAATTGCAGTTTACCAAAAAAAGAACAGTTTACCAAAAAAAAATTATGTAAACAGCTCACAAAAAAAAATTTCAATGTTACAAACAAATCATCATGCAAAGATAAGAAGCAATAATAATAAAAATAATAATATTATGCAAAGAATAATTATAGAAGAGTTAAAAAGGGCATAAATCAGGAATACTAACAACACAATCTTCAACCAAAAAAGCTTTTTGTATAATCTGCTCTGCAAAAATTATAGATAGACATTCTGCATAAGTATACATAAAAATATGCTTAGCTGCTTTCGGACTTGTTTTTGAAAATTTAACACAAGCAAAAACATTCATCTCAAAAATAAAGAAATATTCAATACTACAAAATGATCCACAAGTAAGTTTAACAAGTGAGTCACAATGACGAACATTCTTATGACGAATATGGTAAATGTTTTTGGCAATAGAAACTTTGTAATATTTTTGAATTTCAAAAATATGCTTACCTAAATAATGATCAAAAAACAGTTTCTCACAATAACGAATATTATAATTACAGCCTTTATCTAAGACTTTAATTGAGCCAATAATAACTCCTTTAAAATTAAAATTATAAGAAAATAACATGTCATCCAAAAAGTCAATGCAATCTTCATCTATAATATTAGAATGAGAAGTTTGAATGTTACATGTAGTTAAATATGAAAATCGATCTATTACTTGAGTAGATATATCTTGAGTACCATTTAAAAGAGATAAAATAATGCCATTAAAATTTTCAAACTGATGACAAGAATAAGATAATAAAGGCCCCCATAGACGAGCACATGAGGGAAGATGAAGTAATTGGTGCACATTATAAGACATATTCTCTCTACCATACAAACCAGGAAATTCGTAAACAAATCTATTAATTAATAATGTGGCTTCATTAACAACACTTTCAGATAATACCTTATTATTTAACATAAAAACAACATTAGATAAAAGAATAAAATGATCAAAAAACTGTGGAAGCAAAATATCACATAAAATAACAGGACCATAAAAAACTAAAAAACTAAAAAACTCAACACCTTTACAATGCTTTATGCAACTTAATGATTGTGGAGTCCGCCTTATATTGCTTGGCACACTAATTACAGATAACCAATTATTTATAACAGTACAGTGTCTACGAATAGAAAAAATAGAACCAGAATAACAACTATCAAACCAGAAAGAAAACATAGCTTTCATAACACCAAGCTCTATACAGTGCAGATTATCAACAACTGTTCCATTTACACAATCGAAATTAGGCAATCTTACTAATGGTGAAATATCTAAAAACCCTTCAACCACATTAACACAAAAAAAATCTGTATTGCTTCTACAATTCATACTAACATCAGAAAATGGATAAGTCATACAAGACCCCCTGCCTTTTGGAACTCTTTCCCCTCTAGAAGAACACCAATGGCAACCATTATAACCATTAAATTGCCTGGGACAAAAAACCAGAGCTCTTGCAATTGTATCACATGAAAAAATAGATACATGAAAAAAAAACACGAACATTATTAGATAAGAGTATACCATTAGTGGATAGGTTAGTAAAAATATCAACAAAAGGAGATAAAAATAATTGTATATTTGGTTTTTTAAAACCCGACCAGAGACCAAAAAACAAAATATTAGTAATTTGCAATGAATATGGAAAACTATGAATTGATGCTAGCAAAGGCCACAAGGACCACTTTGATGATTTGAAAATGGGAACTCCATCAGTATTAACAAGTCTAATTGTTGCTTGCCCATTTTCTTCAAGATCTGCTAAATGTGTCCAATTGTTATCGCAAGTAATTTTAAGCTGTTTGTTTATGTTTAAAATATGAAAAAAATTGCATTTCTTATCAAGATAGGATGATGTAAAATATTTCAAACATTTTGTACACTGCTTATTAAGACTTCACAAACATCACAAAAAAAAACTTTTTCATATAACTCTTTTTCCTTCTTAAAAAACTTCAAAAACAAATATTTAGATGTAGGCAAAACACTGTGTGGCAATAAAATAGCTAAGAGAGTTAACAACGCCTCTAAGGCTTCGTAGGACAAACTAAAGCGCAAAACAAAAGTCATTATGCATAAACATGCATTAGAGACATTTATCTTTGAGCCAGGATACAGAGGTGGACTCTCTGAACTTTCATTTTCATCAAACTCATCATTGATTGTTTCATTTTTTGGTTCATCTAAGTCAGATAATTGATCCATAAATTCATCGTCGATAGAACCATTGTCATCAGAGGTGCTCTCATTCTGTTGTTGAGCACAGTTAACTTTTGACATCCTCCAACGTGTTGTTTTTGGAATACTTACTTCGCCTGATTGCCATTTCTTGTAGCGACCAATTCTAGGCATCTAAAATAAAAGAGGCAAGCAGGCAAAATTAAACTTTAGTTAAACAAGATTAACATCAGAAAGAGAACAAAAGAAACTATTGTACTTAACCTAATTGTGCTTAAATAACAATGATGCTTATTTAACAGCTAGTTCTTTAGTATATACAATACAAACTATACTTTTATTTGATGAAAATTTTTTTATCAAGTGTATGATGTATATATAAATATCAAATGCATATATATGTTAAATGAAGGTGTTTAAGCGGTATAAAATTTTATAATTTTATTTAAATTTTATAATCATTCAGAAAATTTAATATTCTTTTGAAAATTATAAAACTTACAAAATATCTATTCTGATGAGTCTTAATTGATGAAATTTTCTGATGTCTTAATTGATGAAACACAGTGTAAAATGAAACAAGTTTGATAAATGATTTTTACTAATTTATTATTGCTATGTTCTTTTAAGAACATTGAGCCCTCTATTTTAAGAATACATTTAAAATTATTCGCATATATACGTGTATATATATGTATGTATGTATGTATGTATGTATGTATGTATGTATGTATGTATGTATGTATGTATGTATGTATGTATATATATATATATATATATATATATATATATATATATATATATATACATATATATATATATATATATATATATATATATATATATATATATATATATATATATATATATATAAATCAATCATTATCTATTATGTTCAATAATCTACAATAAAGAAATTTATAATAATAAATTTTTGTGAAATTATAAAGTTGAGTATGTATTCGCTTTAATAAAAATGAACATACTGAACAACATACCTGTGGTTTTGGAAATTGAGTAGAACTTAAAATAATAGAAACTGAAACTGTGGATATAAAAAAACAACGTTTACTTTATTACAGAAATTGGAAAAAAATTTTCAAGATGTTATATCTGTCAAATTTCAAAAAAGTTATGTTAGCAAAAGTTATATCAATATTGAGTTATGAATACCGCCGCGTTTTCGATTATTGAAAATCAGCGCTAAATTTCCACTAAGGTTTTAGATCACTGGAAATAAAATGACGTTTTTCGTTAAACTTCCAGTGAACTTCCAGCGAAGTCGTAAAATTTGCGGAAAACCCAGCGAACTCGATGAATTTCCAGTGATCTTTTACATTTCCAGTGATCTTTTACATTTCCAGTGAACTTTCACTGGCAGTTCGCTGGGTTTTTTTTTGTAAGGGAACACCTATTTACTTTTATTTTATCTCTTTTGTTTCGCTCTCCAAGGACCACCCATTGTTTATGGGGTTTTCTAGAACCAAAAAAAATATCTCATTGGAACTTGGTGGAACATTTTTTTTAAGTTGATATTTAAAACAAAAAAGTATGCATATGTTCTATATTATTTTAGAAAATTCTTCTAATTTGAACAAAAGAAATTAGATTGCAATTTTTTTTTCCAATATATTTGGAACATGTAAAGTTAAAAGATTATCTTAAAAGTAAATATAGACTTTAATTTAGATTAAAAGGTCTACATTTTTACTAAATAAAAATCTCTTATTTTTCAGATTTCTTTGAAAATAATATTAAAATTTTTTAACCGTAAAATGTAAAGTTAAAGTTTTTTGAAAAAACTACTTTTACTTTTTAAATAAATTATCATGGTAATTTAATATTATTAAAAAAAACACTATATTTACAAAAAAGTTGTGAGGGTTTTTTTTTTGCCATTTTTTTGTTTTGAGTCACTCTGCGTCATTTCTGGCTGGCAAAACAAACTTGGTTGGTAAAAAATTTTCTTCACAACGGAAGTGCGAGTTAGATACCGTGGTGTGACCTAACAAAGTCCTTTGCTTTAAGAAAGCCCAAATTTATGAAATGACAAATTTCGTATACATAAAATAAACATTTAGAGAAAAAAATTTATTTTATCAAACTAGATATCTAGTTATTTTATCTAACTAGATATCTAGTTAAAACAACTAAGTTATTTTCAGCAAATGTTTCTTTTACATATACGAAATTCGTCATTTCTTAAATTATGACTTTCTTAAAGCATAGGACTTTGTTAGGTCACATCATGGCATCTGATTAATATATTATTGATCTGTCTCGTTACGTTTCATAATATTCGGGACACAATTTTTAAATCCGAGACAAAATTTTTGTCCCGATATATAAACTTTATTCCGGGACATTTTTTTCCATTGCCTTGTTATTTTTTTCCGGGACAATTCTCGTCTCGTTATGCTTGTCCTGGTTCATTTCGAGAAAACGATTCCGAGATGCAGAGGTTTAGATAGATGGTCATTTGTTCATTGGAAACGATGTTTTTATTTTACAAACTTTAATGAGATTTGTGATGCATTTGCAAAGCCTGATCTTCTTTAAATTCAAGTAATTCTAATTCCGCAGCTGCTTTTTCAAGAAGAAAAAATTCATATGTTGCAAATTTGTCTTCAATAACGTTACATAAAAAGGATTTATAAAATATTCCTCGTAATTTCAAAAGGAGCCGCACGGAACCCTTCAAAGAGCCGCCTATGGGCACCGCTGGTTAGACATTTGTGGTACGCTATTTTGAAAACAAATAAAGTTTGATGACATTAGGGTAACTTGAAAATTGAAGAATTTAGAAAGAATGGTTATGATTTTGTCAGAAAATGAATGAATATTTATAGAAAAAAAACATTGACTTGGCTGTTACTGCCCAAGCGTTAACAAAAGAGAACCCTGTCAGTTAAGATAATTTCAGCCATGTTCCTTTAGTTTTAATGCATAATATGCATTAAATGTAATATACAAAAATAATGTATTATGCAAAATTATCTACAGATATGACAAATATGCATTGCATATTTGTCGTATCTGTAGATAATTTTTAAAAATGAATTTGGTTAAAAATCAAAATATGTCTTCAATACAAAAAAACTAAGCTAACATTTATTTGAAAGATAGCCTAAATAAAAATGCATATTCAAAAAGAAAACATTTACAAAAGTTATTTTCTGTTTGTTAAGCTTAGATCATTTTTTGTTTATTTCAGGAGTGTGATTGTCAAGGAGTTGTTATTGATACTGCTATTCATGCAGTATGAAACTTTTCATGCAGTATGGAAGTTTGTTTAAAATGAGAGAAAATTTCACTTCCTAGAAAAATTAATCCACTGTACTACATCATTTATATATCACATCAACTTATAATTTTGAATAGGCTGATGAAACAGCAAGTTGATGAAGTGATTAATCACCTCATCAACTTGAAGTGATTGACTTGAAGCTAAAGGACAGATTCAGAAGCGTCGCCTTGGAGGGGTAGGGGGGGGGGAGTCTCCCCCTCCCAGAATCTAAAAAAGAGAAAAGTTGGGAATTTCCTTGCCACGAGTTGGGACAGTTGGGAAATCGGTGATAAAATCAAAAAATATTTTCTAGTTAAATAAAATAAAAATGTTTGCAAAAATCCATCAAAGATCTAATTCTTTTTTGACTTGGACAAATAAACTTTACGTTTAATAAACGACTTATGGCTGTTTTCCACAAGACGAAATAAATTGTGGAGTCATAAAGAAGAGCCCTTTTGATTTCCACGTTTTTTTTTTTTTTCGCTCTCTTTTTTATTTGTTATCAACAATAAAAATGGCAGCTGCAAGTTTATGCTGTATGTTTGACTAAAAGCAGTTATTCTTTTTTTTTTTTTTTTCATACTTTCTACTTTGAAACATGAATATTTATTTCCATGAATTGATTTTAACATTTGTCTTATTTAATGTTTATAAAAGTTATCACACTTATTAAGAGTGATAACTTTTATAAACATTAAATCAGTTAAAAGTTACGGTAAATTATAGTATCTGCGTTTGTTTTCCAGCACTAACTATGAACAGCAAAAGATATAAATTACAATGTTGCGTATGCAAAGCAGTATTTAATAACGACTATAAAACCAGTCATGAAAGATCCGTTCATGGTGGTAGAAAGGTTCATATACAAACAGTGGGAGCCCCAGAGAATCCTTTTGTAGCCTCCTTAGTTTCAAAAAAAAAAACCAAAAATGGTACCTCAGAATGCTGGTGATGATGTCGAAGTGGATGATGAAATACAAAGTAGTGAACATACAAAGTTAGACTTGATAATAATTGAAACATCGACTTCAACATGTAGTATATCCATAGAAGAAGAATCAACATCTTCTGATAAAAAATTTGAAGAGGATGCAAGTTCAAAAATTCAAGATAATGATGCAAAAGGGGAAAACTCGGGTTATGTTGTAGTCCAAGAACAAGCAGAGAAACTTACAGAATTAAATTCTAAATCAGATCATTTAAACCAGTTTCCTGACCGAGATGAAAAGGATGACATGAATATTATTAACTTGGATACTTCTGAAGTAAGCAGTGAAACAACAAGTTGGACTTTGCTCATGGGGAATTTGGGTGTTTTAATAGATAATCTTAAAGATTGTAATGACATTTATAAAAAATATTGTAAAGAAGAATTAGTAAATGAAAAATTCGCTGCGATTGAAATTGTGAATGCAACAAGTTCTGTGGTGGAAATGTCAAAAAATGTTTTGAAAATGCGAAATGCTTTTATAAGAAAACTTGATATCAAAGCTCAAAGTATTATAATTGACAAATCAGATTTATCAGCATTGATAAGCCATGACCCAGGTTTATGTCCACATACAATTACGGATAATCAAAAATCTTATTTAATCCAGTTAGGGCCACACCAACCAAAACTTGCTAGTTTCTCAAGTGACGGTAAAAATAGATTTAATCCCCAGTGGTACAAAGAGTTTGAACATTTAGAATACAGTACCCAGAAGGATGCCACATTTTGTTTTGTCTGCCGGCTTTTCCCTAAGGTATTTGGAAAGAAGGGAAAAACTGAAGATGCTTGGATAAATGTTGGGGTAAGATCTTGGTCCAAGATGAAAAGCAATGGGAAAGACAAACTTGGAAAGCTTCAGGCACACTTTACCTCTCAAGCACATAAAGTTGCATTAAGTGAATATTGTCACTTTCTTATGAAAAAAGGTCATATAGATCACCTTATTGATAAATCCAATAGACTTGCTCTTATAGGAGAGCAAAAAATAGAGGTACAGAATAGAAAAACTGTTGAAATTCTTATTGATACATGCAAGACTTTAGGAAGCCAAGGGCTAGCGTTTAGGGAATCGGACAGTGCTAATCAAGGTAACTTTGTTGCAGTAGTGAATCTTATCTCTCGCCACAATCCCACACTAAAAGCCTGGATTGAAGATAGAGCCCTTCGACCATATAGAGTTACATACACAAGTCCATCGTCTCAAAATGAAATGATTAGTTTAATTGCAACTGAATTAAAGGGAAAGATCATAGAAGAAATTAATAGCTCCAATTTTTTTTCCGTGATGGCTGACACTACTCCTGATATGTCACATAAGGACATAATGAGTATAGTTGTGAGAACAGCCAGTGAAAACGGTGAGATTCGGGAAAGGCTTTTGAAATCCGTTGAATGCACTGATAAGACTGGAAAAGGGATGGCTGAGCTAATTTTATCTTCTTTACATAAAGAAGGTATTGACCCAAAGATGGCTTTTCAGTCGTATGACTACGCAAGTTCAATGTCTGGACAATTTAAAGGAGTACAAAAGTATATAACAGAAGAAGTTGGCCATAATGTACCCTACATACCTTGTCAAGACCACAGAACAAACACTGCTCTTGAACATGCATGCAATGTTAATACTTTAATACGAGAATTGTTTAATGTCCTCGAACAGTTGCATGTTTTCTTCACATCAAGCACAAAAAGATTTAGTCATTTAAAAGAAAAACTGGAAGACATTGACAGTGCAATACAGCTTGTAAACCTGTCTAGAACAAGATGGACCGCACAAGCAAAACTGTTAAGGCTTTAAATCAGTGTTTAGAGAAGGTTATTGATCTTCTTCAGAGCATCTCAAATAATAAGATTTTTGATACTAACACAAGAACTAAGGCAATGGGACTTCTGAAAAAAGTAACAACTTTTGATTTCATTATTACTCTTTTCTTCATGAAGAATATCATTGAGAAGATAAAAATATTAACAGAAATCTTAGAAAGTCCAAACTTCAATGTTATTGACAGTATAAATGTAATTGAAAGTACTGCCAAGAACATACAAAGTATCAGTAATGATACAGATGCTATGAGTTATTTGATTGAAAGTGCAGTAATATTTTCTAGGAAATTACACATTGATGCAGAAAATGATTACGAACGACACCATAGATTAATAGCAATGGAGATGAAAGCTTTTTACTGGAAAGAATTTAAAGAGGTCATAGACTCTCTAGCCATGGGTTTAACCGAAAACTCGGCAGCATTAAAGGAAATATTTGCCCCTATCACCAAAATTTTTAGTTTTCCTTTAAATAAGGATAATTTGAGTATTGAAAACTTAACAAAAGCAAACAAACTTTTTCCTCCTGGATACAAGGATCATATTCCAGATGTTCATGTGCTGAAAAGCCAGATGGAAATTTTGATAGATATCTGTTTAGAAGAAGGTGGTGAAGATTTTAAGTCATCAAGAACACCAGCTGCAAGACATTTTGTACCATGTTGTGAAGTTAAAGGATATACTGAAACAAGCCCATAAACTATGCATTTTTGTAATCACAGCTGCTTATGGTGTAGCATCAAATGAGCGTTCTTTCAGTCAACTCAAGATTGTAAAATCACATCTGAGAACAACAATGAGTGACGAGAGATTGGATAGTCTCATGCTACTGAAGTGCAAAAAAGAACTTTGTAAAGGAGTTAACCCCGAACATCTTGTTAAACGATGGGTTCAATTGAAGAAACGTCATATTAAAATCAAACAGTAGACAAAAAATGATAGAGTGATGATAAAATATTGTGCGTATAAGTTTTGTAATAAAATAATATTTTCCATATTCCTTTGTACTAATTCATTTCAGTAAAATTTTAAACTGCTATATATGCTGCCAAAATGGTTTGTAAAGTTTATTGGATTTGTAAATTGTAACATTTTTTTGGACTGATACAGTTTCACTATGAATGGGTAAAACCTTTAGACGTTTTTTGAATTGAATATTTTGTATAAATGTAAAGGAAGCTATGTTTTGTTAAAAGAAGTCAAAAAATTTTTTGAATTCTTGAATTATAAAAAACAGTTGTGAAAACTATGTTAAGCAGTTGGAAAAAATAAGGTCTCTCCCCCCCCCCCTCCTGGAACTTTCTCACGCAATGCCCCTGGACAGATTAATTCAAATAGAATAGAAAGCTGTTGCTTTCTCGCAATACATTGTAGACGATAATTCGTCTGACTTTTTTTTCCCGTGAACTTTGGGAAGTCAGACGAGAAAACTTTGGTGTTTGCGCTTATGCAATTTTTCATCCACCGGAACAAATATGTTCCTGCGGCTTTTATTTGATCTTAATGAAATAACGTTAAGTTTCGGGGGGTTAATGAAAGGTTGCGCCAAAATTTAGTTAATTAAATTGTTAGTGCTATTCAGAAGCAATATGACAAACGAAAAGGATAATTTAGAGTATGCTTTTAAAATAGTTTGTGATTTATTTTTTATTAAGTCTTTAAAGGATTACCAAAAAGAAGCTTTAATAGCTCTCAGCAGTGGCATAATTTGTTTTGTTTGCCGAAAAACATTAATTTGAAAGTTCAAAATACGGGTTTACAAAATATATTCGACGTATATTTATATTTGGCAAAATGGTTGATAATTGGTTGAAAATATTTGATTTTTAAAAAGTTTATTACCCCCGTCTTTAAACTTGCGAACCGTAATTATATTTCGCCATTATTCATTTTTTTAAATAACCAAAGTTTTCTCGTCTGACTTCCCAAAGTTCACGGGAAAAAAAGTCAGACGAATTATCGTCTAAATACATTGATGAGTTGACAACAATATTCTCAACAAACAAAAACCTATATTTACAAATTTTCTCCTTTTTTTATACCAGACAATATTCCTCAAAAATGTCATAAAAACCAACACATATTTACAATTATTTTTGTATCATAAATCAAAATTATTTATTCTGTAACGTTTTAATAATTTTCGGAACTACATAAGCTCACTAGATTATATTGAAATTACAAATAATAAGACATTTAAGAAACTGAATTTAAAAATTGATATAAAAAACTTCTAAACGAACTTAAAATAAAATCACGACTAATGTGGTGCATAAAGTTTCATTCAAAAACCTATGCTGCAATATCTCAATTCATAGATGTCCAAGTTAAGTATAAGAGTTACGTACTTATTACCCTTTAACTACGAATTCTAAGATCGACAGCGATAATTTTTATACATTCTGCAAGATTAACACTGTGTAATTAGAAATAAGAAAATTAAAATTTTACTAGATTAAATTAGAAAAGTCGAATTCAAAAAATCAAACTTCGCTAAATTTCACGCTGAAATAAGCATTTAACGGCTGTGTTTGAAAGCTAAACTGCCTAGAGTGGCCTCCCGGTGGATTTCTCTCTACGGGCCATTCGGAAAGAATAAGTTCTTTTTATAATCCCTTATCATTTTGAAGATCCTGCGTCTAAATCTGTTGAGAGCAAAATGCGTGAGTGAATTTTAGGGATTCATTTATGCGTATTATGCGTGAATCCGTTTAAAAGCGGACTGAAATACTGTATTAAGGCCCATGAGTCACTTTGAGTAATTTAAAAATAATCTCTCTCTCTCTCTCTCTCTCTCTCTCTCTCTCTCTCTATATATATATATATATAAATATATATATATATATATATACATATATATATAAATATATATATAATATATATAATATATATAATATATATATATACATATATATATATATATAATGTATATATATATATATATATATATATATATATATATATATATATACATACATACATACATACATACATACATACATACATACATACATACATACATACATACATACATACATACATACATACATACATACATAGATATAGATATAGATAGATATCATTAAAATAACACAACTGTTATCTTGAAATGAGTAACTTGGCAAAAAACGTTATTGATAAAATTTCAAATCAGATAGTTTCACCTATTTCACATAAGAGACCATGCACGCCAACTCAAAGAAAAACACAAGGTTTACCTTTACCTGCTATTATTGAAATAGATAAAGGAATTAATGATCATCACTCAAGATCATTTTTGTATGATGACTTAACCAGCACAGATGAAATGATTTCTCCTCCAAATTCACCAGTTAAAAAGCGAATAATTTCTCCTATAGGGGAATCAACCTTACAGTCTCCTCCTTCAATACACAGAGGATTTTTGGCTCTAAGGTTATTTGACACTCCTCATACACCAAAGACTTTGGTTAGCAAATTTAGAAATACTATAAGCAATCAA